>NC_041007.1:1263750-1578437 GCF_004193775.1 Glycine soja | reverse complement strand
CAAACTGCAGATTGATTTAATTAGGTACAGCAAAAAAAAAAAAATGTAGTTGGCAACATGTTGTGATAGGCAAGTATCGTATTGTGAATGAATATATTAGCATCAAAATTCCGATCTGTATCCTAGTCAAATGCCATTCATCAAAATTACCTCCATGAGCTTAAGTATAAGGGACTGACTGACTATACTTTTATTTGGATTTTTAAGAGAGGTCATTCTCTGCATTGGCCAAGGAATTTTATCTATGCTACCAACCTTGTTTGGAACGAAGAAAAGATTTCATATTCTCCAATTGTTGGCTGCCCAATTCTGCTCTGATAAGACAAAACGATTATTTCCTTCGTGACATCACTGACATGCATCATATGGGGAAGACCTGTCTAGGCTTTTCAAGATGAAGAATAACTTCACCCTAATTTCTTTGCCCCATCCCCTTTGGGGTGGGTTAAGCTGGATACAGATAGGGCTTACTCTTCAACGGGATCAAGGGCTGCTTGTGATGGAATATTAAGAGATCATAATGCTATGTATATTCTGCTTTAGGATCTTGTTCAGTTGTGCTGTTTGAATTTAGAAGAATTTTGGTGGAAACAGATTCTCTTGTGGCCACTCAATTGCTCAACAAAGGTTTATCTCCCTAACACCCATGTTATGCCATAGTACAGTCTATTCACTTAGTTGTCCGCCAAG
Source organism: Glycine soja (assembly GCF_004193775.1). Classification (NCBI taxonomy): domain Eukaryota; kingdom Viridiplantae; phylum Streptophyta; class Magnoliopsida; order Fabales; family Fabaceae; genus Glycine; species Glycine soja. The sequence continues at coordinate 1,577,747 of NC_041007.1, read as the reverse complement.
CTAGAGCCATTCTGCTCATTCATTGGCATCATGTTTTTAGAGAGGCCAATGCTGCTTCGGACGATTTGCCAAACATGGTCTCAACATGTGTAGGGGGATGCAAATGTTTTTGGATAAATGATAATTTTGGTTTTTGAGAATGTATAAGTGGACAATTTCGTTTGATCGATCATTCGGTTTGTAAGAGTTATTAAGTTATAATGTTCGTAAATTATATTTTTTGAAAATGAATTTGTCATGTAGTTATCGTTTCTCATATTCAAATATTAAATCAAAATTTTGATACTTTAGACACTGAATTGTGGTTGATTTTCACTTTCAGGACCTAAAGAGTTATTTGCTCTTTTTTTTCATTTAAAAAAATGCATTAATTTTTCATTACAAACAGCATAGTTTTTTTTAAAAAAATAATTAACAGGGCATAAAAACCCCAAAACGGACACTTTTGCCAAACATGGTCTGAACATGCATCATGGGATTCAAGTTTTTGATGTTTCCCCTGACTTTGTATCTTTGCATCTGCTAGCGGATGCTTTGCTGTTTTGTTTGTCCGCTAGTTTGTTTTCTTTTGGGCTTTTAGCCCCTGATAATTAAGAAAAAAATGATATTTGAAATGAAAAAATTACATTCTTTAAATATGTAATCTTAGGTCCCATAGCACTATTACTTCTTTCATTTCTTTATAATTGTCTAACTTTAAAAAAATCCTATTTATATGTCATTTCCAGAGTTAAAGATAATATTAATATATTTTTTTCAATTATACTTTTATCTTCGTTAATTATTTTATATATTTTTCATAAAATTAGATAATAAATAATTGAAAAATCCACGGTACACTTATTTATTACCTATTGACCAAAACTTGGTGAATGGTTACTTTGAGAAAAGTTTCTAGCATACTCCCAAAACATATTACTTAATTCCCAATTCAAGAAAAATCATTATAGTTCATGTAACCATGGATTTTATTTCACGAGAGAAATCATCGAGTGACTTCTAATATAGAATATGATTAATCCATGTAGTGGGGAGTGGATTTGACCCATTTGGGGGATGATAAAACTATAAAACAAACAAAAAATACAAAAGTAAAGAACTTATTATAAGATCTAATTAACTCAATCACATAGATTAAAGAATTTTATTTAGTTAAAAGTATTATATTGATTTTAAATTAGTATTTTTTTTTTCAAAAACATTCTTATAAACAAAACTAACAAATATTAGAGGATTATGTTTTCTTATTATCACGTCTTTCAAGAACTAATGCTAATAAAAAAATAATGCATAAAAAATTATAAATTAAATCTTCTAAAAATATCAAGTTATAAGGAAGAGAGAAAGTATAAAACTACTTCTGAAAAAAATAAAATAAACAAATGATTTTACTTAAATTAATTTTATAATATTAAATTCAGCACCTAAAACCCAAATTTTCAATCTTCGAAGGCGGATTATAATATTATTAAATTAATTTTATAATATTATCGTCCATGAGTCATGAGTACTCATGGCCATACTGGTCATCCCCGTGCCTTAACTTTCCACAAAGAAAAAGAGGAACCTCAATTTTTCAGAGATCAAGATCGGAGATCCTTTCCAGAGAGAAAAAGATACCAGCCCTATAATAAATAGTAGTAGATCCTTTTCAGAGAGAGAAAGATACCAACCCTATACTGTAATAAATAGTAGTAGATCCTTTTCGCTTGATGTCCACGTGCCCGTCTAAATTCCATTAGGTGACAATTTTTTGTGATAATATGATATATATTATGTTTGATAAGATATTTTAGATAGTTTTTAACTTTTTTATTGAATGAAAAATTTATTTGATTTTTTGATAAATAATTTTTTTTTAGTAAATTTTTAGTAGTTTGTAATTTGAAACGTAATTTCAAGTAATATTTTTTAAAATATTTTTATTTTTATATTTCAATATATTTATTCATTTTTTGTTATTTTTTTAAATAAATCATAATATTATTATTTTTATGTCATTTTATACTTTTCATTACTTTTATCAAACACTTCTAATTTAATAAGTTAATTTTTCAGTTTTTGACTAGTTTTTCCATTAGTTTTGTCAAATATAGCCATAGTAATTAAAAAATGAATGATTAAAAATAAATTAAATTTGAAGAATATCAGTATCTTTTTTAGCATTCTTAGAACATTGAAATTACACTGTTTGACTCATGTTTTGCACCTAATTTGGCTTTGATGTTCTTTGTTAAACCTGTGTCTTAGCGACTTGACTTCTCTGTTGTGCCTTTTCAAGTTGGTCCTGTGTTGTCTCTCCGAATTTTCATAATTTTTAAAATTGAATCACAATTATATATTAACACAACTGTTATGTGACGTCGTTTTGAATGAACAACACAGAGACAGCTTGGAAAGGAACAGCACAAAAGTCACATATATGTTTTCTGGTTCTTGTTAATGCCACAGGCGTCGTTCGTTTTAGATAGTTTGTGTTTTCCATTCTTTTTTCTTTTAGTTTTTCTACTCATAAAAAAATTACAACTATATTGGGAGTATAAGTTAGTGGATTTAGGCTATGTTTGAAAAAAATCACTAAAAAAGTAATTAAAAGCCGGTAGCTGAAAAAACATATCAAATTATAAGTGTTTAGTAATTTAATTGTTAAAGTAGTTAAAAAATATAAAATGACTGAAAAAGCAATAAGACCATGATTTATTTAAAGAGGATAAGCACCAAATTTGATAAATATATTAAGTAAAAAAAAAGAAAAAATATACAAAAAATTAGAAAAGAGTGATCTAAAAATTGCTACTTTAAGACTATATTTGAAAAGATATTCCTAACTATTTTTACTAGCTAAAATAGTTAAAAAAACTTGTTTGAGTGTTGATAAAAAGTTTTTATTAGTAGCTTCTTAATAATTTTTAATATTTTTTAAAAAATTACTTGAAATAATGTTATAACGTTAGCTTTTGGGTTTTTATACTTTCTTTCACTTTTATTATTAATATATTTATTAACTTTTCGTGTTATCTTTTTTAAAAATTTATTATTTTATTATTTTTTTTTATTTTATATTTTTTAGTTACTTCAACATCTAATTTTATCAAAAATTTATATTTTAATAAATTAATTTTTTAACTCTTTAGTTACTTGTCATCCAAAAAATCCCAAATTATTAAAAAATTATAAAAAAAATCTTAATTATCAAAAAATCAAATAAATTTTTTAACTAATAAAATAAACTAAAAACTAAAATAAATATTTTGCCTAACATAGTCTCATCAAAAGTTTTGGTTGAAATTAATTTATAAACTAATTCATAAATATTAGTAAATGAAATTAAACGACATATTTAAAATAATTTATGATTTTACTTTAAATTAATGTCATAAAATAATTCATCATCAATATATGGATTGCAATGTATGTCTTGTCCATCAGTCATTTGTCATGACAATAGTACTTATCCCCATGCCTCAATTTTCCAAAGGAAAAAAAGAACCTCAGTGGGTCCTCATCCTCATAAACCCAGGTGGGGGTTGTATGAAATTAAAGGTATAATTTTACATCACTAAAAACATCATTCCCATCAATATTAAGAAATTATTTTAGTATATTTGATTCAATTTTAAATTTTAAAAATATTTTTAAAATTCAAAATAATTGAAATAAATGAATCAAAAAAATATGTAAAAAAACTTTAAAAAAATGTGCTATAAAATAACTTCACATTTTTCATAAGAATATCACTTTTTTACATTTTCACGAGAATAACACTTTCTGGATGCTCATGAGAATGATATAAAAATCATATTCCTACTTTCTCAAAATCAATAATACTCAATTTTTTCAAAAATTATATCAAACATAAGAATATTCCACTCAAATTTATATTTTTAAAAATGAAGTTTTAATCGGTGAAACAAACTGTCACTATTATTATTATTATTATTATTATTTCAAATTTGTGGCAAAAATTGCATCAGTGAAGGAGAGCAGAGCAATAATCTAAATCCGTGGTTTTAGTTAAACATTAACTAGTCATGGGAGCAAGTACGATACAAGTGAGTAAACTGATTTGCCAGATCTAAAGCAAGTGCGGGCCAGATGTCGGGGTACGTGTGGCCGTTGGGCCTTCGGAAGTAAAAACCCACGCGCTACGTGACAAATAGTAAAAGCAAAAAAGCATCAAGGCCAGATTCAGACGCTGAAAAATCGAACATAAGCACGTTACGGTACAACCAGGCTTAACTTATCGTTAGTGCCAGTGGTCTCCACCTAATCACGCGCTAATATAGCCAATCTAACATGTGTTGTACCTCCGACCCCCCTTCTTCTTCAATTTAATTATTTAATAAATGCATTCATTAAAATACCCTCCATCAGCATTTCACATATGCCACTTTGATTCGATTCGTGAATCAAATAATTAATTCGCCGAATGTGAAGGCAGCTACTTAATTCTACTACTAGTAATTACCATTGAAAACAAAAAAATAGACATCCTTAATACTAATTTCCAATCAATACCTTACTCTATTCTAAATACTAGTAATTTCCATTGAAAACAAGAAATAGACATCCTCAACTCAAAGATCAACATTGCAAACTAAAATTAAAATTGAAAAGATCAAAATCCAAATTACACCAAGTTCATAGTAATAATAACTAATAACAACAAGTTAAACCCAGGATAATAATGAGAAAAAAGAGTACCGGAAAGAAACAAGGTGGCGGTGGTGGTTTTTGTTTTCCAATTTCCAAATGAAACGAAACCCTAACCAGAGTTTTGTTCGTCCTTGTCATGGGGCTTTCTGCAGAGGATCATGTGCATCGGAGAGAAAATCCCAGAGTCACCCCCTCTGGTCAAATAGTCAGCGGTCTTGAAGAGCATCTCATGAACATCGACGGTCCCCTTAGGCGCGATTCCCAAAGCGGCGAGAACAGTGACCACAATATGGTTCCGCCAGTACGCGATCCTACCCATCTTCAATCGGCTCCACCAGGGAAGAGCCGGCGGCTTGGCCAGATCCCGCTCCTTCACAACAGCAAACCCTACCTTACGCGCCGTTTCGGCTATTTCGGCGTAGCTTCTGAGGCCAGGCAACGCGTCACCCCTCTCAATCCCCTGAATGACCTCCACGTGTTCAGGGTCATCGCCGCTGTACTTATCCGTCGTCACCCACTCGTAGGAAACGTAGAGCGCCCCCGGTTTCAGAACTCGGAAGATTTCGGCGTACACTTCTTCCAGCTTGGGAGCGTGACACGTGGCCTCGATGGAGTACGCTCCGTCGAAGCTGTTGTCGACAAACGGCATCTTAAGGAAATTCCCACACACGACCTCGCAGAGAGAGTCCAACCCAGCCTTCTTGTTGTGCATCCTTGCTCGATTGACCTGGTACTCGTTGATGGTGATGCCCACCACGTTCGCGCGGGAGTGGGCCGCGATGGCCCGCATGGGCCCGCCCACGCCGCAGCCCACGTCCAGGATTTTGTTGCCGGGCTTGGCCTCGATGAGATCGACGGCCATCTCCTCGTGGAGGCGCGTGGCCTCGCGGTGGGACTTACCGGGGATGGAGGGGGAGAAGTGGAAGGACTGGCCCCAGCCCCACTCGTAGATGTCGGTGACTAGATTGTAGAAGGTGTCGACGAAGTCGGGAACTTTGTCGGCGGTCTCGATCTCCTTGGGGCGGCGGAAGAAGGACCAGTACTGCTTGTAGTTGTCTTGGACTTTCTCGGCGGAGATGGAGCCGCCGGATAGATCGGTGGCGCGTTTGCCCTTCTGCTCGGCGGGGCCCAGAACACAGACGAACCAGTAGAGGCCGCCGGCGAGAAGGGCTCCGGTGCAGAAGAGAGAGAGGGAGTCCATTGTGAGAGTGAAACGAACAAGGGAAGTGAGCAAAGAACAAAAAAGAGTGTGTTTGTGATTGTGAGGTTTTACTTATTTTGGGGACTGGGCTATTCAACGACTGGGCTGCGTTAAGTTGTTATTAACTAGTCTTTAATTTTTTGTTATTTTTTTACAATTAAATGTATTAATAATTTTTTATATTCTTTCTTTAAATATTAATAATAATATAAATAATTGATATATTTAACATAATTAAATTAATTATATTTTTTTTAAAAAATAAAATAAGTCTTTTTTATGCGTAAAAATTGAATATAATATTTAAAAATTTACAATATCTGAACCAACTTAACTAGACCTTAATAGAAAGGTTCTTTTATAATTAGAGTAATTAGTTAATTTAAGTGGGAAAACCATTGGTCCCGACTCCTTGTTTTATTCGTTTCTATCTTTTGTGTTGCGGAACGTGGATCGATCGCTGCTGCTTCCGGTTCACGTGCTCCGCGCGTGAATCCTGCTTCAGTTGTTGTTTCGATTAAACAATGCAAGTAAACACACAAGACAACAAAAGCCATCATAAAATATAATAATAATAATAATATAAAGTGATTTAATGTATGTTGTAAGGTCATTTGATAATGAATATTTATTTATGTTTACTGAAATTTTAAGTTATTTAAAAATAATCTTAAATAATATTTTTTAATCACTGTAATTAAAATATTTGACTTTTCAACGGCACCTAGAGATATTTTTTAAAAACTTCAGTTCATCTATAAAATTAATAGATAATAATTTTCTAGGAATTTATTTTTTAATAGATAATAAATAATTATACTAGTAATAATTATTTTTTAAGACTAGATATTTTTAGGCGTTTATTTAGTATCTGTTACGACTTAAATATGAACTTTATTGTTATTTTAAGGCAAAATTAATAATTTTAACTATTATTTTATTTCATTTTTCAGTTTGGTCTTTGACTATTTTTTTTCTTTTTTTCTTTTGTAAATTTTTTGGGTTTGTCTTTAATTCTTCATCTTTACATTGTTTGATAATTGATTATTTCCGTTAATTTCATTAAAGTCTGTTAAATAACATACTAACTTTGTCTTTTTCCTCTAAAAAACGTGTCTTTTAATTAACTAGAAAAAAAATGCTAGCAAACACACAGTTTAACACACATAAAATTTTGATGGATTTTAAGTCTCAATTTTTAATATTAGTTCCGTGGCCACCACAAGCATGTGTAATAGGAAGCTTCTAAAAACTTGTCCTAAAGAGATCTTGACTCATGGAGAACTAGTTCACAAAAAAACTAACTATGCTAAAACATATTAGTTCTTGCTATAACTTAGACAATCAAGTACCATTACAATGTTGAAAGAATCAACCATCCTTTCAGTTAGTTTAGATCTTTATAAAAAAAATACAATAAATAAACCTAGAGAGTTATATTCTCTTCACGTGAATTGTATTTGTCTAGTCTTTTTTTTTTTTAATTTATAGAATACTTAATAGCTTATAAAGTCTTATTAGATGAAACTTTAAATAATATCTAAGTAAAATCAGTGAGTGTGTCATGCACCTGACGAATCTAGGATGCTAATTTAGCGAGAAGAATTTAAAAGGTTAAAAAAATAATAAATATTATTAGAACATATATAAAATAAATACATAAGTATCTTATGGGATAAGATTGGTATATGTGAATAAAATTAATATTTTACACCAAATCTTGATCACTAAATTTAAATAATCTAAATGCTAAAATTGATTTATTAAAAAATTTAAAAATTATAATTAGCAAATAACAATTTATAATTTTGTTATTTTTAATTATATTAATTGATCAAAATAAGTAATGATAGCATTAGATAATGTTTGCTTGATATCTCATAGATAAGATTAATAAGTTATTATAATAATTAGATTTCAAGAAAATAAATGATAAAATACACAAAGAGTTACTTTTTATTTAAGTTGATTTTTCTTTTATATATATATATATATATATATATATGAGTTTAATATTTATATATTAATAATGTAAAATAATTTTAAATTATAATTATAGTTTGAATTATTTTAAGATAATTTTAAAAAAAAATTAACAAATTTAACGTACATTATGGGTTGTAATAAGATTACTCCGGAAATTTTTTTATGTATTTGAGATTTCAACTTTGTCAACTTCGGTGTCCTTTTCAGTATTTTTGCATTTCATACCTTTTTGAATAAAAAAAAAGAAGATTTATAAATATGTGTGGTAATTAATGAAAAATTTAATTGAAATATTAATTTCGAAAATAAACCTTTCCTTTATTCTTTCAAGAAGACTATGATATTCCCCAGAACAGGTTTTAAAACAGGCAATGCAACAGTCCTCAAACTGTACTTAGGTTGCCTTCTTCTTTCTCTATATAAACGAACATGTCTTCCTCGCCCGACAGTTTCGTGAATCATATTTTCTTTTTCTAGGATATGTTTTCCTCTTCCTCTATACTTTTCATTCATTTTCCAAAAATGAAACACTTCCTTAATCCATTCTTCCTTCTTCTTCGATTATGTCCTAATTTTTTCTGTCGTCATTTGTTTTTTCTTTGCAAGTGATCTCATCACAAATCCAATGCATGCATTTAGTAGATCTTAGCTTGAAGTAAATTTGGTCTTCGATTATGTCTTGTTAATTTTATAAATTTGTGATTTTGATCGTAATAAAAATTATTAATTATTAAAAAAAATTAATAAAAAATTATTAATTCTAATGTAATATTATTATTGGTGAAATGCCAGTGCAGGTAGAAAAAGTTTTTAAAGAGAAGAACAGAAATACTGTGGTGTAGAAAATTAAGATTAATAATTTTTTAATAATTAATAATTTTAATTAATTTATAATTAACTTAGGAGAATCAAAGTGGTCAAATTTTAAGACTATAAGACTAAAAATTACAATTAAAATTTAAAGAAATCAAAATCATAGATTTAAAAAAGTAACGAGATTAAAATTATAATTTAACATATATCTATCTTTATCATAATCCAATATACACATCGGGGGATTGAAAATGATTTTTAAAAGCTTTTAGAATTTTGGGACGTTTCTTAATTTTCTTTCTTGCTCTCTATGAAAGCTGGCACGTTTTTTTAATAATTTTAATGTACTTATTATTTTAAAATATTTATAATTTAATTTGGTTTTTACAATTTGTCTCTTGAAGAAAATGTTAATAATTCTATCACTATTGTCTATTACCAATAAAATATTATTTCATATACTAAAGTTTATATACATTTTTTTTATCAATATACTAATATTTAATTTGATTTTCTTCAAAATTTATTGATTGTATTTTTTATCTTGTTAAAAAATCAAATGTTTTAGGTTTATTGTTATTGATCCATTACATAAGATATATCACATTTATCAGACAGTTTGTTCAATACGAATTTACGAAAGTAACACATTATAAAAATTAACAACCAATTGATAATACTTTTTAATCATATATTACATTTTAATTTGAAGAAAAAAAAAAGACATGAAATAAAACAATAGTTTCAATCTATTTAAAAAAATTAAATTAAATAATATAGAAAAAAATATTAAATGACCATATAATTTTAAAAAAAAAATTGAACTCCCCTTTTAGTAAGTTCTGTATCATCGCATCTTGGAACATACTCATTGATCCTAGGACTAATCCCATCTATTTGGTAGAAAAGAGAGAAATAAGATTGAAGAGAAATATATATATATATATATATATATATATATATATATATATATATATATATATATATATATATATTAAAGGTGTAGTTAAATAGAAATTAAACAAATATGTAAAAAATAATACAAATAAACCCTACAATTTAGAAAAGTATTTCCATTTTCCATCATATCTCTGCTCCACCAAACAACCTCAGATATTTCCATCTAATTTCTCATCTAGCAAATAGAGGCTAAAAACTATGCAGCAAGCCACATATGTGACAACAAAAACACACACACACACACACATATATATATATATATATATATATATAATTTTTAAAAACAAAATCATATAGCTAACGATTCTTAATAAAAACTTAACGAATTGAAAGTTTAATCGCCTAACTTATACGAGCTTTTGTCTAGTTAGATACAATTAAGATACTTAATCCATAAATTAAATCAACCATGAATTTAATCAGTGATCACGAGATGATTTTGGCCCACCTGCACGATGCTTTATCTGCCTGTAGAAAAAAAGGTAAACATAAACCTGCACACTTCAAGGCGTAAGTTGATCCTAGTTATTTGTATTATCTTTGACGCCATTCACCCGATTCAATCAACGGTTAGACGATTAACGAAATACTTGAAATAAATATTTTTTTAAAAAAAAAATCAATAATCAATAGCTCTTTATATACGTGACTAAAAATTCTTTATTTCACTGTCACTTATTTGAATTAGTTGACAGTTCACCATATTGCTCCACAAGAGCAAAAACAGTTAAGTTTTTTCCACCCTTTTTTACTTACTGCGAGTGTTTGATTGACCGACCACATGCACAATTGTGAGATACCACGTAAAGCAATCGCAAAAAGTACGATATATATATAGGGTGCTTTTAAGTGAAACTTTGTTGCACTTGTGGCTAAGTAGAGAGGTAGCTTTCCCTGTAAGACTGTTAATATTAAGATCTTACCAAGAATTCTAGCTAGTTAGTTCTTTTGTCATTTCAAAGAGAAACTGATTGAGAGAGCCATAGCTAGGGAGAATCATGGACAAATTGTACGGGTTGAGTCATCTCTTCATGGCAGTGTTTCTTCATAACTTCTCCATGTTCATGGTGGTACCAGCCATCACCGATGTCACAATGGCTGCTCTTTGTCCCGGACAAGATGAATGCTCACTTGCCATCTACATCACTGGTTTTCAACAAGCGGTGAGTTTAACTCCACCAATATTCCATACCATCTTCACTCATTCTGCCTTTTCTATCTCATGGTTTTGTTCCTTAATCAGTGATTATGTTTGTCCATGTATGATATTTGTTAGAGATTTCATATCCATGACCATTAGTGATATAGTCAAATTAAAGTACATTAATTAGTGTGACTGGAAATTGAGTTGATCGAGTCCGTTGTTCTTAATTAGATTCTTTAACTAACCTTTTGATATCAACAACCTTTTTTTGGGATAATCTAAGCTACTCTTGCTCGATAACAGCTTTTCAGTAATAAGCAACACACAAAACATACGTACGGTACAAGTAAGAACTGCTATGGAACTAAATGAAACTCATTTACCTCAGTATTTAACAACAAATTTAGTAAAGTCTATGCATTTTATTTTCATAGCTAGGCATCTTTAATTTCTATGTACATATAAATTTTATTCTTCGGCCGAAATTAAAAATCTGTGGCTATTGTGTTACCTGCGCGCGGTGCACGTCCTGGCATTCATCCCTCATGAGTTACACCATTTTATGACAAATGAGATTTAAATAAATTAATTTAATTTAATATTAGATAATAAAATAGTATGATATGTAGTTTTTAAGAATATTATAATTTTTGTATATTAATTATTAATTGTCATTCATCAGTTCATGTCCTCTTAAATTAAGATAAAGTAAGCATATAGCTAGTTTGTGATGTTTATTTCGCATTTATTTTATGTATGTATATATATATTGACCTAAGAAAGGCCTTTTATTTATTTGGTTATTAAATTAAAAAGATCAATTTTTATTTATTTGATTCAATATTAAAAAAATGTGGATGAAAAGCTTAATATGTGTTTCATAATAAAGAATTAAAATATATTTATTTGTGAATTAAATCAAATTAATTCCTGTAAAAAAAATCAATTTAATTTCTCTTCTTGTAAGAATAACGTTAATTATCTCTACACATTTACACTTTCTATCTCCGTTAGATCACCTATCTAATTACACAGTTTTTTTTTATCTCTCCTTTGTGTACAACTTGGTGTAATAATTTAAAATATAAATAAATTATTTTTTTGTAATAAAGCTAAGACTTAACAATAATTTTATACAAAATTATTTAAGCCCGTCACCATTTACTAGCCTTTGTAGATTAAAAAAAATACAAATTAAATTTACATTAAAAAATAATTAAAAATCCATTACATATCTGATTTATTTGGATCAGACAAGATTTTAAAAGTTGTTATCTAGATTGTTTATGATATTTTCTAATTAAACACAAATTGATTTTGTTGATGACTTAATGACACCTCCGTTGATTGCCCATAAATGATGATTGTTTTATAGACAAGCAACCTCAAAATTCAAAAACCCATCACTGGTGACGTTAAATTGTCACCAAGATAGCGTCCCTTCGTCTGTTTCGATAAGCCTGATCCACCACTCAGAGAAAGAAATTTCCCTGTGATATCGTGAGTCTTATAGGCTCCCATTTTCTTTAACTTGTTGCAAATTTACAACTGACTCCATTGGCCTTAGTGTGTGTGATGCATTGCTAAGCTTTTTCCTCGACTTGTCGTGGTTTTGCTCACCTTTCTATTGTCTCGTCGTATTCGGACTAATGAGTTTTTTGTTTTTTATCAACAGCACTTTTATGTCCATCTTGCAACTATTTGTCATCCTCTGTGGCCCGTTTTAAGCTTTAAATTTGGATGAGTCTCCAACTGGTTTTTTTGGGCCAAATAGAAATGGGGCGGGCCTTGTTCAGCACAAATTCTAGCCTCCATCACTCGGTCCAGTCTACATTTGAAAATAGAAATAAAATATAGTACTAATATACTACTATCTATTATTAATCACAAGAAAAAAAAAACTTACCTTTATTGTAAAAAAAATAAAAATTTAACATCTACTATGACTCACCATTATGACTCACAATCACATTGTATCCAGCGTATATTGAATTTAATGCAATTCGTAAGCTCTTTAGATTTTTGTTACAAATAACAGCTGGGCAAATGCTCTGTTTATCACTCACTCTTTTCATTACAATTTACCCCCTTATAGTTCTCATAACCTTTTAATAATATCAATGACGAAGATTTTTTTTTTTTGGAGTTAATTTCTATGACAATGTGCAGTAATTTGTATCCATGTCCATATGGGTAAAAAGACGTGTGATTTATGCAGATGATAGGACTGGGCACGCTTGTGATGATGCCACTCTTGGGTAATCTTTCGGATAAGTATGGGAGGAAGGCCATCCTCACAGTCCCTATGATCCTCACCATCATTCCCGTAGGTACGTTTGCGTTCAATTTTTTCCCTTTGTTTAATTGATTCCACCTTTTTTAAAGTGTATATACATCTCTTTTAAATACAGCATACTATTCTTAAAATTCAATCTACGGCTAGCAAGGAGTTTTTCTATTATATTATTATTATTCTTTAATACATTATAGAAAGAGTTAAATTATAATATATAAAAGTTACAGTTATTTAGAAATTTAATGTTACAAAATTAAATAACAATAATAGTAATACAAGATTTTTTACATATTATACAAATAATAAAATAATTAATTGAAATTAAATCGTTCTCCATAAACACATGACAATATCAAGTAATATATACTTGATTCCTTTTAAAATAATATATATAGTCTTAAAGTAATTTTACGGTGTTGTGAATGTTTTTAATTATAAAAAAATGTCTTCTACAACAAAATACCAATTGTCTAAATTTAAAAAATGCATGACATGAACTGGTGCCTTTAAATTGTCAAATTTATCTTTTAGAATGGACTGGTGGCTGTTTCGCAGGCATATTAGCTTACAGCAGGACGAAAAAATTCTTCTACGTCTACTATGTGTTTAAGATACTTATTTCAATGATTTGCGAAGGAAGCGTTCCTTGCCTCGGTCTAGCTTACGTGGTAAGTCTTCACTATTTCCCTCAAATGAAAATAACGTAGTTTTTTTTTTTTTTACAGCTAAAAGTAAGTGTAATTTTTTTTAGGGGAAATAAGTGTAGTTATACTTGTTTATATATGTAACTACATTAAATTGGGTTTAAATACAATGTACCAAAAAAATGAGTTAAATACATTTTTGGTTCGTTAAATAAAATAAAATCTAAAAAATAAATATATTTTCTGTCATTTATGAAAATATATTAAATGTGTTTATTGTAGTTCATAAAAAATTGTCTTTTCTTGTTTTCCCATTTATAGAAATAAAAATCACATATGATACATTTCAATTAACAAGAGAGTAAAAGAAAGTAATTTATTTTAGGACTAAAATTAAATATTACCCAATTTGTAGAATACAAAAATATATTTAACTCTATTAAATTTATCTAAATGTTAATTGTGGTTAAGTTTTAGGTTCTTTTTCTTTTTCTTTCTATTTTTTCTTTCATCATGAAAAACTCAAATTTGACGTTCTAATTCATTTTAAGTGTGAGTAAGATTCAAGTCAGATATATCAAAAGATAAATTTATTTTTATTATTACTCGATCCAAAACTTTGTTAAAGTCATTTGCTTGAATCCATATTTGACTTAAAAACTCATTAAATTAAGGATAATATCGGGTCAACCCTACTTATTATCATTATATTCTATATATTTACAATAAATATTTCAAAATAAATGAGCATTATATTATATTATAGAAAGAATCTATTAGAAAATTATCATTAAAATATATTTGTTCAAAACACTTAATTTAAACCATAAAATTTTACATTAAAAATATATTAATATTTTTTCATAACTTCAAGAGTATGTTTAAATATAAATTATGATTTAATTAATTAAACGACTAATACATAAATAAATAGCATATAAATAACAAACAATACTAATAATTCAGTAAAAGAAAAATAATACTAATAATTAAAACATACCATTTTATTGATAAAATTTAGGCAAGACTCATTAAGAATATATGTTTTCTTCATTATTTAATGAGTCTCATCTTGTATTCAATGGGTATCTAAATAAAATTCTACTAATATTAAATAGTGTGATATTTATGAAATAAGAAATAATTTAAAATTGTACTGACTACATGGATTTCCTCTTGCAGGCAGATAACATTCCAGAAAGTGGACGAAGCACTGCGTTTGGAATTCTTTCGGGAATTGCGTCTGCCGCGTTTGTGTGTGGCACCTTATCGGCTCGATTTTTATCTACTGCCTTGACTTTTCAAGTATTTTGCTTTATGCTTACACATCTCTCCCTAATTGCAATGCATCATAATCTCAATCTTATTTCCCTTAATTACAATGATTACACATCTTTCCTTAAATAAGGTTTCCACACTTATCGCGGTGATTGGAGCACTATACATGCAATTTTTCCTTCGAGATTCGGCCATTGATGACAAACACCTTTATACTCCGATCATTTCACAAGAAAATCCAATTATATCTAAGGTCAATGGAAAACTGGAAAGTAAGAAGCATCTTTTTAAAGCATTGCGCTCTATAGAGGACCTGACTTCTTTCCTCAATAGCAGGTGCTACAATTTTCCTTCTTATTTTCTAATCAAACAAATATTTTTTTTATTTTGTGTCATAATTATACATGTATGATGTATACCCAAATTTCCAGCTTGACTATTACTCAAGCAGCAATTGTTGCATTCTTCAATAGCCTTGCAGATGTTGGCCTTCATGGATCATTGTTGGTATATTTTTTTTTCTCTCTTCGTATTTTTTTGTATCTTGTTCAAGTCCCAATTTTTAGTTTAGATATCATGTATATTATATATTTTTTTATTTTTTTATTTTTAAGTTTCAGTGTTGGTAAAGGCTTGTGCACTTTTACATCATTGCTAGAACATGCGTTGATGCTTACTCATATTTTTATTGGTTGAATTGGATTCTTAGGATCAAAGCAAAACATCTAGTATCCAAGAACATTGTATCTATATATATATATATTTTATCATTACTAGTCGGAAACCGGTAATACATGTCTCAACTATCTTTTTTTTTTGTTTAAATTAAAAATAAAAAAAAAATTAAAAGATGTAAATAATTATCACATTTGAGAAGTTATTTTTTCTAATAATTATATTTAAGAAGATATTTTTTCTAATAACTATTTGAATCAAAGATAATTTTCAAAATTAGTTAGAAGACAAATTAATCTAAAAATATATATACACCAAATAAGGATAATTATCTTTACAAATTTTTTTATTAATAATTATAAATATTTCTCTTGGCTATTTGAATTCATACTCTACTATATAGGCTTTCAATATCTTTAATCAGCCGTTATTGATGTTTAATTTCTTCCATTTTTTAAACCTTTGTAACGTGGAGTATCTATGTCCATTTGAAACTTATTATGTCGTTCTCTTTGACAAGTATTTGGTAACACTTTTTTTGTGTGCAGTATTTTTTAAAGGCTCAATTTCACTTTGATAAGAATCAATTTGCCGACTTGATGGTCATTTCTGGAATAGCAGGAACTGTGTCACAGGTATTTATTACAAAGTTATATTTTAATTATCAACTGATTGTCCTTTTATCCTTTTTGTAAATCTTCAATTTCTTTGAATTTATATATCGTGAATCTAAATATTAAACAATGATTGTCATAGCTTATTCTTATGCCTATTTTGGCTCCTATTTTGGGCGAGGCAAGACTACTCTCAGTTGGACTATTCTTTCATTGTATACATGTAAGCATGTTTTTTCATAAAATCATAAAACAATATCTCTTTTATGAAGTTCTAAATTATTAAAATGATGGGATGCAGATGTTCCTTTACAGCATAGCATGGTCCTCCTTGGTATGTCTTTTGCTACTTTATTTATAATTACAAGTTTGTTTCTATTAATTATTTTTCAATATATAATATTTTATAAGGTTGAAACTTGAGCTAGAGCGGTAATTTAATTTTCACTTCTGTATATTCTTCCCGTATCCTTTTGTTGTCTATGTTTCCTTATTTTTATGTTGTTTAATATTTAGTGTGTGAATGTTGACAGGTTCCTTATGCTTCCGCCATGTTCTCAATTTTATTTGTCTTCTCACACCCTTGTGTGAGTTTACTTCCTCATTTTGTCTTTCTATATTATTCTTTAAACGGGTGATTTTTTTTTTTCATTTTTACCCTTCAAATTAAGTATATTTTTTTTTTCAAAACACAATATTGAATAATTTATTTTTACATTTTGCAGATACGAAGTATTGTATCTAAACAAGCTGGTCCCCATGAGCAGGTACAACGTTAATCATACAAACAATTTTTTCATACGATGTACATGCAAAGATTATTTCACCATTTCATTTTTTTCTTCTAACAAAAAAATTCAAAAAAATTATGAGGAAACTAAATTTTATATACAAAATATTTTGATCAGAATAAAAGGAAAAAAATGTTACACTTAACAATTTTTATTTGAAATCAATATTATTTTAATTTGAAGAAGATAAATATTTTATTATATTTTTCATGTTTATGTATGCTTATTAATTTTTTAATGGGTGTTAAATATATAAGTTTGAAGCAATATATAAGAATTTCATGATGCTACAAACTCTAAGGTTAAAAAAGTCACTATAATTATGAAAGGCATATTTTTTATGATTTATTTTTGTTATGATTTAATATTTGAGGTAACATGGTCTATAAAATCTCGAAGGCAAAATCATCTTCTACTTTGTAGCTAGGCACTCTTTTTGCATGAAGTGCGTCAATGCACATAGATATATTATTTATGAAAAAGACCATACTAAATTTTCTGTAACTTGTAATATAATGTATGATAAAAATTTACTTGTATGAACATTTTCTTGCAACATACATGAATTGAACTGATATTAATTATTGTTGAAGTAAAAAATGTCAGGTTAATTAAAAAATTTCGTCAATATATTAATAAAATATGTGATGTACCTAAATAAAATAAAATATGTGATGAGTTACATTTATAAAGAGGACTATACAACATTAAAAAAAATAAAAATTAAGATGTACTTGTGTAAGCTATAACTTAAAATACATCTCATTGACTATAAAAACAGATTTGAGACATATTGACATATTATAAATAATTAATTTGGTAAGTAGGTTCTTAAGATTAATTTATTCTTACAGTCCAACTTGTTGGGATTATTATTTATTTTTGTATCTTTGTTAGTGGAATTGAATTTATATGATTTCTAAAAATTTGAATTTTGGCCTATGTAATAAGTAAAGCCTAATTTCAAATTGCAAAATGAAAAAAAATATCATGTTTAAATAATTTGGTTTCTATGAGACAGTGTTGTGTTGTATGATGTGAAGGCATCATTAGTAGAACAATAATTTTGTTACCTCTATTAACTATTGTCGTATTAAAAAATAAAATGCATGATTGTTGCTTTAATTAAAAAATGCATATGATTCCTTTAATTTCTCTTATTGGAGTTTGCCTGTAAAACACATTTTAAGAGATAAACAATAGTATAATTTATTTAATTTATAATGAAGGCAAAATGCAACTCAATTGTGTATACTAAAAAGCTTTTTGTTTAGTTTTATTTTATACTTTTGGTACATAACTTCAAATTTGTTTAATTTTTCTCTTCAATTATCTTCCTTTTTTAGGGAAAGGCTCAAGGTTGCATTTCAGGCATATGTTCAATTGCACATATTGTTTCTCCCTTGGTTTTCTCTCCATTAACAGGTAAGAGCTAGTATGCCATTATGTTTTTTTTAAGGATTTAGATTATCATTAAATTTTACTAACAAATACTTCTTCTCAATTGTCAGCTCTATTCCTTTCTGAAAGAGCACCTTTTGATTTTCCTGGATTTAGTATAATGTGCATTGGATTTGCTTCGGTAAGAACTTAACTTTAATGAAAATGTTCTATTTTTTCCCCTTAACATCGAAGTCAGTATTTCTTTAGTTTTGTCTAGTCTTGATGAATCTCTACTATTACTTATCAACTCCAAATTTTGATTACATATGTGGATAATAATTAGTCTAGGCATGGTATAGTTGATATGATGATTCATTCACATGATACAAAAACACATGAAAGATAATACGTAATATTCGTTTGGTGTTGAATTTCGTAATCTTCAAACCACGTCCAACACTGGACCTTAGATATCAACATTAATAGGTAAATTGAATTATAAACCTCAAAGTTTTATAGTTATACATTACATGTGGTACATATCTTGATTTAACTCATCTATGTGAGATTATCTCATATAGATTTTTATTAATAAAATTTAATTAGCAATTATTTTAATTTGTTTTGTTTGAAAAGAATTTGTTCTATATATTATTATATTTCAGTCAAATTTTACTTTATTTTCATTGACCTTTTATATTTATATGATTCTTTGTGTGGTTGAATTTTGCTTTACAGATGATATCTCTTGTTCAAAGTATGATGCTCAGAGTGGTTCCTCCCATATTGAATTAGGCGAATATAAATTAGTTAGAGTCTTTTAATTTAAAAGGAGTGAATATTTATCGTGCTTTAGCTAATCCTCATATGTACAAGCTCTGCCTTTAATGGTGCTTTTGATGAGGAAACAATTAGTTGTATAAGTTCATTCCTAGTAGGCATTTGATAAACTTCAATAGTTTTTTTACTATTGTATCATGTTTCCTTATCAATTGCGGGGTTTAAATCAAAGGTAAATTTTATAATTTTATAATTATTTTTATTTTGTTGTGTTGTTGCAATTTGGAAATTGTGATAAGATGCGTAAGTGCAACATTGTGTTTCCAAATGCTTCCTTTTTGACATTGTGTTTCAATAAAGGTTAAATATGTTTTTCTTTTCAAAACTTTTTTAATTATATCTTTAGTCCCTAAATAATTTCCATATTTTTCTCTATTAACATTTTTGGCTCTTAGTATCATGTATCCTTACTAAACAATGACATGATAATTATGTTGGCAACTAAGGGCAAGCAATAAAAATTTGACCGTGTCATTTATTTAAATCCAAACCCGACGACCTGCTAAAGACCCTGAAATATGTGTGACAAAAATCAAATCAACCTAATATTTTCGCACAATGTTTCATTATTAACATTAGGTAAAGTTAAATGGTAGAATAAAAGAAGTATAAAATTATATTTCATAATACATATTTAAAATAAATTATATCATTAATGTAAACAAAATGTTATTTCTTAAAAATATTATTAATACACAATTATTCAAAATATTTATATTTTAAAAATAATGTATATTTCATTCATCCCATAATAATTATTTTGTAAGAAGAAGAAAATTTATGCTAAAATAATTAATATTTTAACTTTTAAATGTAACATTAATTATTCTTTTTTACTTATATATCATATAACATTAATGATATAAGGGGAAAAAATAAAATGAATTAATGATAATATTATTAATTTTGTAAAATCATTATTATCTTTTATTTATTTATTATTTTTCTTGATTTGTGTAAAATAATTTGAGACGATAATTATAATAAGACATAATAAGTATATAATACTAAATCGGATTAGAATAACTTAAAGTATAATATGATTTTGTCCTAAGATATGCGTCAGGTCTATTTTAAAACTTAAATCCACTCAAATCAACCCTAGTTTAGGCCAGACAAATGGATTATGTCGGGTCATGTTCACCCTTATATGTTTTTAGTCATTTATCTTTTCACAAAATTCACTTTTAATGTCTGAGGAGATGGAGACGTTGAACACACCACTTATACCTGAACCTACTTACTACAATTAAAGTGATTTTCCAACATTGTCTCTTATACTCACTGTTACCTGCATCCTCATGGTTTGAAAATGAGCTACCTGCACTAAGGTTCCCTAGATTATACATGAATTGCACTTTGAAGGAGGAGGAGATAAGTGATATGGGTGGGGGGGGGATTAGACGTGGAACATACCTTTGCGACGGCATTGGTTTGAATGGGAGCTTCAGTTAGTCCATCAACTAGATGCATTTCTGGACTCATTCACTATACTGGATCGCAAAAGAATATGGAGGTGGATGCCCAAACAGTTCGGTAATTATTCAGTTTTTTCAGCATACAACTCACTGCTGAATTGGAGAACACACAACCGGCATTATAGTCTCATGGAGGCACTCTGGAAGGTAAATATCCCTCCGAAAGCTTCACATGCAATTTGGAGATTCTTTCTTGACAGAGTTCCATCAAGAGCAAATTTAGTGAGAAGAAATATTGCTATCTCTGATCCATCTTGTATTTTCTGTAACTTCTCTGTTGAAACCACTTACCATTGTTTGTTAGCATGTCCCTTGATACAGTCTTCGTGGATGAAGTGGTTTGATTTATTGCATTGTCCCATAGCTTCTCTTGGTTCAATTGCGCAGCTTTTTCTTCTAATGCTGGATATGTTGAGAACGAAAAGGGACCTTGCAAATTGGAGGATTATTATCTGTGCAATTTCTGTGGTGTGTTTGGAGGTGTCGAAACAATTGTTGTTTTAATGGCTTGCAGATGGATGTGTATAAACTGTGGGAGGATATTTTGATCACCTCATGGATGTGGCTCAAAGGAACGAAGAAATTCAGCTACCCACTCTCTCAATGGTTAATGAATCTTATGCAATGCATTTTCACCTGCATGAGTCAGAGATCCATGGGTACGCGGAATAATTATGCGGCGTGATTGGTGGTATTAATTTGTTGGAGATTCTAAGAAGAAAGACACTACCGAACGAAAACTGAGGAAAGTGACTTAACATGACTAGTGGAGTTAATTTGTTGGGTAGACTCTAGTCTCGGGCCTTGGGGCTTGTTGAATGAATGTAAGGTGGGGGGCGTTCCTTATTGGTGGGTACAGAAGGGCATTTTTTATGTTTGATAGCATCTTCCCCTATGCAACTCTCTTGTATAGAGGCTAAGATGTATTGGTGGAATTTTTTGGGTTGTCTCACAACAACATTGATTGTGTAGCTCTTGAATGGAGATTGTCAATTACTATAATTATTGCAATCTTTTGCACTTGTGCAGCTATATTAATACAAATTTTAGATTCTAATATCATATTACATTTTAATAAATAAAATTCAGTTTACATTAATGATATTATTTAATTTTAATTTTTTTTACAAATAGGAGAATAGTGAAGAAGAATGGTTCTTTCATAACAGTTTGATAATATATCGCATTAATTTCTAATTAAGGGCGAGATACGAATATCTATTATAGTAGCAAAATGCAAATGGGTAGGGAATGGAATCACATGGACGTCATTTAATAGCAAAGCAGGCCTGTCCTGGCCTAAAGGCCCCACAAAATATATGTTTACATTGGGCTCACCAGCATCTCCTCTTCCTTCTACTGCTGTCACTTACACGTGTTCATATATCCAAAAAATTAGACGCCAACGGCAACAAACACAACAAAACGAGTGCCCAATCCCGTTACCTTCTCTTTCCCGCTAGCTAACGCCACCGTATCATAATATTATTATTATTATTTTTATTTATTGCGCACACCGTTGCCAGAGTGTGTGCCATTCCCTTCTGTTCCGCCGCCGCCGCCGAACAAATCAACCAAGGGACGGAGAGTAATGCTGTAGCCTCCGTAACGCCGTTCCGTGGTAGCGAGCGTTCGCTGGTTCCGCTGCGCATTTTTCAGCAACGTAACGCTCCCTATCACTCTCTTCCCTCCGACAATCAATTAATTAACTCCTTCAATCTAATCTCACCTTGCGTTGACCCCTCCGCGGTGACAATGCCTCACAATCCTGACACCGTGGTCTACCTCCACGGCACCCTCGATTTGGTAATCGAGGATGCTCGGTTCCTTCCGAACATGGACATGCTCTCCGAGCGCGTGCGAAGGTTCTTCTCTGCTCTTAACACCTGCAGCGCCTCCATCACCGGGAAAAGGAAGCAACGACATGCCCGCCACCGCCACCGCAAAATCATCACCAGCGATCCTTACGTGACCGTCTGCCTCGCCGGCGCCACCGTTGCGCGCACCCGCGTGATCTCGAACTCGCAGAACCCGACGTGGGACGAGCACTTCAAGATCCCACTCGCTCACCCGGCCTCGCAGGTCGAGTTCTACGTCAAGGACAATGACATGTTCGGCGCCGACCTGATCGGAGTCGCCACCGTCTCAGCCGAGAGGATCCTCTCCGGCGAAGCCATCCGCGACTGGTTTCCGATCATAGGAACGTTCGGGAAGCCGCCGAAGCCTGACTGCGCGGTGCGCCTGGCGATGAAATTCACGAGGTGCGAGGACAGTTTTATGTACCGGTCCCGCACCGAAACGGATCCGGACCGGTTCGTTGTTCGGGACTCGTATTTTCCGGTTCGGCACGGAGGATCGGTGACGCTGTATCAGGACGCGCACGTGCCTGATTCGATGTTGCCGGAGGTTGAGTTAGAGGACGGGGTTGTGTTTGTGCACGGGAAGTGCTGGGAAGATATATGTCACGCGATATTGGGAGCGCATCATTTGGTTTACATTGTGGGTTGGTCCATCTACCACAAGGTGAAGCTGGTCAGAGAGCCTACAAAACCCTTACCTAGCGGTGGGAACTTGAATCTCGGGGAGTTGCTCAAGTACAAGTCGCAAGAAGGTTTGCGAGTTTTACTATTGGTTTGGGATGATAAGACTTCGCACAGCAAGTTTGGCATCAACACGGTATTTTTTCAGTAATCGTTTTAAACTGAAAATGCATTTGTTGCATGCTTAGGTTCAATCGAGTTTCTGTAGGTTTTTCTTTGTTTGTATATGAACTTCAATAAACTGGTGAGTACTAGCTTAGAAGTTTAAATTTAATCTGCTTGCTAAGTATTTTACATAGTTTTGTGGATATAATGGGAGTAACTCTATTGGGAACTATAAATATAAATTAGAAAAATATTTGTGGGACACTCAATATGTTATCCAACGGTTAGATAGAAAAAAAAATATAGTTATGATAGAAAAAAAGAGATAGAAAAAAATGAAAAATATTAGTAGAATTTATAAATTATTTCATTATTTTTAAGTGGTCTCGTGCCCACCAACTAATAATCGTAATTATTCATGTATATAGTTGTATGATGTAAATTTATTGTTTTTATTTTTCACAATAACCATGTGTTTCTCACATACGTAAATACAGTTTTTACTTGTTTTTGAGCTTACTAAGTTTAAGGAGTAACATGTTGATGTGACTTTTTGCTCCTTCATTAGAATGACTTGTCCATGGAACATACTTGTGACGTGTTAATATGATTGCTACCTTCAAGGAGTGGCTTGATGATGTTCCTTTCGTTAGTAATATTGGGTTTTGGTATTCAAATTGGACCTTATTGTGTTCCTGCTCTTCAATTTTGATTCAAGTACCCCGTGACAGATTCCAATTTAAAATCACATGTTATATAGGCACATGACGTTGTGTTCATATTTCTGAGATATAGGCTTCTATTCTAAGTTTTAACTAATCAGCATTCGTTTTTTTTCTGCCTTCATTTTACTTCTAGTGAGTTTTGTACTTACAAGTTGCTTGAACATCGACACCGATTTGGGTTGATTTCCTTTGTTTGCCATTCTGCCCAGTTGACTGTGGTGTCTGTTGAGTTTTTCTTTTAACAACCTTACCAGTTAGTAATTTTAATTGCAGAGTGGAGTAATGCAAACGCATGATGAAGAAACTCGAAAGTTTTTCAAGCATTCATCAGTTAGATGTTTGCTGTCACCAAGATATGCCAGCAGTAAGCTTAGCATTTTCAAGCAGCAGGCATGCTTTATGCTATGGTTTAGTAGCTTTCCCAGATTTTGTCATTTTTTCTGTTAGAAAGTTCTTGATACTTAATCATGCTTGCTTTCCATCCTTTCAGAATATCACTCTAATTTTAATACATGCTTAGGATGGATGAGTCCTAACCTTGAGATTTTAACATGACAAAATAATACGAACTTTTTTGCGTCTTTGTCTTAGTAGACACTAAATAGGGGAGGCCTTATCAAAATCTATAAATGTCTATGAAAAGAGAAATAGACACAAAATTTTGACATGACAAGATCATGTGAAAATGTAACATGAAGTTCTTTCCCATGCACGGGATAACTTCCTTCCTTGAACTTCACATTTATGTGTCAATGAATTAGTGGACACACCCTTTCTTGTTTCTATTGCCCAAATCTGCATACCTGGCACATGCAAACTATTAATTTAAGTTGAGCCCAGAAAAATAAAATTGAAAACTTTTCATTGAGATTTTTGAATGCCAACAGGGATTGTTTTTCTAAAACAAAGATTATTTTGTTTACCAGAAATTGAAAAACATATTGACTATATATATTACTTGGCACCAAACTTCAGGTTGTTGGCACTCTCTTTACACATCATCAGAAATGTGTGATAGTGGATACTCAAGCACACGGTAATAATCGGAAGATAACTGCATTTATAGGTGGTCTAGATCTTTGTGATGGCCGGTATGATACACCCGAGCATAGAATTTTACGTGATATCGACACTGTTTATCAGGACGATTATCATAATCCCACGTTTTGTGTAAGTTCATAATCTCTGAGGATACCATACATTAGTTATAAGTTGTTGCATTCCGAAATCTACATTGACATATACCTGAGCTTGTCTTTTTAGCACGATATATGTCCAGTTTCTGTTTCTTTATCTAATAAGCAAAAACAGAGTTGTTTTGTTCAATCAGGTTAATTATTGACCTAATATTCCTCTTTTTGTCTATAAGCAGATAATGACTTCTTGGTTTGAAGTATAAATATTCATACGGACATTGTTTTAGCATACTTTAATTGTTAACATTTTAAAAGTAGTGACAGAAAACTCCCATGCCTTCCTTCCACTCATTCAGCAGGTTTGGCTTGTTATAAATACAGTACTGTTATTGGCACTTCGCATCTAGTATAGTATCTTCATAGACATAAATTTGTTGTCTGGGGTATTGTTTGATACTGAGATTTAGATCACCATTGTACTTTTGGTCTTTCTTGCTAACTGAAATTTGTCTTGTCTTCCATTTCTAATAATAGGCGGGAACCAAGGGTCCAAGGCAACCATGGCATGATTTACATTGCAAAATTGAAGGCCCTGCTGCATATGATATACTCACTAATTTTGAGCAGCGCTGGAGAAAAGCCACCAAATGGTCTGAGTTGGGTCGGAAACTCAAGAGAGTATCTCACTGGAACGATGATTCTTTGATCAAGTTAGAACGCATCTTTTGGATTCTTAGTCCTTCGGAATCAACTCCAGTTGATGATCCTGAACTATGGGTTTCGAAGGAAGACGATCCTGAAAATTGGCATGTTCAGGTTACTAGTTCACTGTCTTTAAAGTGTGTCTTCTGTTTCCTTCTTTTTCTTTCAACAGAGAATTTGTTTATTTATACTTTGTATATGTTTTTCGCAGGTTTTTCGATCCATAGATTCTGGTTCTTTGAAAGGATTCCCTAAGGATGTAGTTGTTGCCGAGACTCAGGTAACTCATCCAACATTGAGTTGCTCTATGGTTGGATAAATGTCATAGAAGTAGAACCTTTGGATTTCCCTTTCTCACTAATTTCTTTTTTATTGTCATTCATTGTAGAACCTTGTTTGTGCAAAAAATTTGGTCATAGACAAGAGTATTCAAACAGCATATATACATGCGATCAGATCTGCTCAACATTTTATTTATATCGAGAATCAATATTTTATTGGATCATCCTTTGCTTGGCCAGCTTACAAAGAAGCAGGTTTTGGCAGAATATTGATGCTTACTCATGTAACTTGTTGCATCTGCTTGTTGCTCGTAATTTCTGTATACGCACCTATGACTAGTATTCAGCGTGTGGCATGCGTTTTTCTACTTTTAAGCTCAGAACACTACAAAAAATTGTAGACAATGCTCACAGTACAGTTCCTTTTTGCTCTTACATAGTGTCTATTTTGATAAATTTCTTTAGAAGTACCTAGGGAAGAAAAAAAAAAAGTTTCTTCCTATGCTAAAATTAGCTTATGTATAAGCAACTTTCTAGAAGCTCTCTTATAGCTTCAATAAAAGATGATTTTTAATTTATAAATAAATTAATTTTAGATTATGGATAAGCTTATTTTCTGTTTTTCTTGTTGTTATTTTTTTCTTAGAAGTGTTTTTTGTTGGTAAATATTTGTGTTTTAATTTAAAATTTATAAATATATATTAATTCTATTTTATAAAATAAAATATTTATTTTAGATTTTTTTTAAATTTTGTTTTAATGAGTCAACTAGTTTGCTATGTTTATTGTGACAGCTATAGGTTGGTTTTCGAACGGTCATATTTTGTTTGTTGCACCTGTGCCTATACAGTCTCATCTTTTTCTCCCAAAAATTTTCTATATCTTCTCTTATAAAATAATTTATTTCTTGAGAGTAAGAGCGTTGGTGTTCATAAGGTTCGGGGATCCTTTCGCTGCACAAGATCGGAACCAACAGGTTGTCGTATCTTGGGAGAGGAGCGCAATCAAATTTTCCCACGAGTGCAGTGGACATTTTTCTCTCTAAGGATAACATTTACGCGCTTCAACCCAGGCTATATCTTTCTTTCCTTAATTTATTTTTTTCGTGTGCTTATTGTATGTTATAATGTATTATTCATGTGTTATCAATTAAATTTATTTTGCTACTGTGATTCTGTTATTTAATTCAAGACTGTGCATCTTCTTTGTATTTATTTTCTTTCATTTTTTATTTTATTTTTCCAACATTTTTTGGATAAACTTATCCTAACAGGCAATCGAACAACTGCTTAACATATATTACGAATGACAAACTTGCTCAAAGTAATTGTTAGCTATGTACTACGATTGTGTAGCCTTAATAACTACATCACTTGAAATATCATTGTTTTTCCTCAAAGCCCACCTAGCGGGGGCAAGACTTTGTCATTGATATCGATCTTTTTCATCAATTTTTTAAAATAGCATTTTCTACTTATCTAAAATTCCATTCTATGATCAGGTGCTGATAACCTAATTCCTGTGGAGTTGGCACTGAAGATAGTCAGTAAGATAAGATCGAAGGAGAGATTCACAGTTTATATTGTCATCCCAATGTGGCCTGAAGGTTCCCCTTCTTCTACTTCAGTGCAAGAGATACTCTTTTGGCAGGTAATTTTGTGTAAATTACGTAGCTAGCTAGTCATACAAAATTTTAACATTGGAAATAATTTATTCGCTGATAAAATTTAAGTGCTATTTATTACTAATTAAAAGGAATTCACATTTTCAGGGACAAACAATGAAAATGATGTATGAAATCATAGCTCTGGAGTTAAAATCTATGCAGCTTGATAGTCATCCACAAGATTACCTCAATTTTTACTGTCTTGGAAACCGAGAGCAGTTGACAACTGAAGTTTCAAGTTCAAGTAATTCACCTTCAGATAATGGCGAAACGGTAATCATTCAAAATATTTTTCTGAGTTTGGTGCATTATTAATGGAATGAATCAATAACCTGGCAATTGACGAAGTGTAATGTCATATATTAAGATGACAGTGGCCCCGTCATGTATATCATATACTCCTTTTTATATAAATGTAAATAATATAATTCCTCTTAAATTCTCAAACATCAACTTAGGCCAAAAAATGTTTATTTTTTTTATAAAAATACTGTTCAGTTTATTTGTTTAAAGATGAATAATAATTCATATAATTCTTGTTTCATTATCAATATTATATTTAATGAAATAAGTCTCATCCTTCATATGTTTCCATGTTTTAACCTGGGTTTTAGCCTCATTCTTTGATAAGAACATTAGTTATCCTTCTCCTTAGGTCGGTTGATCTAAGGTAAAGAAACGAAAAAACTACGTGAAAAGGAGAAAGGAAGTGGAAAAAGTAAAGAAACGAAGGAGAAGGATTTAAGACCGTAATTATTTCTAAGGGCTTATGTCTCTTGGATTTTGAAGTTCAAGTATTCGGTCAATTTTCATTTCACATAAATCTTTCTTGCTACATTCCTCTAGACTACTGGTAGTATGAATGTGAAGTATGACCAATTTACTTGTTGGTAGATATATGTAGTTCAGGGTTAATATTCTTGTTTTGCGTTTGATAACATTAACATCTTATATGTAGTTCAGGGTTAATATTCTTGTTTTGCGTTTGATAACATTAACATCTTTCTGCAATGATCATCAATCAGGTTTCAGCCTCACAAAAGTTCCGACGGTTTATGATTTATGTACATGCCAAAGGAATGATTGTGGATGATGAATATGTAATTCTTGGGTCTGCCAATATAAATCAACGATCTTTGGCTGGATCCAGAGATACTGAGATAGCAATGGGTGCACATCAACCGCATCATACATGGAGTCAGAAAAAGAGGCATCCACATGGTCAGGTTTGTATCATTAAATATATAATGTAAAATTAGCTATACATAGTTATTCATTTCTTCTTTCTTGGCCTTTTAGAGCGTCTCCAGAAATAGTTTTTAAATGGGTCCTTAAAGTTAAGAACCGTTCTTAATTAGCTTTGTCATTGAAGGAAGATGATATGATGTCACGCGTATGAATTGTTCTAAGTTCTTAATCATTAAGAAATAACTGAGAGTTGATTTATAAGACCCATGTTAAAGAAATATAAAAATGTAAAATAACTTGTGAAATCAATTTTACTTTCTTGAAGAGTCATACCATTGGATTAAAAAGTTGTTAAAGTTCTTAAAATTGATGTGAATTGCAGTGCAGTAAAAAAAAAAAAAAAAAGTTAAGACACCTTTGTGTGTTTATTATTATTGGGGATATTCTTTGAGGCCCGAGGCAATTTCCCAGATATTTGTCTTTCCGGATCCGGAGTACTTAAATAAAGGTATTTGCAGGTATATGGGTATAGAATGTCTTTGTGGGCAGAACACATGGAAACCATAGAAGCTTGCTTCAAGGAGCCTGAAAGCTTGGAGTGTGTGAAAAGTGTGAACAAGATTGCTGAAGACAACTGGAAGAAGTACACAGCTGATGACTATACTCCATTGCAAGGGCACATAATGAAGTATCCCGTGTGTGTAAATGCCTATGGGAAGGTAAAGTCCTTAACTGGATTTGAGTCTTTCCCAGATGTTGGTGGCAAGGTGCTTGGCTCCCGGTCTACCCTTCCTGACGCTCTAACTACATAGCATACCCTCTTAATTTCTACGTGAAAATAAGTACCAAAGTCTCAGAGAAGAAGAGAGAGGGATCAATTGGATTTTGCTGGCGTGCTTGGTGTAAACTGTTAAAAAGAGGCCTTGCCCCTGCATTTTTTTAAACCATTTACACGGTGGTATAGTATGCAACAGGCTGCGTATATAGTAAATTATTATTAATCAGTGGACTGTATGTCACAGCCACATTGTAAATTTGTATTAGTATCCATTCTTTTTTGCCAAGTGGTGGAACGCGCTATAAACCATGGTATCTTAATTCTTAAATCAGTAACCCCGCCTGAAAGGCAATTGATTTCAAGGATATCGATCATCACTGTACTAGTGCAAATACATTTCAGTAGGAAAAAAATGTTAAGATTAATTATTTATTATAGAGAAATCTACTATTCCTATGCTAAAAACTTAGAAGACACTCTCTCGAACATTTTCAATATTCTCATTTATTTTATTTGAAAGTGTATTATTTTACCCACATTTTCTCAGCTTATATTTTTTTTCTTTCAAATATTTTAAGATTTCACTTTTTAATTTTATTTTAAATTAAATTTCGATAACATTTTTAAAGTGAACATCAATGATTAAAAATATTTTTATATTATAATTTAAATTATTCACTATAAATATAAAATTTGATTTATATATTAAAAATAGAATGACAATTTAGTTCTAATTTTTTTTAGTCCCTAAATTATTCACTTGTGTTTAGTGAGACCAATTTCATATTAATTTATATTTTTTTAGAATAAATTTGTTATTAAATTATACAACAAGAATGTTTATCATATTTTTTATATATTCAAAAATAAATCAAAATTTTCATTTTTTTCAAAGATGAAAATGTCATTAATTTACACGTTTAGATATTAAAACAGCAATTTATCTTTAAAAAATTATGCACTAATAGTCTGAAATAGTCAATAATCTTATATTATGTCACAGATGGTAATTATTATAAAATCACCGAATTTTCCTGTACATAATGATTTGTTATTAATGATAGTATGCACTCTCATTACATAATTATTAAATTTTTTTTTATATAAAATCTAATCAAACATTTTGTTATTTTTTTATGGCAAACTTAAAAATTTCCAAAGTAAACTAAGTCTAGAACTTTTTATTTGTTTAAAAAAATGTTTTATGAACCTCTATTAATCTATTTAACACCTAGAAAGAGAGAATAATAAACATCATAAATTTTGTGAAGTGACAAAGAAAAAGAAAAAAAGAAGAAGAAGAAATATTAATGGCAAGTTTAAAATTAAAGAATATTTGTGTATAACTACTCTCTTATTTATTTATTTAGATGCTTGAGGTATGTAACTATGTAATGAATTGTTTAGATGTAGAAAAATAGTAGTAAAAAGATTAATAAAAACTAAAAGATTTTTACAAAATATGAAAAGAAAAAAAAAAACAGTCCG
The DNA here is from genome assembly GCF_004193775.1 of Glycine soja. Lineage (NCBI taxonomy): Eukaryota > Viridiplantae > Streptophyta > Magnoliopsida > Fabales > Fabaceae > Glycine > Glycine soja. Next base: position 1,546,379 of record NC_041007.1, on the reverse strand, counting down.
ATATAAAACAAGAAAGCAAAGGAGGTAAATGAATTACACAAAGGCATTATATTGTTGATTCATCCCATAGGCCCTAACAAGAAAGATGAATTAGGCTCTTCTAGGAAAACAAGCATATGAGAACTTAGACGTAGGAGACAATATATAATTAATTAACGGTGACTTTTCCCACCATACCAGCTCCTTGGTGAGGCGAACAGTAGAAACTGTAGGTTCCCTTGGCATCCAAAGTAACGCTGTAAGTCTCACCAGCCGCATTGAGAAGGTCTTCTTCGCTCATGGAGATTTTCCCTGCATCCACGCCGCTAGGAATCTCGTCCTCGTCGAACACAACGTTGTGGGGGAAACCTGCGTTGTTCTTGAACACGATCTTTTCCCCAGGGGCCACGGAGAAAGAGTTGGGAGAGAAAACCAGAGACCCGTCATCAGTGCCCAGTAACACTTCAATGGCCATGGCGTTGCTAGCTAGAACTGCGCTCGCAGCAGTGGCCACAACAGCGACTCCAACGTCTTTGAGGGAAGCCTTGATGCCGCAGAACCTTGTGGCTTGGGGAGCTGAGACTTTAACTGCGGCGGCACTCACTTTGCCTGCGCTTGCCTTGAGGCCAGTGAATGAGGGAATAGAAACTGCTGCAGAAGTGACGGTGGCCATGTCTATGGATGATTGAGGAGTCTTCTTGTGTGTGGAATAGGGGAATCAATCAAAATTGCAGAGTGTTTTTTATAGGGTGGGTGAATGGATTGGTTTTTCTGTGGCTGGAAATCTAAGGAGCAATGGGTGATGTAGATAATGCGGATGGGATACAGTGGACGTGGCTTATCTCATCTCATCACCACCATTCTTGCCATTGGTTGGATTCGATGTTATCCTCTGACGTGGCTTAGATATTTCTTTTCTTTTTTATACAACTAAGACTTTATTACTGCGTTTGGTTTGGAATCCCCGACGTGGTTTTCCACGTCCAAGCTGAAGCAGTTAGTTCTCACTTCTGCTTCAAAGACCCTTTGGACGTCAATTTATTGGCTGGAAGATGCTGTTCCAAACATGTTCTAGGTGAGTTTAATGGGAAGAACTCATTTTAATTTGGATATCTCTAAAGCCTCACTAAATACTTATAAACATATTTAAATATCTTTTCACAAAAGATATGAATTTGACCTTTAGCTCTTTATTAACTAACTAGATCAACCTTAGTGTGAGGTACATATGCAAGCTCTTAGTATTCCAAAGTTTTGGTACCCAGTAGAGAGACTAATCTTTGCAAGACTTTGGCAAACAATTATAAATTGGTTAGGTTCCAAATGAGTTAAAGCCACAATGGAAGATAACTAAGAGTTTACTAATCTTTACATAGTACTATTAGTGTAAATTTTTGTACACTTATTAATCAGAAATCACATTTTTTTTATTGATTAATAAAACAAAAATTCTTTACACTGTCAATTTCTAAACTATTTATTTAGAAAATAATACTAAAAAAGTATTTTAAAAAATAATAATTTACATGTATTGTTAATATAAAAGTTTTTTTTACTGCATGTACAAAAAATTTTATACTGTTAATTAATTGAAAGGTTCATTTAAATATTGGTTTCACTTTCTTTTATCCAGACTGTTTTTACTTCTGAGCATAATATTAATCATTTATCTTGTGTGGAGTGTGAATTGTATAGGACTTACTATTATTAAATAGAGATTGAAATAAGTCAAATTGTTATTCACTGTGGGCTTATATTATAATCTGATCTACGTTAGACTTAGACCTATTATAATAATAATATCAAACATTTAATGTAATGGTTTGAAATTACATAATTTTTTGTTCTATTTAAATTATGACACACAAACATTAACTTACATATCACTTTAGACATATTAACTCACTTAAAGACTAATTTTATGAAATTTAAAATTAAAAGTGTTTTATGAAATAAGTTTTGAATCGAACCAAACTTCTGAAAAAACTCATATCAACCTTTTAAAAAAGGAAGTTTATAGTACATAAATAAACTCAATCTTTTAAAATTTTTTTTATAAAAAAAATAGGGTAAACCTGAATCTTATAAAGCTAACCTTAGTCTAGCACATTTTCACCTTACCGATGATAAGCCGACGCCCTATCTGGTCCTTGTAGCTGGGTCAATTGCATACTGTACAGGACCCGTCAGAAGAAGGCCCAAGATTGCCGACAAGTTAGCCAACATTCAAAGAGGCCCAAGTGACGATAGATCTCAATTTTTTAATATCACAGGTATACTTCTTCTTCTTTTTTTTTGCTGAATATATATTTTATTATATATATATATATATATATAAAATAGTATGACACAAAATTCTTAAATATATATTTTATGTTATTCAAAATTTTCCTTCTATATATTTTAATCATATAGTTCTAAATGATATACATTAGTACATTACTATGGACTTCAGATCATCAATTAGTTTCAGAAAAAATATAGTGCTCTTATAATACTTATGATGAGGAGCTCATGAAAAAATAAGGCAATCTTGTATTGCTTATAAGGTGCTCGTGACAAAATGTGTCTCTATATTATTGGTGATATAATGCAATGTAATCTATTCAATAAATGTCATTTAATTGATAATACATATTGTATTTGTGGAGAATAATTTAAAATAGCTATATTGTACGAGAGTGTTTTTAAACATGACTAAATTTTGAATAAAAAAATTATTTCATAACAGATCTTGTGGAAATATCTCAGGATGGAAAAAAAAAAATTAAAACTAAAATAGATACTGTACATACAGCGGATGGGAAAATACTTAATAGAACTAAAGTTGTACTATGAAAGCCACAGGTCCTGTTCATTAACGTCATTGCGAATTTGCGATGAAAGGCTGAAATCTTATTCGTACTATGAAAGCCACGTGTCTTTTTTTATATGGTATAAGTTCATCAATTAATTTCCTTTTATGTTAATTTACTAACATGGATTAATGAAAATCGATTATCATTATTTTAAGGTTAAAATATATTTGGGTTCTTGTAAAATTTGAAAAGTATTATTTTCATCATCATAAATTTTTTTGTATTAATTTAGTTCCTATACAAATAAAATATATTTTTTATGATCTTTAATTATAATTTTATTAGAGGATCTGACATGATTAATAAATTTAAATGTATAATTTACAAATAAATTAAATAATTTATGATATCTAAAATTCCTCAAAATAAATTAAATAATTTCTAGCGGTAAAAAATTCCTAAAAAATTTATAATTTTTTGTCACTTCCTAATGAGATTAAGGGGGAAGATGATGCAACATTGGATTGAGTTTTGATGTAACTAAATCCATTAGCCACATAAAGAAATTGTCTAACGAAAATATGATCGAGGACAAAAAAATATGTTTTTATTTTTAAATGAACTAAATTAATATGAAAAATGATCCCATGACAAAATTAATATTTTTAAAATTTTATAAGGACCCAAAACATATTTTATCCTTGTTTAAAACATATGACAAGTAAAAGTACAAGCTTAATGTCTATGTACTATGTACTAATAATGTAAATTATTTTTTTATTTTTGGGTTTTAAACGTAATTTTTAAAACAAAACATGTTTCACAAAAATAAAGTTGAAATGATTTTGAAATCATTTTCAAAATAAATAAAAAAAACTTTGTAAATATGAATTTTAGTTTAAAAACACACCTTTTCTATATTTGATAATGACATTTTTTTGTTATCACCAAAACTACCACCCATAATAGTTATTATCACCACCACCAATACCACCTACAGCGTCATCACTACTACATCATCATGGTCACTACCCATCATTACCACCTCCACATTATTATCACTATTATCATCATCATCATGATCACCATTATAACTGGTTTTTCTCATCATTATTGTCACTAACATCCTCACCACTGTCACAACTTCGTATTACTACTTTTAGACTAATTTTAATATGGTATAAAACTTTTAAAATGAATTTATTTAAAACTAATCTTATTTTAAAAATTTGTTTACATTTTTTAAACTAAAACTAGTTGTTATTTTTAAAAAATTTAAAATTTAAAACTAAAAACCATCACAAAACAAGCTATAAGCTCTTTGTTGTTGGGGTAACTATCTCCCGTTTATTTATTTTTTTAGTTTCTCTTTTTTGGGGTTAGGCTCCTTTCAATAAAAAAGAAAAAAAACTAATAGAAAATATACTTAATTTTTATTAAGTATACTTTTACCATGTATTTGAAAATTTTAGATTATTTTTCATATGCACTTTTATTTGATTCAAATTTCTTTTTTATTTACCAACCTTGGCGGACACAAGTAGTTCAAAATTCAAAACAAATTCTCTCATTCTCCATGAGTGAGTTCGAATTCTTTTGATACTACTTTTTCAATTTTTGGTGGATAACCACCTTTTTTAATTTAAAATATTTAATAAATATATTTAACACTTCTACATAATATATTCATTATCACGTTATGAAAACTTTCAAATTTATGTGGTTTTATCATTCTATTATAATCAATTATTTTTTCTCACATCTACACTCAAATTATGCCCGGACAATGCAATTTAGTGCCACGCTTTTCAATAGAAAATACATGCACGAAGGGATTTGTTTCTTTCTATTTTTTGGTAGTAGTATTTTTTAAAAACAAATTTTTATCTATTATTTTAAAGTTTGAATTAATGTTGATTATTATTTATAAAATTATATAATTATAAAAAAAACATTGTATATAATATCAAAATAATAAATACATATTAAGAAATTATAAATAATTTTAATAAAAAAATACTGCTAATAAAAATAACAGAGTGCGATCAAGCTTATAAAAATAGTACCAACAATAAACAAAATTTTATTTCGAATATCAAAAGGTAGGTGTCTCGAAATTAGAAAACACTAGCATAAATGGAAAGAAAAAGAAAGTACAATCAGAAGAGAGAAACCACGCGGCGTACACGAGCACCCATTCCGCCATTATTGAGTATCCCAAACCAAAAGAGAGATAAGTTAATAATAATAACTAAAGTACATTCAGCAAATACCAAGGTATATCGGTTTGGGACTTGCATTGATTAGAACATGCTGTGTTCCGGGCTGGAATATGCAAGGAACGTGGACTTGGCTGAGGAGCTAAACCCATTGAAGTTAGTCCCCGACGACGTCGTATATGCACCCATGTTCGGGAACACTAGCCAATCGTTCACTTGCAGTCCCGGCAGCTTGTAATCCCTCAGAACCGTATCAATAGAATCGCACGTGGGTCCAAACACGGTGCTAGGGTAAGTCTTCAAATTCAATTCCCTGCTGCATCTAGGATTCTCCGGTTTCGAGGTGCACGCCAGTGGCATGCACGTGACGGTAGCGTAATCAAACACTATGTTATTAAGCGTTCCGTAAATCCCATCGTCAATCCAGTACTCCCTCACGTCCCCCCTCACGCGCTTCCCAATAATTCTCGTCGCCAACGTGAAAGCCGTTTCAGCGAAGTAACGACCCGGTTCGCCAATAACCACGAGCCCTTCCTCGTTCCCGAAGCTGGCCTGAATCGCAGCGTTTATTTTCAATGCCGCGGCTTCAAACGGCGGCCCAGAGGTGAAGCCGCCTCCGATGTCCAGAACGCGCATTCTGGGCAAGCCGAGCCCAGAAGCCATTTCGAATACGTTTTTAGCGGCGGATATGGCTCCGTCGTAGGCTCGCGTGTCGGCTCCGCCGCTACCAATGTGGAAGGACACGCCTGTTACCTTGAGCCCCGCCTCGTGAGCAGCTTGGAGAAGCTCATGGACCTCCTCGGGAAGCGCGCCGTATTTGAGGCCCAAGCTGGTACGCGCTCCACTGTCTTGCGGGGGTTTAATGCGGAGGAGCAACTCGCACGTGGGGTGGCAATTGCGGATTTTCTCGACCTCGTCGAGGGAGTCGTAGGTTGTGACGTTGACACCTACGGAGGCGGCGTATCTGATGTGGGACTCGGATTTGCATGGGTTTGCGTAGATGATTCTGTCCGGTGAGACTCCGAGGGACAAGACAGATTCGATCTCGGCTTTGCTGGCGCAGTCGAAGCTGGAGCCGAGTGCAGCGAGCGCGCCGATGAGGGAGAGGTTTGGGTTGCACTTGACGGCGTAGAAGGGCTGGACCGTGGGGAGCTTGCAGGCCCATTTGTCCATGAGGCCCATTACGACGCCCAAATCGAGGACGCTGAATGGAGAGTCGATGTCTGGTTTGTCAGCTATGATTGCTTGAATGAAATCAGTGAGGGCATTTGCTTCTGCTGATAGTGCAGTTACTCGCTTGCCCTTGACGCCTGAGGCACTGAAAATGGGCTTCAGGCTCAAGGGTTCTGCGCCCTTGGCTTCGAATGCCTCCGCAACTAGTGAAGGCATTTTTAATTGGTAAATGAGAGTAAGTAAGTAAGTAAGTAGTGAGGAGTGTGAAGCTTAATTGACTTGGATTATGAGCGTATATATACACATACAGCTAGAGAGAGAACTAGGCACGGCCTTTGTTGCATCATTCAATCATACATTATTATATTTACAGGAATGTGATTCATGCATACCCTATGAATCATGAATAAAATATGACCTTCCTAGGTATTCCAGCGCGACGAATCCAGGAGCATTTGAAAGGATATTCAGATCTAATCAATCCCTCGTTTTACTTTTATAAATAAAAAAGGAAATTAATTGCGGGGAGGTTGATACACTTGGTAGTAGTAGAAAGGAAGGACTTCTTTTTGTCATTTTTATTACTTTACTTAGTTTGGATTTTTATTTATTATGAAACCTGTGTTAAACCATGCGAGTTTGCCAGATTTATATAAAATTTGTTAAGAGCAAAAGTGAATTTGCCATGCAAGCTGATATAGTTCCCAATTGTTTATTCGGTAATTAATGCTCCCATGAGAATAATAATAAACATAATTAATGTGATTTGACATCTTTTATTTATGTTCACTGAACCAACTCAAAAAGTTTATTATCACAAATATGATTATAAGATTGTAATTCACTCCAAATATTGTATCATTCTACAAATTCAATTACCTCACTTAATGGTTACAAAAAATGATAATATTTTCACACAAATACATTTTTCTCTCAACAAAATAACTTTGTTTCTCAATCTTCCTTTTCACACATTCTTTTTTCATGTATTTTGTTTCTCCACTAAATCTATTTTTTATTTATAGTAAAGATTGTCACCAACTATAATAAATAAGTTCTTTTAAAAGTTGAAATAAAAATAACTTTTAATATATCCATTCAACTAAGGTTACTCTAGTAGTATGTAATCTTCCACATTATATTTAAGTCATCTAAACCTTAATAATAAATCTAATTCTCAACATGCATACACATTATCTTTTTGTTTGGAACTCTATACCAACTTTCCATCAATCTTATCTCTTAATTCACATTTTTATTTGAGCCTTAGAATCTTTCCAAGTACTGCAACCAAGTTACCCATAGAGAACCACCATAAGCCACCATTGAGGTTGTTGGAATCTTTCTCCTTAAGACCACCACAAAACATTTTTAAGAATTGTAATTTATAACTTCAATTTTTAATACGTAAGATAAAGGAAGAAATAATTTCTTATTTTAAAAATAAAAATACTTTTAAAAAATCTTTTAACTGAAATCTAAACATCCATACAGTAGTAGTTGGTTGAGGACGCTTATAAGTACTCTTTTTGGTCCAGAAGTCAGTCACTTCGGTGTGCAGTAGTTCGGTGGGTGCATTTCATACACAAATGAGGACAGAACTAGACTACTGCCTGAGTTTAGTTCACGTTCAGTACAAGAATATTGTCACATTTATTGTTTAATAAAAACACAATTTTTGAATAACTAATTAATAACCTAAAAGTAGGAATTTCGTTTAATTAAGATGAAAACTACTTAATTTTTTTTTATGTGTGTGAATACTACGTAAAACTATTGTCCTGTGATTTCTGTCAATATATATATATATATATATATATATATATATATATATATATTGTTTCTTATTTTATTTTTTAATTTACTATTCTCAATAAATAGAATGTAAGTTAGCAATATTTAAAAACGAATGGAAAGAACTGAAAAAACTTGCAGTGGAAAACACAAGTTAAAATAACATATCACATAGCACGTGGTGAATAAAGTATTAGGATGCTCGGTCATTTAATTAGTGGCGTTTTAAATTAATTTTAAATGAATTTTATTTTTTATTTAGTGAAATTTATTTAAATTTATATATTTTAATTTACATAAAATTAACTCAATAATAAAATATATGTTAAAAATAAATTTGATAAAAATATGTTACCAATATCCTTCATATTTCTTTGTTTAAATATAAATAATTTGATATGATTATTACTTTCTTTTTTTATTAATAGATGAAACTTCCATTTAATAATTACAATTCCTGTTGTCACATTTGTTTTATATAGCCACATTTTAGTTTAACATATGATATCTTATCGATCTATCCCTTTTACTTTTGTTTAATTTAATTCTCTTTTCTCCTTTGACCATTAATTACTTAACTAATCCCTATATAATAGTCTTAAAGCAAATAAATTGGTCCGTTTGGTAGTTTCCGTAGGAAAGAAATAAGATGGTTTTAATAAAGAAAAACAGGAAAGAAATTAGTATTTTAACTTGTGAATAAATATTTTTTTTATATAATTGAAGTTTATAATAAACAAATATTTTTTAATATATAAATTATTATAATTAATTTCATAATAAATAAGTATCTTTTAACATATAAATTATAATTTAGATTTATGATAATTAATTTATAGTGTGACACAATGTTATTGTTAATTATTGATATTTATTTTAAATAGATTGAAATACATAAGGAATTAAGAAGATTTTTTAAAAATACTCTCGTACGATATATAGCTATTTTAAATTATATAGAGAAGGTAGAGGATAAAAATAGATAAATAAATGAACAAAAGTATATGAGAAATAGTAAAAATAACTAATGAATTTCCGACTTTTTTTTTCTCTACCAAATTTCTTTTTTTTTTTCTGTCTTTCTTTCCACTCTCTTTCCTTTACGCTAAAAAAAATTAAAACAATAAAATTTATAATAGCATATTACAAAGAACGTGGTGATTATGGTGAATATATATATAGCAGTGGGCTGTGGCACATGTTGTCAGACTATTATTTCGAAAATATAATAACAATTAGAGATTACAAAACAAACAACCACCAGTGCACCGTCCCCAAACACGAAATTTTGGAGATTTTGTGAAATTATGCGTATCTTTTTATTCTCTTTCATGTATTTTGTATAATATTTTAATATTTATAATTTTTTTATACAGTGAGATTTAGCAGTTTATCATAATTCAAATATGCTACTCAATCAATCGACTTAAAAACTTTTTTTATATTAAAAAGTTTTGCTTAATTGTAAATTTTGTCGCAAAGTGTGACTTTGTTGTAAATTTTGCTCTCACATATTTTCTTTTCTGAAATTTTCACTAAAGTTTCAAAAGGTGGTGAATTTTAACATTCTTTCAATTGTCCGCTAAATTCGTTTAATTTTTTCTTTCAAATTTTGCCCACAAAAGTTTCATAACAAAATTGTATATTTTGCTCTCATATTTTTATGCTAATATTTTCCCCTGTATTTTTATGGTCAACTAACAAATTTAACACACTTCATAAAAAAAAACTAACAAATTTAACAGACAATTAAGGAATAATTAAAATTTGCGACGTACATTTCAAAATTTTGGAGATAAAAATTACAACATTAAGAAATAGATCCATGCCTCTAAATAAATTATTTAGTGTGTTTGAATAACTGTTAAACTCATGTTCAACGAACATTTTATGTTTTTTGAAACAAGAACGCAAAAGCAAGGGAGGGAAAATGTCAGTGTTGCATTCATTTGAACGAAAATACAAACAAGCATTTAATCATGGTCATCAAAGATTATGTGTGGATTGTGGAAATTAATTCTCTTCTTGCTAACCAATTTTTGAATAAAGGGTCCTTCCCAAATCATGATTGAAGAAACCTTGTGCACACAATGTTTATACTGTAACCTAAATTAAGAGTTTTATATCCTATCAGTCTAAATAATTTTATACAATTGCCCTATTAAAGTTGTTCTAAAATTAATTTTTTAAGTAATAATTTATAATTAGATGAATTAGATTCTTAAATAATGACACAAGTATAATTTAACCTATTAAATTAAAACTTTTAGCTGCGTGCACATGAAGATTTCAATGTATGTTTGAGTGGGTATTTAAAAAATTGATTTCAAATAAAATAAATTTTGTTTAAATTACTTTTAAAGTGGAGTATTTTATGTTTATATGATCTTATCATAAAATAAATTAATAATAAATCTCGATATAAATTTTTCATCTAACACAAAAATATCTTAAAACAACTTTATCTCAAAATCATTTTTTCAACCTCAAATCAAACATATAAATATTTACATAAAAAATTGTATTGACACACCTATTTACCTGCGCCACACGGAGTTATATGGATTTTTTTCTTCTCTCGTGATAATTAGGCGGCGAACCCAACTTGTGTTACAAAATAGAAAGGAATAAAATATTCCTTTTGATTATTTGGATATTGGACTTCATTTGAGTCCGGAGAAACCGTCAAAGTATATGTTACAGCATGAAACATATTCCGGTCCAGATATTGACATAATTATTTCTGTTGTATAATGTTTTTCTCATTTTTATAGTAATAAATGATTGACAGATAAAATACTCTTATACTTCGTTTGATTTGATTAGTCTAACATAATGTGACATAATCACCAAATAATCTTGCTTGCCCTTTAAAAATGTTCCAATATCTATTGAGTCATTGAGAAAAGTTAATTTCTTAAAATGAATTGCTGAGAGATATACTGGGTTAAAAAAAACTTCAATTTGATAAGTCTTAAACCAAAATCCATTTCCTTTAATTTGAAAAGAAAACTGCATTAGAAATACCATTAACAAAGATTAAAAATGCTACCATACTCTTAATTATAAGAATTATCAAAATAAAAATACTTGTTATTTTTTAAATATACTATTTTCTTTTCTTCAATTCTTTCTTTCTCATTACTTTTTTCCTCACTCAATTTTTTTTAAAAAAAAACTTCCTTTCACAAACTAAACAAAGCAATAATCTAATCTTTGCAGCATCCAAAAGAGGCTGTGGCGTGGTGACACCGAAGTTGGTCTGGAACGGGACATTGTTTGGTGAGAGGCAGATGCTTCTGTCTCCTTTTGATAATACTATATAATATCCTTATTTAAAATAACAGCTCAGGATGCGATTTTGAGGGAATATACATCAATTATTCAATGGGCACCAGGTATATGCCTTCTGCTACGTTGACTATTTGACTTTAAGCATTGAAGCCTACTTATTTACAAATTACAATGTGATTTGGAGTGAATATTCATCAATGGACAGCTATTTCCCTCTCCCCATGCTTTTCATCACTGACTTTGAAGCCTACTACTTACTGCCTCAACTACTCTCCGCTTTTTTAAAAATTAAGTAACATTCAAACAAAATACGTATTTTTTGCAGGTTTGAGTTATTTGTCACGTCTATCAGCAATTCCTGCAAACGGTTCAATATGAACTAAACATTCTTAATAATAATATAACAATTAAGTTAATTTATGAGAATTATATCTAACATAAAAAACTAGTCTCTCAAAATATAATAAACTAAAGTATATGAATCTCTACTAAAAATATTTATTTATATTTAATATCCACTTATATTTCAAACAAAATTACTTAGTGTAGAAAAAAAAAGCAGAATCACTTTCGAAAGAAAATTCATATATTAGCGAAGAACAAAAAAATATCAACAGATTTTAAATATTACAAATTACTTAACCTAACTAGTAAATCGAACCTAGTGAGATATTATTTCTAAATACATCCTCCTCCTTCTTTTTATTTTTTTCAAAAAAAAAACAATAGAGGCTAAATAACTTCTGCCACCATATCTGATACCATGATACGATATTTGCACCGTTTGAGTATTTTATTATGTTTTATTTATTTATTTAAAGTTCTAGATCACTCTATTTTATACTATATTAATTTTGAAAAGCTAATACTAGTTTATTAATATTTTTTGGTAACGCACTAGTTTATTACTTAAAGTCTTTAACAGTTCGCTAGCTGGCAAAAAGACAAAAGATTACGTTTAAGATTGCGAATCAGTTTGCAATGATCAAACCGACATTTACACATATCAAAGTATAAAATAGATGGCCAAAATATAATTTTTGGTTTATATTTTTCTAAATGCGTCATTTTTTTAATTAAGATATTTTAGTTTTTATTTTTTAAAAAATTGTGATTTAAACTTTTTTATTTTTAAATTGAGATATATCGTCTCTTTTTTTTTAAAAAAAATATGATTTTAATTCTCTTGGTTAATATTACACTTATTAACTTTATAATTTTTTAATTTTTTTAATAAATTAAACTTGTCAGTAATTAAATAATTTTAAAAAATATTTAATAATAAGTAAACATGTGTCGGACAATATTTACCAGATATACATATTAATATTTAAAATTGATCATAAAAATTAAAATTGTGAATTTTTAAAAAATAAGGAATAAATTTTTCAATTAAAAAATAGAGGACTAAAATCCTAAATTTTTTAAAAGTGAGAAAAAAATATCTCAATTAACAAACAAGAAGATTAAAAACACTAAAAAATATAGGAGGATGAAATTATATTTTAGTCAAAATAAAAAAAATGAAATGAGCATGCTAGAAAAAATGAAAGAACATAAATATTATGTTTTCTTATGATAACATGTCATTAGTGTGTGAAATGTTCACTATCTGAATATTTATTAATTTTATTTATAACCAACTTTTGTTATAAAACTTGATTAATCGTACTTCAACGAAATCTCTCCTTTCAACCTTAATTTAACGATATCGTTCTTTTAACGTCTTCCTATCCTTTATCACTCTGCTTGTTTTAATGAGAAATAGTTTCACATATAAGTTCATATTCCAATCACGAACCTTTACATTAAATTGAGAAATCTCACATTTAGATGTGCACTTAGCCTCTTAGGCTCTTACCATGTTGAGGGGTACCTCGGTGAATATTCATTTTTATGCACTCCCCTAGCCTTCACAATCCCCTAGCTGTAACCTGTTCAAGGATCTTTTAAGTATGGACGAAAAGAAATAGTATTGTAGAAGCTTCAATAATTCTTTTTAATGCAACACAAAAATTGTCAAGATTCCCCTCAACATACCGTCTTGGTCACACGCGGCAGAAATTCTAGAATTTCTGAGAATTTGGGTCTCAAAGATGAATCTTGGTGCCAGCACCAGTGAAGCAATTCCACTAACTTTGGATGAGTATGCCTTGAAATTTTAGGCCTTAAACCCTGCAATTCATATCCACAAACATATCCAATTTCACAATATTTTGTGGCTTGGTAGCTTGAGCTACTATAGAGCTTTGAAGTTAGTAATATTTCTTGCACATGATCCTATGAAATGGGGACAAATGCTCATAAGGAAGCTGTCATTCGGTCATAAAAACAGAGATAAAAAAGATGTGAATTCTGAGCAACCAAAATAATGCTGAACAAAAACAAATGTCTAAAGCATACTTGCTAACTTTAATTTTCCATTTCTGTTCAAGACATTGTTACTCACTTTTTATTCTTCCCTATATCAAAGTTTATACATTATCAATTCACCATATATGATTTAATGTGGTCAACATTGTCTAGAAAGTTTTGCTTAGTACTTCAGTTGCGGGAAATAATCCAGCTAAAAGGATTGATAATGTACCATCTTTGATATAGGGAAGAAGTACTAAGCAAAATGATAGAGTCCATGTTAATGGTCACTTTATTAAGAAGGACAAAAGTCTTGGTTCTATAGATGTCAAGCAAGAGAAAGCCAAAGAGGGGAAAAAGTCACAATGCATTACCTTTTCCGTGAGCATTTCCCAAAGAACAATGCCAAAGCTAAAGACATCGGCTTTCTGATCATATGGTTTATGTTCAATAACCTTCCATATGTCAAGGAATCACGAGTCAAATTATAATAAATACAATGAGCAACAAAAAGGCAACACATATCAATTTTTTAAACTGTCTTACATAACCAATTAAAGCATCTATAGGAAAAAACCATAGTTTTGGTTTCAGCCAACAGCAGAGAAGGTAATTTGAGAGCAATAGCCTACCATTGTCTTCTTTTATTGGAGATTGTTACAACATTTTTCTTTTGGATGGGAGTTTTACAAATTGGGGGACAAAATTATTATTTATTGATATTTGATAAATTAGTGATAAGAAGGAATTTAATTGAAGTTTAATGTTCATTTATTATTAATGGAAATATTTTTATGCTACCAATCAATTAAAAATTATCTTAGGAGTAATTTTTAAAATAATTATCATTATAAAAGTTAAGATTTTCAGTATACATTATATTTTTTGTCATTTTAGAATATCAATTAGATATTTTTAGTATACATGATATCCTTGATAATTTTTGGTAAAGTGAGAAACAAAAATATATAAATAAGAAAGAATCGAACTAATATAAAAACCAAAGATATATTAAGAAAATAATTTTTTTTTAAAATTTAAAACATTAATTATATTAGTTAATTCTTTACCAAAACATTAAACGTAAAATAAAATAGAATGAAGGAAGTTATATATATATATATATATATATATATATATATATATTTCTTAAGATCATTCATAAAATAAAGTTAAAGTCATAAGAATAACTCTCAAGATATAAACATTATCAAAAGTAACTTTTATCTTTTATAACAAAATCTTCTTTGTACTATAATTAAAAAATTAATTAAACTCATATGAGTAAATTTAAGAAAATTAAAATCAATTATCTTGCATCTTATTGTGGAAGTTTTATATTATTGGATGATACCATAAAATATTTTATACTATTAATATGTTAATTTATTTATCTATTTTATAATAATAAATAATATTTTTCGTATAAACTAATAATCATATGATACATAAATAATTTAATATTTTAAATTGATTAAAATATCTTAAAATCAGGAATAACACCATTTATTCTCATTAGGTAATTATTAAATATATATTTAATTTAATAAATATATTTTTTATTATGCAAGTGTCATGATTATTGATTGAAATTATAAATAACATAATAATTCTCTGAATTATCTAATAATTTATTAGAAAGATGACATCATGGAACGTAATATTTAGCGAGCCACGTTCAAGCAAAAACAAAATATTATAGCAAGAACATTTTTTTTCTTATGATTATTAGAATTAGAATATCCAGAATTTATCCTCCGACTCAAGCCAGTTCATGTGTTAGCAATGTTTCAGCCGTCCATCTGTCACCTGCACTGCCGACCTGGCAAATGCAAGATCAATCTTCTACTTTTACCAATTAGTTAATTAGCAGGAATAATACCCGCACTTCTACAAATTTATTCACTGGAAATTGGCGTCGAGAAGTTTTGTTTTTCTTACTCGATATCTTGTTAATTCAAATTGTGCAGAGAAAAACATTTCCGAATAATAAAATACATTAAAGAACTCTAAGTTCAAATATTTAAAACTACAAGTTAATCCAATATATTTTTACGAAGTATATAATAATATTATTTGCATTGATTTATGCACTGATGATAGTCTCTATCTAGCCTTGTTTTTATTACACAAATATAAGGGTCGTATTAAGCAAGAATTTGTTTCGGCATAATTTTTTTTTAAAGGAATATAAATTTGAGTCATATAAATTATATATGGATGCTTAAAAAATAAAAATTCATTAAAAATCATAGAATCGCTTAAAAATGAATTTTTATCTTTTGAGTATGACTTCATAGTCTATATTTATAATTCCAATAATCATGTTTTTCACCATGAAGAGAGTATTTATATATATAAGAAAATTTTAAATTTTCGTTTTATCCAAAAAAAAAAAAAGCGCACACAAATACCATAATATGTATATTTTCGCGTGTGTTTTATAAAGTTGCAACAATGACTTCAATACATTACTATAATTTTCAAAACAAAGAGAAGTTAGTATATCAGTTTCCAATATATTTAACCCAATTCTTGTCCTTCAACTGAATTGTATACCTGAATATTGAATTTATTTGAGATGTACGAATAGTATATATACTTCTCAATTTATTAGACACAATTATGTTAAAGTCGGATAAAATGTTATATGAAAGTATTAAACACACACATATATATAACTCAAATTTAAGATCAATGCTTAAGTTACAATAATCTCATGCCATTTAATTCATACATTCAATAGTCTTATTTTTTTTTTCAATCCCTTATGTTTGTTTTATAATCAGGATTTTAGGTCACCCACATTAACATATAAAAAAATAAGTTAGAGATATTCAACATTTAAAATAAAAGAAGGAACAAAATAAAAGTTATGAGGTCTGTCATCAATTGACTGAGCATAATTTGCTAAAGCATCGGCGACCTGATTTGCTTCCCGGAGCACAAGGTTTCATCAATTTTTATTCTATCTTTAGGAAATTTTAAAGAATAAAAAGAATACATTATTAGCTTATTTTTACACAGGCCAGAATGCAAAGCCCAAACCAAAGCAATTGAAAACAGGGCATTTGGTCTAAAGAAAGCCCAACCCAAATACTAAGAAAGCGGAAAGGGTGCTTATCTATTAAATATCATTTATCTATCTTTAATATTTATTAATATCAGAGGGCATTTGGTCTAGTGGTATGATTCTCGCTTTGGGTGCGAGAGGTCCCGAGTTCGATTCTCGGAATGCCCCTCCCTCTACTTTTTTTGTTTTTACGGTTTCCAACTTTCAATGCACAAACATTCAACGATCATAATTCTTTTGTGTTTCACGTTAATGCATTATATTTCACAGCACAAAGATGAGACATTTACAAACATCATTCTACATTTACAAACAGTTTTCAACCACAGAAAGTTTCAGACAAGAAAAGCAGACAAAAAAAATTTAACCAATGAGTTTACTCTAAAAACACCATAACATTTTCAATACCTTAAAACCCTGATAACGATTGATTGATTGCTAAGTATCTGCTTAATACCCGTCAGAATACTTTCTTCACTAATCATAACACAATTCGCAATCAAATTCAGAACAAATTCAGCAAGTAGTCAAATACAGTTCAAGCTCACAGTAAATATAGGTTACTGTATATAGCTTTGGTACAGTGCGATCTTGCTCTTCAATCCGGATCCCTCGTGGCTTGCCCATAAGAAGAAAATAGTCACGACTTTGAACACCAAAAGTGCAGGAGGTGATTCTAGTCTTTCATGTCTCGTTCTTTCTTATTGAAAAAGAAACTAACTTCACTTCACACCTTTACATTCGTAGTTCATAGTTCTATGCTTCCATAGCATAATAAGGCAAGCTGGTCTTCATGATCACATGCATTTAAAATTCAGTAAACTGAAACGAACAGAACTTGCAAATTGAAAGAATGAAATCAACAGGGATTTGGCGAAACCCAAATTGATAGCGGCCAGCCAAGCCGAGAACAGGAATTATGATCAAAACACGGCAACGGTTCAATGCTCTTATCCCGTAAACTAAATACGCCCAAATCATGCTTCCCACACGCATCATCTTCATTGGACTCCGAATAATCGTCGGTGAAATAGATGCAATCCGAAGAACACGCATCGAATTCAGACGCACAGAACGAAAGCGACGAATTCCCCCCAACAAAAAACAGTCGCTCGCCCAAAGTCTCGACTCTCTGACACGTCAGAAACCCCCAATTCATCTTGAAAACCTCAAACCCCACCGTCCTATACACCAAATTCGACTCCTCCCATGCGTGATCGGAGAGGTCGAAGAAGACGCGGCGAGAGAGCATGAGCCATGGAGAGGGGTTTTGGGAACGTAATCGGAGGTAATCGCCGTAGATGGTTAAGGTTTTCGATATTGATTCCAGTAGTTCTGGGGGTAGTTCGCCCCATTCTTCTTCTTCGTCTTCACGTTTTGTTTCGTGTGCCCAATATTGGTGGTGGTGGTAAACGTCCCTTTATAATGTTGATTTATATTTTTTAGTTATAAGGATAAAACCAGTCTTTGGGCCTTCATTTATTACAAACTGCTTGGCCCAACAGCACCATTTGTAAGTAGAAATTAAGGAACCTGTTTGGGCCGAGTTATTGTATCTATGGCCCAAACAAGAAAAGTAGAAAATGAGGAACCTGATAGCATCTTATTTGAGGATTCGGAAAAATTGGGAGAGAGCTGCTCCAATGGGACGCCAATGTTTTATAATCATGAAGAATTGTGGATTCCTCTGCATTTGAGTTCTTCAAATTAAGTGGAATCTTGCAAGTCCCTAGCTCCCAGTGTAGGTAATATTGCACTTTTAGGTTGGGCTCTTAAGCTGCTTTGATATTCGACCAATTAATCAACCGAACCTGCATATTTAATAGCCTTTTTTTTAAGCATATTTAATAGCCTATTGAGTACTTTAGAACAATTTCCATTGTATTAACCTTCTGTGTCCTAAAAGTAAAAATAAAAAACTCGATGCAGCAAAGAGAAACGATAAAAGATAAGCATCCTCTCTTTCCCTTTTTGTTTGTGTCATCCCCATTATATTAGTTGGCGAAGTAGAAATTTAGTCCCCACCGTTGCACCAGCCCTTAAAAATGCCTTTCAATAAAGGAAACAAAAGAAGAATAAAAGTTGACGCTTACCCTGCATAGCGGCCAGGGAGCAAAGCGCATGTACCTTTTTGAAAGGTTAAACTCAAAGTGTGGACAGGAAAGTTGTTTTTTCTGTATCTCCTCAAGTCAATTTCAAAAAATTAAATAACTTTTCTGTCTTCTTTTCTCTCTTCTTCATATCTCATTCTTATTATAAAAAATAATTTCACTTGCGTAATTCTTTTATGTTCACTATAACTATACATTTTTTTTTACAGCACTATAACTATACACTTCGAAAGAGTCTAAAATAAACTATAATATTAAAGGTATTTTAATACTTTTCTCTTATTAAAAATAGACTTTTATTTCAGTAATTCATAATGGAGTACTCACATTTAAGGTCATTTTGTTTTGCATGCATTATCAATAAACTTTAATTTTAATTAATAATCAGCATAAAAAATACTTTTAATATTACACTTCCCTTTTTGTTAAAAGAAGAATCCAAACTTGAACGGAGAAGAGAATCGGTAGGTGATTGTTTATGACTCACCTCAAAAGACTAGTAGGTGCTGGTTGTAGCAAGCTAGCTACTATTCTGCTTCACCTTTTTTTATTTATTTTTCTTCATATCTAACATATTTTCATGTTTGGTTCTTTTTTTATTTGGAAGACACTGAGTTAGTTCAAATTTTCAATGATAATACCATTTTTTAAGTCTTTCCGGTCAAAGTACCAAAGATCTATCATCTATGTTTCCTCTGTTTTTCACTTTACACAGCTTTTGGCATACTTTCACGATTTGTTGGGTGGTTGCATTAGGGTGCTCACCAATAAGTATGTGTTTGGAAACAAATAAATCCAATGCCAATAAATTTTCAAATAAAAGTTATAAGAAACTTTCTCTGATCTTAAATATAAAAAAAAATATGATACACTAATTAAAAAATTTAGTTAATTATATTTAATTGCATCAATTTTAATTAATTTTGTTAAATTTACTTTTCATTAAAACTTGATATTGGTAAAAAAAAGTCATTAAAATTAATACATCAGTTAAATGAAAGATATTTTAAAAATAATAACATTAAATAATATAAAATTCTTTAAAATTTTATTATATTTAAGACCATATGTATTTTTTGTATTTAAGACCAACAAAAATAATTACTTTAAATTTTTTTACAGTGGAACACGTAATTTTTTCATTAACGTTAATCCAAACACATCGTAAGTTACACATCCAATTAAGCAATAAGCACGGTTAAAGCTTACACTCTGTTTGTACAAGAATGGAAAGAAGAAAAAAAAAACGAAAATAGTACAGTTATAAGTAGAGTAAAAAGAACGTGTTACAAGAGTGAGAGAAAAATCTACTTTTTTGGTTAGGGTAAAAAAAATGAACAAAAATAATATTTGAATTCTGATTAATTTTAAAATATAAAATAAATCATATTAAAAAGAGAATATTTATTTTATGTGCTTATGGTCCTCAACAAAAAAAATTAATTATCGTTTCTAATAGACTTATTTTGTACCGATGTCATAATCAATAAAAAAATATATTACATTCTTCTCCTCATATCCTTTTTATGTTTTAGCTTTTTAATTTTTTCAAAACAATTTATGTTTTATAATTTTAAAGCCTAATTAATTGGTTATTCTCAAATATCCTCTTATTTAATACTGACTGCCACTAATGTACTAATGGTGTAGGTATGAAAAATTAAGATATTAGGATAAGGATATTTTAATCTAAATGCATCAATTTTTAATTCTATTAAATGTTTCTTAATATTATGTAATAACTTTAAACATGAAAATATATGGGAAGAGGATAGGATAAGTTTGGTTAAATAGAATATAGACCAACAAGAGTAAATCTAATAAAACATTTGGTAGTAAAACAATAACATGCACTAATAATTTCATGCTTATTATTGTGCAGAGTAGACAAAGGTGTGGATGATTACACACACGCTAATTCATCGTTTCTCATCTATCCTATTCCTAAATACGAAAATTGCAAATCGTACGTACTCCACGAAAGAAAAAAAGTAAAAAAATGGTCTATTTGTAATATAATAGAAAGTATTAATAATTTTGCATTGTTCCAATGATTTAATCATAGCTCTGACAGTGATTCCGCAGGCCAACTGTTATGTACCTCAGACTAATAAAACGGAGATGAGACACCTTAGACTAAGAAAAAGGTCATCGTCATCGGTTGGAGTGGATGTGTATGTTCCTGGGAACAACGGATCCTGATTTCTTCTGGCTTTCTTGTTTGAACTTCGAAAGTGTGAAAAAAAAATTAAATTGGGTGGGTGTAGACGATAGTTGGAGGGTTAGATTTGAAGCAATAAATAAGGTGAGTAAAATGGGTTGGTCTCATAAATGCATATAGAAAATAAAGACATGGTACTAATTATTTGTGTGGGAGTTTGTTCTTGTGATTTATTTTGGGGTTTGGAGGAGCTGGTGAGTTTTCCTAAGGGCGTGGCTTTGTGCTTGTGGGCGTGATGAGTGCGACGTATCGGACGACAAAAAGGAAAAGATTAAATCATATCTCTTTCGTTGCGTCACTCAGTATTTATTCAATGGGAAAAGGAACCTTTCAAGAGAAAAAAAGTGTGCAGTTAGCCAGTTACTAGCATAAGGAATGAAACCTTAACAACCGAGTATTTTAAGATACTATTCAGAAGTTTAAGAAAATTTTTTTATTTATCGAATCTATTATCACTATTAAATATTAATGCTCCTATATCTTATCATTATCTTTAGACACATTTTAATTTAAAGGAAGAAAAGAAGTGTGAAAATAAAAATATATATATTTGAATTAAAATATAATATATAGATATGAGTTTCATACTAATTTTTTAAAAAAATTTATTCAAATAAACCCAAGTGAAATTGAAGCAAACACCACCTTAATATGTTTTTTAATAACAAAATATCATTCATTCTAAACCAATATTCCTAATATACTACTGATTAGAGGAACTAAAAAATTATTAGAGACACTGACCATTTTCTCTTAAAAAATTTATGACCAAAACGAAAGAGGAACATTTGCTATATGCCTAATGTAATAGTAGGTCAAAAGCATTTTCTTTTACCGGAAATTTTTTAAGTTATTCGGTTGAGTTGAACAGAGGATACCTTGGATTCTTAAGTAGTGGGAGGTAGTAGGTCCCATCCATGAAATGTAAAGGTAAGCATGGGGTTGGGGCCTCCACCTTCTATAACGCTCACTCTAACTTGTTTTTTTTTTTTTTCACGTATAAAAAACAAATAAATTAAACCACGTAACTTTTACTATAAAAGAATAAATGCTAATTACTCATATCAAATTTGTTAAATTATTAATGTTAGAGTATAAAATTTACTCTATTTTAACAATCACATATCATGATATGATTATAATTTATTTATTTTATTCTCATATAAAACCAATTTTCTCAATAATATATATCCCAACATATATCCACACACATTTGATGGAAATTTATCGAATGAGTATTTTAATATATCTACATAAAATATAAATAATTCGTCATAGTCATATCTTTATCTTTTTAATTTATTCAATAAATTTATTAGTGTGGATATTACTTCCAACTAATGATTATATTTTTTGTTAATCTTTCAGCTAATGTTAATATAACAGTTCATAGTTTAAGCGAAGGAACGAAAAATAAGATAGCGGATGCCATTTTTCTACATTAATAGAACTGTTTGATTCTTATTAGAACAAGAGAAAAAAGTTATACAGTAATTGACATGTTAAAATTTTTTATACCATTCTTCAATCATAATTTATTAGTTATACAGTAATTGACATGTTAAAAAATTTTATATCATTCTTCAATCATAATTTATTATACATCATATCTTATTAACTTTTAAAACAATTATCTAAAAATAATTTAAACAATAATTTATATTTAAATGATAATATAAAATTATTTTATATCACTCATATATAAATATTAAACTCTTAGAATAATGTGTTTGAATGGAACATAATATCTTACTAAAAATTCAATTTCCGTTTAAAATTTATACCAGTGAAGGAAAATCTAATACCAAAAATGAGTAAATGAACTTTCTTTATAACGAATGGCTTTAGTTTTATTTTCAATTAAAATTGAAATTTTCATTTTTATAACTAACATCGGCTTTTACCATTAATCACTAACTTTTAATACCGAGGCTATTAATATAAAACTATAATTTTACTTACAAATAATACAAAAAATAAGAAAGACTCGTTTTTGAAAAATTATAGATTATTTTACAATATTTTGTTGGTCCTTTTAGTTGAAATATATAGAAGTATCAAATACTTTTTTATTTCCAAAATATTAACTATATTTGTATTTATTTAATCCTTTCATCATAAAATATTAAGGAGATTTTTTTTTACTGCATTAAAGAGATTAGTTGAAAATTCAAGATAAATGATCTCTTTATTAATACCTTGCGGTTTATAGTACCACGGGCACCGCCAGTAAATTACTATGTTTCACCTCAAACATAATCAGGCCATAAAATTGAAAATACTCCATCTTTGCCCATGGCCTTTTTTTGGGCAAACACTTGATGTGTACGCACACCTAAAAACTTGTACTTAGTGAGAATAAATTCATATGTATTAATTAAATTATTGACTTTAGCTTTCGACTAACCTTTTCATTTTTTTTATTAATTTTTAACTTTTAATTATCCATTACATTAGTTTTACGAAACACGCCCTCAATATATTCGCAGAGTTGATGCAACCAAAAACATATTCACGCAGTTGACCTTAAGTCATTTGTAGTTTCAGCTTGAAGAAAATGTGTTACTATTCGTTGTAAATTTGTAATAAATAATATTTATCTCTTTAATGATAAAAAATAATATCCGTCGCAATCTTACATCAAATATTTAATTACACTTGGTATTTTTTTTTTATACAAAATTGATAAAATCTTTCGTGATTTATTTATAACCACTGTAAACTAGACCTTTAGCTCCTTAATGAATTTTGAGATATTTTTATAAGATTTGTTATTTTAACTGGCTAGGAAACTAAACTTTAATCTTAAATTTAGTCATATTTAAATTTTTTTTATCACTTTTTAAGAATGTATTAGGCAATAACTGAATTCAAATATTTTTTAAAATTCAACATATATTGTGAATTAAATTAGACTCATTAATATTCATGATTTAAAAGTAATATATATATATATATATATATATATATATATATATATATATATATTACCAACAACATTAATATGAAATATTCTTTAATTTTATTGATGATTATTTTTTATTAAAAAATTTACTCCATAAAACTGAAAATTATATTTTATTTAAAGTAATCGAATTTAGTCAGACTAACGACTTATTAGTCAGGAGCAATACACATTAATTACATGAGATAGTTTTATTTTAATATAAATAATAGTAAATAAAGATGATAAATATGATTACTATAAAATATAAAATATTTCCACTAAAAATATGTTTTGCACCAATACTAAAGTAAACTCAAAGAGACGTTTAATCATCTAGTGCAAAGGGACAGTTAGAACCTTCATATTAGGTCACAAATTTCGGGAATTGAATGTGCACCTCGACCATTCCTAGACCTGCTTGGCTGGTAGGTAACCATTTCTCATCTAACTCTACATTTTTCACTCCTGAGCCTATAATATGAGGGACCTTCCCCCTTTTAGACATGTTCTCATCTAACTCTACATTTTTCACTCCTGAATCCATAATTTGAGTATTTGTAGGTAATTTACTCTGTGGTTTGTAGGACAACCATTACCAAGTAGCCGAAGAAGCTCTCTAATCGACATATGTAAGTCCCTCGAACTTGTTATATTCAAATAGATATACTAAAATTATATTTCTATAGATAGAGTTACTAAAAATACTAAAATATAAACAATACTGAACAAGTCATTGGTAAAAAATTAATCTATTTATTAGTACTAAAAAATTTCATCAATTTATCAAATTTGATTTTTTTTAAAAATAATTAAAAGGATTCATTCATTTTTACTTCCATCTCATTTCTACTTTATTTTCTATTTGTTATTTTTTGTGTTTCTCTTTTCCTTTCACCATCGTAAACATTATGAGATTATTTTGAAAATTTAGTAACTAAATTATTAATAAATGAATAGTTTAAGGATTAAATAGGTTATTTATTTCTTTAATTTAATTTCTTTTTTAGAACAATCGAAACCCAACAAATTAAAAATGGTACCCATACTCGTCCAAGTGTCGAAGGTAGAGCGTCAGCAGATAGATCCAAGTGCGTTTCGTGGGCATCAGAATCGAGGGTGTGAAAAGATTAGATTGATGGAGTGAAGCTAATATTAAGCTAGAGTGGGTTTGGTTTCATCAGGAACGAGGGAAGATGAAGAACATCTATGATGATCCTTTGATCTTTCTAAATATGCCTTCTCTATCAGGAATGAACCATCCAATCTCATTGCTTATCAAATCTTTTTGAGTCTGCACTGCAACAACAACATTTCTCTCTCTCATTAATAATAAATAATAATAATAATAAATTAATTAAACAATAATCACCCCCACCACACCACCTCCTCTTTCTTCTCTCTCTTATTTATTCTCATGCTCCATCACATCTTTAATACGCCACACCACATGCTTTCCCTTCACTTTCTTCCTTGTATTGGTAGCCCAAACAAAACCCCAATCTGACTTTGCGATGTTTCAACGGCGACTCAAAAGCAAAGCCCGGACATAGTTTGTCTTCACGTGGGTTTAACAAAGGGTTGCTTACAGAGTTTCTTGGCATTCTGTCCACCTCCACTTCTTGGCCCTATCTACGTACTCGGAGGTGGATATACTGCCAATAGAGCTGTGTTGGCTTCTCTTTGTCAAGCCTCCGTGATACTATAAATCTCAGTTAAATACATAAACACTTTTTTCCCATTTTTCTTTTCTGGCTATCAATTATATGAGGTAAAGCAACCTCCTTCCTTTTTCTTTCCTTTTGTTGTTTTGTTTTTGTGTGTATTTTTATTATCTGTTTCTCTTTAATAATCGCTTTCTATCTGTCTGATAAATGCTCTTACACAATGTTATCCCCTGCTGCTTACATGAGGAGTATCGATTTACTATTATTTTCTCTTTTAGGTAATTACTAGATAGCACGATACTGTGTGCTTTTCCCCTCATTTTTTGATTTTGCAGGATCCCACCGGTCGTTTGCAAAAAAATGCTAAGAAATCGGATAAAGAGTAGAACGCCTCGAGTCGCTTGCCGCTTGCTTCTGGTGTTAGAAAGAAACCCTATAATCTTGTTTCCCTCCATTCTTATGAAACCCTATATTTCCCTTAGAACTTGGGCCTTTCCATGTTTCTTTAATTCTACTAGTCTAGCGATTGTTTGATGTTTCTAGTTTATTTCTTAAAATAAATTCTTGACGTTGTGTACGTTTGGTTTTCTAAGATGTGGGGTCTAGGGTTTTTACTTTCTTAAGGGTAGTACCATTTGCGACTTTACATCCCTTTAGGAATAAAGGGAGTTGAATAATTTTCTAATTTTGATAGCCAAGGGCAAGTCTTTCATGGCTAGGATCTCCAGTTTCTTGCAGAAATGAATACTTATTTTAGGATGGATGCATGCAGAAAAGATCTCCTTTCTTTCTTTCTTTTGTTTCAACGATTTTAAGTTTTAAGACTGGTCATTTATCTGAGCTAGTAGACTTCAGCGTCTATTAGCTAGCTAGCTTCATGCATGATCGTCATCACTTGTGATGTTACTGCCTGGTATGTAATTGAAAAATTGGTTTTGCTTTGGTTTTAGCAAATTGGATTTGCATATCCAGCAGCAGGCAACAGAGACTATAGAGATTAGATGGTACTTTAACTACTTGCATTAATTTATGACTGACCTTTACATATTGCCGAACACACATTTTTACAACGCTACACGAGCCCTCACTGAACGTTAGGGAAGGCTCATGATTGAAGACTGACCCTAACATCTTATATATCAATTCAATACAAAGAAAAAGTAGGCACTCTCTTCAGTAACAAACAATCATCCCATTACCAGGTGAAATATTAATTTAAAACACTCATCTACCATTTTCTTCTTTCGTTTCTAAGTTTTTTTTTTCTTAGTTGGGATGATGGGATTTTTGTCTTTCGTAGGAGTACAGATCAAAACCAGTCTTTACTCTTTTGTACAAGTTATTATTGTAACTTTTGGACTTTTTGTACAAGTTTATGTATTGGCTTTGGAATAGCAACTAGCAATACTGAATTCAATGCCTCTTCAACAAAAAGATGTATTGAGCCGGGGAAATGGGATATATAGAAAATTGAATAAATAGTTACTTTTGTTTTTGAATATTTAATTTGTTTTTTAAAGATAAAAATCTAAAATTTAATTTTTAGAAATATAAAACTTGTGACAAATTTATTTGACTATTAATTTGCATTTGTTATTGTTATTAAAGTTGGTTATGTGACATAAAAGAATGAAATTGTTATAAAATTGATTGTCAATATGATTATATTGATTATATAAGATGAAAATGCTAATAAGATATAATTTTTAGACTTTAATGTCAATAATTTTTTTTAGACAAAAATATAACAATGTTAATATAATTTATTTTAAAAAAATGTTAATAATTTTTTTCATTTAGTTATAAGTATATTTCATTGGATTAGAATGTTAATAAGTTATTATTATTTAATGAAATTGTGAGTAATTTTTTATTGGACTTAAATATTAATATTTTTATTGGATTAATTTGTTAAATTTTCAATTATTTTATTTAAAGGTAAAATATAAGTTTAGAATAAATTTTGATTATTTTTTTTATTTTTACAAATATAATGTTATAATAAACACTTAAAAAAATATATTAAATAAAATAATTTTAAACAAACATAATAATAGCAAAATTATTGATTATTAATTATAAATTATCTGATATAATGAAAATTATTCAAAATAAATATTATATTAGTTTATCAAAATAAACATTCTGATGGTGTATTAATCATTATAAATTTATTTGAATTATAATAATTACTTATAATCTACTATAAATAAAAGATAAATATATCTTATATTTTTCTTCTTTAAATCTTGACACTTGAGTAGTTTTGATGTCGATATAAAACTCATGTAATTTGGTTGTTGTTGTTATGAGATATTCCATTTGATAATTCAAATTGATTTAGGTATGAAGATGGTTTTTTACAATAATAATAAATAATGGTTAGTTATGTATAATATAATTTAACAATAACTAATCAATCATATATAAAAATCATTCACAACACTTTAAGTGGTCATTGGAGTTTGAGCTAGAACACTATTAGTAGATTGAGAGCAATTAATTTCATCCTACAAATATGTAACATATAATATCAATAAATTGTAAGCAACAATAAAAAAAATGGTTAATTTGGAATGCAAATGGTATCACCAATCCAAATTGTAAAAATCTGAAAGGTTAAAAAGGTGCAGATAAGTTATTTTCAAAGTAAGGAAGCAACTATTGTTGTATTAACTTTTTTAGAACCCGTTTGTGAAATTAGTGTTGACTAATTAATGCATCCTAAGAAACTATTGGTCAAAATTTTTGAAAATTTCAGAATCTTTAATCATTCACAAATTATTCAATATGTGGAATATAGAGAATGATCATCAAAATATGTCATGTCCAGACTGTATTCTTTATAGCCTCTATGTTATTCACAGCTCCATTATTAAAGTTCAATATGCAAAAAGAAATTTAATTCAATACAAATTTTTTAGAAGAACTTTACAAAATTGGAACTCAAATCATATTGAAACTCATTCACTGAATAGATACTAAATAAGGTCTATAGTAAAAGGATTTGATTGGGCATCAATGCCTTAAAGGCATTATTCAATGCAACAAAATATTGACTAATTTCATATTCAATTAGTTAGAAAAACCAAGAAAGAGGACTATAATGTATTTTTGGAATTCATTGGAGGGGAATGTTCCAGGTCACTAGGTATCTATTTCAATCCATGTTCATTCCTACCTTACTCAATAACCAGATTGATACAGGATTTTGATATTTAGGATTCCAATCAATAAATTCAATGTTTTTCTTACTATTATGATGAATTGTAATAAATAGGTCGATGGAAATAGAAATGGTTATTCTCCAATTCCTCTTTAGTGAAAGAGTGTCAATATGACTTGAGGATGCAAAGAAAAAGAGACACGTATTCTTTTATGGCCTTTACGTTATTCAAAGCTCCACTGTTGAAGTGCAATATGCAAAAGGAAATTCAATTCGATATAAGATTTTTGGAAGAACCTTACCAAATTGTACATGCAATAAAATCCAATGGGTTGTTGCCTCGAGCCGAAAGGAACAAAGAACAATCAAATACCTTCATCTACCCTAGAAAGGTAACATAACAAGCAAAGATATTTGAAACTAGAAGGTATGGAGAAAGAGTAAGATAAAAGTAAACAATAAATACAAATATGAAGAAATCCATACAAGGTATCCTCTGGGAACGATGCCCTAGGAACTCACTGTTTAATTATTCTATGAAAGAATTGTATATCAAAACGAGACTCAAAGCTATTGGGAGTGTCCTAAATACACTCCATATATGTGAACAAATATACAAAGAAAATATTTAAGTTTTAGCAACCAAACTCATATAAATAGAATTCTGAAGCCAAAAATCCAGTATCTATAAAGACAATATTAAATAATTACTGACTGAATAACATGTAAGCAACAATAAAAAAATTAATCATATTTTTAGAGATATCTTATTCATGTGTGTGGTTGCATTTACCATCCATATTGCATCTAGTACAAATAAACTCTTATAGGATCTTTTCAATCTACTATTGTTGACTTGGCCCTCATTCTGATAATTTCTTCTACATTTTTTGAGTCGACCAGGTCTTTTTTTTTAACATGGGGTGGTGTCTGTCTATCAAAAGGTGTATTTTCCTAATATCGTTGACTCCTGCTAGGGTGTATGTAATTTTCATAGGTTGCATTGTAAGATCCAATTTTCAGCATACCATCACCGTTGTCCTTTGATTTGTGGTTATTGTATCTAATAGCAACAATCGCATGTCTACAAGGCATACCTTTGTAGATATACAAAATTTTCATAGTGATGCAGTACATAATATCCAAAATTGACAAATTTAACTAACTTAGTGGTATACCTGTAAGTTGCCATATCCTACATGTGCATGACTAGTTTTGTAGATCGACATCAAGTGTTATTTCATAATGGCAAACCTTAAATCTGGTTCCATCAGGATCACCAACCTAGTTGTCCATCCACTTGTTGGATTCGACTTTCTCATTTTCCAGCCTTAAATGTTGCATAGGTACCAATGGTCCTAATCTTGCAGCCATTTTCAGTTTAGCACTTGTCATCTTGCGCATAATATAGGTCCTTATATCCTCACATAGACTTAAAATTGGCTTATTTTTTAACTTTAGAATATTGTATTAAAAGACTCACAATTGTTGTTGGTTATGTTGTTAACCTTGCAATTTTCACTAAAGTAGGCTTTGGTCCCTGATTCACGGGACAACTTGTTTAAATAAGCCCATGCCTTTTCATTCTTCCTTTTGACAGCTTGCATACTAGCATTAAATTGTGATTCAGTAGCAGACTGTAAATACTTTCAGACTAGTCCTCTTAACTCTTTGTATTTTTAGTGCTTGGAGAAATTCCTCCGTAAGTGCATAACACAATACGTGTGTTTAACATCTGGCATAACTTCCTGCATTGCAGGAAGCAACCCCTACACATGGCATATAAATACACATTACATATTAACAGCTTCTGAAAATCGTGCAAATTGATAGCATATTAAAATGTCATTCACCTAAAAGCCACCCAATATAGTAGATTATGACATATATATTCAACCGTGGAAAATAACTAGGGGACTAATAGCTACAATTACAAAAATTGTCATATATATTCAACCATCTTAACACAATCCTAGCTAAGAAACTTGTGAGACAAATTCAAACAATAATGCAGACACTAATTCAATTTTGGCAAGAGTAGTAACAAAACACTTACGAAGATTATGAAAATAAAAAATAAAATATCAAAGCAGGAAAAGACATATAAACAGAACATGGTGAGGAACAATTAATGAAAGCAATAGTGTCTCTATTTAGACTTTTTTCCTTGTTTCTCAATTTCACTAACCTTTATTGAGGAACAATTAATAAAAGCAACAGTTTTGGAAAATAAAGAGTTTGACAAATCATATGAGGAACAATTTACTGAAGTGGCAAATATAACCCTGATCTTTATAACTTATTGATATTTGTATCATTAAAAAATGCTACTTACTAACAAAAATATCCACGACATAAACATATATATCACATTGCTAGCACGACACAAAAACTATCACATATGCATGCATGCAATCAAAATTACAATTTTCTATATCTAAACCCTACTTTGCATCATAGTTATTGAAAGCAAGACAATTGAATTGCACCTTTTGAGCGTTTGACATGAAATTCCAGCCATATTGCTCGTAGTCTCCAATGTCTTCATGTAACAATATGAGGAACCACTTTCAGTTATCTTTATCTTCAACATTTACTACTGCATATGCAATCACAAGAAATGCATTGCTTACATCTTGTCCCACCGGCGCAAGCAAATGATCGCCATAATACCCATTCAGAAAACAACCATCAAGACCAATAAAAGGTCTACAACCAGCCTTGAATCCTTGCTTGCATGCATCTAAACATATATAAATTCTATGGAATTACAGAGAAGATATAGGTATGAGAATGCAATTCATTTTCATAATTGATCCTTCATTGCTTCTTGTTAACTCATGTGAATAGTCCCAAAGCTTAGCATATTGCAATTGGATACTTCCCTCAACCAGTGATCGAGCCTCTTTGATAGTTTTAAACATCTTTCTTTCATCAATATACACACCATAATGTTCTCTAATATGTTCATGTGCCTCAACATGATTTAGGTTTGGATGAACCCTAAGCTTATCAGCCCCCCTTTTTGCCACCCATTTCATTGTAGCTTGCTTATTTTTTAAGACCTTTCCACATATGTGCTCCTCCAAAAAAGTCTTGATTTGAAAGCTTCTTATAACTTCAGACCATGAACAAAATTTTTCCCATGGACATTCAATTTGTTTACAATGTGCTCTAGCTCGAATGGTGTCAACTTTTACCCATTTCAGATCTCTACCATGAAAAATGGTATAGTTTCTTGCAGCTTTAATAAACATTTTGATAGTATCAAACTCCATCCCAACCTTCAAATGCACTTGTCCAAAACAACTTCTAGGATTGTATTGAGGATATTCGATTTTAGAATTGGTGTCCCCTTCATCATCACTATTGGAAAGATACTCAAATTCTTCAAGAGTGGTAATTATCATTACTTGTGTCAGTTGATTGTCCATCATCTTCTAGAGAGACATATACGTAGTCTAGGTCACTTTCATAATGATTGGAAAAGTCACCATCCATATCATGTTCTTTAACTTCATCATCATCTGCACCATTGTTAACTTGAGTTTTAACTCCAACAACTTCATTTTTTGCATCTTGTACACTAGGTTTTATTTCAACTCTAGCAGCTTCAGTTTCAACTTCTTGTACATCAGGTACAATTCAACTCCAAGATATTCTAATTCCTAGAGTGTGGGAAAATAAAAAATTAGGAAAATATTATATGACAAATTTGTTCATATGTTGGGAATTAGAGGTGATCACATTCTCAATTATTTCATTGACAAATCCGTTCATCAGTGTCATGTAGATTATTTTATTAACGACGACGGACGAAAGGTAATAGTCGAATAAATTTGTCGCATTTTTTAACATTCCGGAGACTAAATTTTGTATTTTCATCTCTTAGGTACGAATTTGTTAACGAATTACACATTTAAGGACAAAAATAATTATTTAACCATAAAATTTTGAATCTAAAACTATTTAAATGCCCTTTAAGTAACAAACAATTCAATGCCCTTTGTTAGGATTACAGCTTCATACTAGTTGTAGGGGAAAAATGGAAAATTGAAACTAAAATTATATAAATGTTAGCGATGATATATAGTAATCAACTTTTATGTATAACATATTTTATTAATATTTTTTCTTATTGCATTAATAGTGTAGTATTTGGTTGATACATAAAAAAAAATCATTTTTATCGTATAAATTAATGGTGATATCATAGAAATCCTCCAAAGAATTATCTGTTGTTTTATCTTTATCATGAAAACATAATTTTTTTAAATTCATTGTAAAATAATTCTAATTTCTAAACATCCTAAAAATCCTTTTATGTTGTGGTATTCGTGTTTTGTTCTCTCTCTTCCCATATCTGGGTGTGTCCATCAAACTTTTTTCGAAGTGCTTGTAGATTGAATTTGTTTTCTTCCGCGGAGAAAATAACAACACTGCATTAGGCCGGGAGTGCGAAACGACGTATGGGCCGTGGTTGTAGATTTATCTATAAAAGTTGTTTAAAAAATAAAGTGAGACGTAATGATGAGTCTGATAGGAAATGTGATTGGGGTGTGTAAAAATGCAGGACAGCAGGATGAGTGTTTAAAGTAGTGGCGGCCCCTCCTCAAACTTGCTAGGTAGTAGACATGGTCTATGAGCATACTAATGTGCATTTTGCAGCCATGTTTTTGTACGACTCAAATCCTTCAATTTAATTTTGGTACAAGTGTACGACTCGCAGACAGCTAGGAATTAGCCTTAATAATAGGGACCATCTCATTATTACACGACTACAGCACATACATGCCTGCCTTCACCTGCTATTACAGGTTTGTAACCGGCTACATAATTTTTAATTATAAATAAAATTATTTAAAAAATCATTTTTCTATCCAGATCTGCTTGCCAAAGTTGCATCTCTTTTCTATTTTTCTTGTTTAAAATGATTTTTTAAAACAATTATTAAATGTTTTAATTATTGTTAATCTCCTAAAAAAAAGAATAATGAACTCTTGGTGAACTCAACCCACTCCTCTGTTGTCATTTCCGTTACTGCTGCTGCTGCCTCCACTAAGTGATTCTTCCTCATCTCCGTCACCCAAACCTTCTTCAACTGCAACAATAGATGTTCCTTCTTTTTCCTGCTGTATCTATTTTGTTTTGATCCATGACTATCATGAAATTTATTCATTTATTTTGCTAATTGATGTCATGGATTTTTCTCGATTTGTTATTCTTTCTTTTAATCTTAGTTGCATGTTCTCAATTTCATAAATTGGTTTGAGGGATTTGAAATTTGAAATGAATTGGCTACTTTTTTTGTAAGAGATCTGTTGTAAGTTTTTTCTTTTTGACCGGAGATTTGTTGTAAGTTAATAATCCTAAATATGGGATTTTTGTTGTTTGAAACTTTCTCGTTTGTTCTGATGATAAATGGGTTTAATCATTTGCTTCAATGGTGTCAAAGAATGAATTTAGATTTGATATATGGAATGTAATTCAAGAAATTAGCAGGAGAAAGTGGTGGTAAGAACGAGTTGAAGCTTTTTCTCAATTTGTAGTAACGTGAGTCAAAACTTTTTTGACCTGAAATTGAAGAAATCAGTAGAAGAAAGTGGTGGTTTGGGATGAAATTTGATTTGGATTCAGATTTGGGTCTTGCGATATTTTGCAGCAAAATAGTGGTGAATCTGGTAATGGTAGGAAGGGGTTGAAGAAATTAAAAAAAATAAAGAAATTTGTAATGAATTAAGATTTAGAAATTGAATGAAATTGAAAAAACACAGCAACGTAACTTCTCTCAAATTTGAAATGGTGACGAGTTGGTTCAGTTCGTTCTTGGAAGGGAGTGCTGGGAGAGTTGCAGAAGAGTGGTGAGGGTGGTAGGGAGGTTGACAAAATAAAGAAAAGAAGAAGAAAAAAAAAATAAAAATCTTGTTATAAAAAATTTAAATGTATTTTAAAAAGTACCGGCCAAGTCAGTTTCCTTTCTTAAATCTTAACCCTTGAATATTTTATAAATTCATCTAATGGTAAAAATTAGTGCTTCACCGGTGAGGATGGAATTTTAGGACTTCACCTTAGAATCCACCCTGTTCATCATAACAAAGAGTTTATAGAGATGCTGCTTCACTGGACTCTTATCCCAAGCAAAGTGGACCGAGGAACGTAGTATAAAATAAAGTGCCGTGTGTTAATAACCTGTGGGGAGGACATTCATCTTCCACCCTGATGTTATAATTAGGCACAACTTTTTCGTTTTTTTAGGGTATGGATTTTGAACTTGAAATGATGATTTCTCTTTCGAACATTTAACAAACTTTACGCTTTGTTTACTTAAAGAAAAAAAAAATAAAGAGGGAGAAGAGAGAAATATATAATAGCAAGTTGAATGGTTTAGATGATTATCAATATGAAAAATGGAAGTCTTTGTTTGAATAAACAAAATTCGGAAATGAAAATATATAAAAATATATTAAAGAGCTTTTTAAAAGAGTGTTGTCCTTGGCATTAAATGGATGATGAGTGAAAGACTGTATACTTAATGGTTTTATATGAAAATGTGTTTAAGGTTATTTTAGTTAGTTTCGAAAAAAATTATTAATTTAAAAATTTGTTTGATTTTTTTATTAAGTTTTTTAAGTAACTTTTTAACATTTTTTAAAATGTTACCTAAGGTTATGTTTGACAAAATTAAATAAAAATTAAAAATTTAATTGAAAGTTAAAAATTAAAAAATTAGTTTATTAAATAAGTGTTCAATAAAATTATTTATTAAAATAACTGAAAAAATATAAAATAAAATAAAATAATGATCTATTTTAAAAAGATAAGAAAAATAAATAAACACATTGTGAAAAAGTAGAAGAAAATAAAAAAAGTTAGTATTTAAAAAAATATTTTTTAAGTAACACTTCAAAAAATATTAAAAATTACTAAAAAAACTCATTTACTAAATAATTAAATAAATTTTTAACTCATAAAAAAACCCAAAAATAAAATAAAATGTCTTGTGAGATATAACTGAAATAGTATTTTTTTTAAATGTTAATTTTTAATTTTTAATTTTTTATATTTTATTCTTTTTCAAATATTTATTAAACTTTTTTATTATGCTATTTTAAATGTCATTTTTGGAATTTTAATTTTTTTTACTACTTTAATAATTAGTTTTATTAAATATTTATGATTTAATAATATTAGTTAAAAGTTTTAACTTTCGACTATCAATTAGCTTTTACTTTCAATTAGTTTTGTTGAACATGATCTAACTTTTATTTCTTTTTAATATTTTTTTTATGTTTGTTATTCATTGCTAATATAATATTTTATATTGATAAAAAAATATAACATTTATAGTATCAATTTACTCTAAATATAATTTTTGAAATAATTTATAACAAAAAAATAAGAATCTTAATGGTTATAATTTTTTTATACTACTAGTGCATTTTAAATAAAGAGAGAAAAAAAAACTATGCACCGTTAATTTAATATAACAAAATTATATTTTTAATTTAGAATAAACAATCTAAATTACAATATTGTGCCTGGCACTAAATGAAACATGGGTGGAAGAGTAAATACTTAATGGTTTTATATTGGAAATGTGTTTAACTTTTATTCATTGTTAATGTAACATTTTATACTGTATATTAAAAGTTAAATTTTTTAATTAAAAGTTACTCTAAAAATATAATTTTTAAAATGATTGTAACAAAAAAATAATTAAGGTTCTGTTAATAATAATAATCTTACTATGTACTAGTATTATACTATGATCCGTGCAGATTGACTGCGAGTAAACTTAATGACTCGTGCTGATTGACCGCGAGTGAATTTAATGGTTCATTTTATTAGTCAAAAACATTATTTAATTCGACTTAGCTCGTTACTGCTTTCTTTTTTTTTTTTTTACTGCTGCTGGGTTAAATAAGTTGGATCATTATATTTAAAAATAATAATTAGGCCATTGAAATTTATAGTCTACACATATTTGAAATTATAAGCCATAACTCTCTAAGGTCAACAAAAATAATAAGTTGGATCATTATATTTAGTAATAAGTGATTGATAATTGAATAACATTATAAAATTATTTTAACATAATTTTTTTTATTATCATTTAATTACAAATCATTACATATATCATTTTTCTTTTTAGTAATTGAGTCGAAGTTGATAACTTTTGAATTCACTGTTACCTTGAAATATAAAAAAGTAAATAAACAATCAATTTTCGTTTTATTTTTTTTTTATCTATTCAAATTTAAATTTTAATGTAATAAATTCTTACGAGCAAGAGCATGATCGGAATAAGTCAAAACATAAGTATTTTTTTTCCTGGTGATTGGTGAATAAGAAAAAAGTAGACTTCATTATCAAAACGTAAAATAACTTGACTTTTTTATAAATTAAAATTAACTTATGCACCTCAATTTTTCGACAAACTAAATTTTTATTAAGGTCAAAATACTTAAGTTTTTAATTTATAAAAAAAGTTTATTTATTTTATCTTATTTATTTTCTCCTATGAGTATGAGAAGTTTATCTAAATAACACTGTGCTTTTATTTTTTTGAAGGGAAATATCACCTTACTATTCTACATAGATACCCATTTTGTAAAATTTAATCATCGATATCGCACTTAATTACGTTTTAAAATTATCTCCTCTGCAAATATTATCGACCTACAGCCTACATGTAAATGAATTTGAATTCTTTCACAGTGACGAAGTCAAACCACGCAGATCGACGTAGCCAGAAAGGACTGTCCGCTTTCGCTCTTTCACCTTAGTCCGAAATATAACCCTGCACGATATTAACTTTCAATCACTAGCATAATTCCCCAAGCTTTTGAATATGTTGGAAGTGGATAGTGCAAGATAATTGATACTATTTTTTTTTTTAATCAATGAGACAAACAGTGATTCTACCTTGAGCCTTCAAGCCACATCTCAGTAACCAGAGTTTCACCAGGGTAGACATGTAGAAGAAATCTGCCCGCTATGCTTTTTACCAAGTCTGGATCTCCTCTGCATATGCATTTGATGATTGCCCTAACTGCAAATCCTAATGTGCACAGACCATGCAATATTGGCCGCGAGAATCTTTGGCAACAAGTTAAAAATTAAAATTAGACTAGCCGAACAAATGAATTCAATCCATATGATAGAAAATGACCCCATAAAGAATGGTCACATCACAAATTGATGGCATTATATCTTAAAATGGCACATAACCACTATGTCTATAACTCTATGGCTGAAAAGGAAGGAAAATTCTCATTCACCTTAGCACACCCCAACTTCTACCAGGGAAGAGGGAGAGGTACGCAATCTAATTAGAAATTTCAAGTGTTTAACAAACGGCTGGCATTCAGAAGACAGGATGAGAGTACTAACCCGGCAACCTTTGCAACCATGGGATCTGAATGCAGAGGATTGTAATCACCAGATAGCCTATAGAGCAATGCCTGCCAAAATGAAGAACATTCAGAATCTGTGTTAGAGAAAATATCAAAAGTTTTCAAAGATGTGTTAGGCTTCCGTGGCTTCAAGAATCTCAACAGAGTGCCAGAACAGTGAAGAATGTGTACAGAGATAAGAACGGGTAAAAAATGGGTTCTATTAGATAAACACATGAACAGGGAAAACTCTAGTTGTATTTGAGAGTTGGGCTTGAGTGGCTGAGCTTGATTATTCTGACCATTGGTGGGCTGGTAACTTCCACGCTGAGTATTCCACATCTATAATTCAGCAACATACTCTTAATGGAGGTTATTTAATGTCAGGATAAAAAAATCCACATGTTACTGTTTGATTGGAGAACTAAGAACTATCTGGAAACGTCGGGCCTCTAATGCTTTACTGCAATCATTAGATAAGCATTTTACAATATCTTTTTTTTTTTTGGGGGGTGGGGGGGGGGGTGCTCAATTACTTGCCACACTACTTAATGACAAGTTGACAACCAAATATCTAAGGCATATGGCTAGAAGCTGATTAGCTGAATCAGTGTAAATGTTCAGAGAGAGGGTAAGCTGGTCCAGAACTTAAGATACATATCCTACATTGCTTTCCAAATATGTCACAAAGAAGGTAACAGAGCAACGGCAAATAAATGAGGGAAAGGCAAAAAAAACATAGATGCAGTGACATTAATAAAAAAAATCCAATTTATTCCAAACAATATTGCATAGTTATAACATGCCTGAGATGGTTGGGTTCGATCCTCAAACACCGAAAAAGGTTTACTTTCAGGAATTTTCACAGCTGGATTCTGATTCACAGGGTAGTTTGTATAAGAAAATGGCTTAGATGACTTTGAGAAGCCACCAGAACCCCGTAGAAAGACAGTTGTCCTGCAAGCAACAAGATAGTTGAGTGTGATGATAACAAAGGTTTAAAGGGAACTTTTTCAGCATTACCTGTTCATGCACAATAAATCACCAGATTCTTTCTCGTAGCTTTTTGTTTCAATCTCCAAAATTGCTGCTTTACCTGAAATTAAAGAAATGACATCCAATCTTGAAGGAGCAGAAAAAGGAATATAAAATAAATAAATATGTACACATAAAGATATTCATTTTCCAAAGAAGATGTGAAAGTGAAACTGTAGAGTAAACACATGCACAAAAGATCATTAAGTAGAAACTGCTTTTGCAAGCCAACCTTTATCATGTAATCCGGCAAGGCTTACTTTATTGTGTATCTGTAATAAGAATAATAAATCATGAGTCTATCTACAAAGAATTAGAGAGAAGATCATGATAGAAAGTTAACCTTAGCATGCTGATGAAAATTACAATTGTAAAAGTCCTGTGGGGGATGGGGAGAAATTAGAGGGGTGTTCATGCTATGATTCACTCAGATATATAGAACTCATTCTTCATCTGTAACTCGCAGATGATATTTATTTCCCCAATTAAATTCAAACCAAAATCAAAAGGCCACTCTTCTCAAGTAAATGTGTTTTGCTACAATTGTTCTCACTGTTAGTCACATCGGGAATTCGGGATGAAAATACACAAAGAAAACATGACTATTACACATGTGTAAAAAAGATATGTAACTACCAGATGCTTGAAATTTATAGTGTGTCTAAATGCTAAAAATGGAACCCTCTAATAATTAATTGAGTAAAATTTCATTCACGTCTACCATAAGTTTGATAGATTTGATTTTCCAGCAAATATCATCTGACATGTTGGTGTATTGAGCTAAAATTAGAACAATAAATCATTAGTTTCTCAATTCGATCTAAATATCCAGCATGTCCATTTCTCATTAAAAAAAAAAAAGCTTACATGACAGCTTGAAGGAAGTGGTTTGTATAATTCTATGTATTGTTGTCCATGAAGCAGAAGACGTGGATCATATCTAGTACACATAAAGTTCTTTGGGTTAGGCATCAGAAAGGGAAAAAAAGGAAGATTGACATGACAGAAGATGGAGAAAAAAGCGAAGGAATTATACATTCACCAACAACATAAATACTATAGAGATTATATATTAAAACAATACATGAAGTATAAGCATAAACATATTGAAAGTATTAAGCAGCACTCACTTCAAGCCTGGGAGATTATAACCACTCGCCCCAGATCTAAGTACAAGTAGAGTAGAAAACGTAGGCAAGACCTAAACACAAAGTAGAAAAAGATGCATAAGTCAGCAATATTTTGAAATTATATGTTAAGAGAGACTGCCTAAACAGAAATGAATGATTAGCAATATCTTAGCATTAGTTAATAGTAATGGTTGAAGCAAATTGTGTTACATTGGGCATTTACCAAGATTACTCCATAGTAACAAAACTCTAATCATTTTCAAACTTTTTGGTAAGCATAATGAATTCTCAGCAATATTTTTGAAGATGATACTGGTGAAGAAATACGTCAATATAACATATATATTTTTTATAACCACAGGAATTAGGGTCTTGGGCTTTCTAGTTTCTAGTGAGACTGAAATATCCTTTCAGATGGTTATGGGAGTTATAAGACTTAAAAGCTTTGGTAAAATTGAACCCAGATGCTCCTCAGAAGCTCAGTATGTATTAGCAATTGAGACACATCCCGTTGGGTAAGTTTTATAATAAATAATAACTTACCTTGATAGACTCCTGACCATTTTCATGGTAAACATATTTAAGCTCATCAGCGTCAACAGCGTCCGACAAACACACCCCTACGCTTAGGGCATAAAGTGCTGCATCCCTGTTCATTTAAAATGATTAGTAAAGTTAATCATAACATGAGAGAATATGCGCCTTTCATAATTGAAAGCTTTGACATACGGAATGCCTCACCTTTCGGTATAAGAGTACGTAGTCTGCAGAGCATCTCGCACGATCAAAATGATAACAGAAATTCAGAATTCAGTTTGTTGTAAATTAGGAAAACCTACTAAAAAGAAAAGAAAAAGATTACGCAAAGAATATTACATCAGGGAATTTGTGGGAAAGCGCAAGCGCTGGGTCGAACTCTGATGCACTCCCCATCTAGCCTTCAATTATTGAAACACAAGGGTGAGATTAGAGTCGATTAATATAATTATTAGATGCCAAGTTAGATTGATTACATGAAAGAAAATTAATTGATCGGTGTTTGCGTGTTCTTGCGGATCGGGATAAGGCTCCTCCAGAGTCTTGACTCCAGACGAGTGCAAGAGAAGAATAAATTCGTTTCCTTCGCTGATACAGTGTAGTACAATGTATTTAGACATTCTACACCGTTTTCAACGGGGGATGAGATGAATTGGATTGAGATTTTAAAACATTATTTTGATATAGTTTTTTTTAAAAGAAATTAAAAGATTTTGTACTTTTAAAATGATTTTAAAGATTTTTTTAAAAATAATTTTAAAATTAAATTTTTATAGTGTGGATTTTAATAAATTTATAAAACATGAAATTATAAGATTTAAAAGAATATTATGAGTTTTTAAAATTTTAAATAATTTTCTACATTATTAATAAAGATTTATAAATTTTTCTCATGTAACACTTTAAATAAAAGTTATCCTACACAAAGAACCTTAAATTTATTGCATAATAAATCAATTTTCTTTAGCATATTTAAAAGCACAGTAGACTTGTTCTCTTTCAATTATCAATCATATTAATGATATAAGAATCATATACCGCAATGTCCATATAACATCATACTTATAGTTATTTTCACATTAACGATCCCACTAAACAGAAAATATGCTCAATGATTGTTTCACATACCAGTTATAGATGTAACAAAAAAATTCATGTACAAAAAAATATTTATATATTTATTCACTTATGCATGATACAACTTCTCACGTCTATTAAAAATAAACATGTAATCAAGATGTTCCAAATTTAAAGAATTATGAAAATCTCTCATATCACACCTTACAAGACATGTTATTCAAGGGTCAAAAGAGTAAAAAAATTATAAGGATATAAGACTTTCAACAAAGAGATAATGAATTATGTAAGATGGGAAAAGAAAAATATGTCAAAAAGAAAGAAAGTTCATTAAAATCTCAAGGGTTTAGATAAGATTGTTTGATATGTATGTTCTATTAAAAAATCTCATGAAATTCATTATAAGTTATCATAAAAAAAGAATCCATCAAAATTTGTATAATTTTGAATATTGTGAGATTTTTTTTAAGTTGTAAAATTTTTTAATTAAATACCAACAAATTTTATTAAATTTCTTAAAAAATCCTAATAATCTTGATTGAATATCATAAGACTTATTTGTATTATTTAAAAATGGAAAAATTGCATTTTTGATCCCTCAATTTATCTCCAGTTTCAGATTTGGTCCCCTAGTAATTTAATTCACGAATTTGGTCCTCCTATTTTGTAAAATCGTGCAATGTTGGTTCCTAATTGGATAATGATTGCCACGTGTCATATTCTGATTGGTCAATGAAAACAACAATGCATTTCATCTTTCATGAAGTTGACATTCAATCACAACATGACACGTGACAGTCACCATCCAATAAGAACGTGACATGTGACAGTCAACATCACTTGTTAATGGTCAACGTCTAATTGTGTCTTGGAGGATCAAATTCGTAAATTAAATTATTGGGGACCAAATTTAAAACTGAAGATAAACTGAGGGATTAAATTTACAATTTTGCCTGTTAAAATCTTGATTGAATACTTTAAAAAAAATTAAAAACCATTTAAAATCCTTTCAAATCCTAATTGAATACACCTATTAAGTGTCACACTACACATTGAATTAGACATTGTGACATTTAAAAAATAGATAAAATAAATAATTTTCTTTTGATCATTTTAACTTATGTTTTTTTTATCATTTAATAAAGTGAAATTATTTGATGTTTAGTTTGGATATGAAATTTTAAAATTTTAAAGAATTTTTAAAATGTATAAAAATTTAATTACATCAATTAAATTCTTTTGATCTTTTAAATAATTTATTTTGATAAAATAATTGATTTTTTTAATAGAGTAATACAAATTATTTGTATTTCAAATTATTTATTTAAATAAAGAAATTTAACTTGTATTTGATTTCAATTTTTTTTTGTAGTAATATCTTTTTTTCAAAGAATTTTGTAGTACTATCTTAAAGTACTTTATCATGTAAACACTCAAGAATTTTATTTATTAGCCAGGGAGAAATAGACCCCGGGATAGTAATGAAGTCCAATATAATATATCATATTTGTGGGTTAGTGACAGTGGTGTCAATGTCTTTCAAAAAATAAAAT
Organism: Glycine soja; assembly: GCF_004193775.1. Classification (NCBI taxonomy): domain Eukaryota; kingdom Viridiplantae; phylum Streptophyta; class Magnoliopsida; order Fabales; family Fabaceae; genus Glycine; species Glycine soja. The sequence continues at coordinate 1,502,858 of NC_041007.1, read as the reverse complement.
AGTGGTGGTGTGAATGGGAACATAAAAAAAAAATAGTGGTCTCAATGGGACTGATTAGGAAGGGAAATTTTGGTAGAATGAGTCAATTCACTAATTCAGTGGGAACAGGTTAGGAACATCCTTAATTACTAATGCAGATTTAGTTCACTCTTCGTTATAGCAGATTCAGATCATCAATTTCAAGTCATCGACCAATGTCCTTTTCAGGTTCAGCCTCTGCTGTTGGCCGATGCAATAAGAGCTGTGTTCCTTAGAAGGTTGTTTTTTGCTTTTCTCTTGCTGTTTTTTTTTTATTTCATACTGATAAAATAAAAAAGCAGATTTTGTTCAAGCTTTTTGTAGATAATGCTTAAGCTTCAGAATCATAAATATTTCAGCATCTTGCGTCGTTTCTGATGTCAATATTGCAGAAGGAAATGTAAAAACTACGTAGGCATATAGCAATTGAAATTAAAAAGTTCTGCACAGCTACAACAATTAAATGAATCACAGACCCTGCTTAGCCAGGTTCCCAACGCCAACTTTCGCGATCAGATTCACCCTTCTTGATAACAATACTAGTAAAATCCGAGATAATACAAAGGGAATATAATATATATTCTCTCTCTCACACACTCTCTATCTTTCTCTGGGAAAGAATTAATGTGACCTCGAGCTGGGGTCATTTAGGGATAAAATCATACATACTCATCATCCCATTGGAGCATAGCATAAAATAAATAAACGAAAGCACTCAACTATAAAATTAGAACTACTTTTCGTATTCTAAAACTAGAATGCCTCCTCAAGCGTGGAACCCTTGCTAACTCAAAGGGGTCGCGTGTGTCTCCCACTTGCCCTACCACAAAGAATTGCATTCTTTGGAACAGGGAACTCGTCTCTGATTGAGGTTGATGTTGTATAAACGCGCAAATATAACTGTTGCCCAAGGTATTGTCGTGCCCAAAACTCAGACCTCAAGTTCCACATTCCCACATTGTCAAGGGCAATATAAATAGCAGTCCATGAAAAGGGGTATACCTGAACAAAAACAAAATCAAGAACCAAAGCATCCCTTAGTTCTATTCTAAACCAGCAAGCAAGTAATCAGAAATAAAATTAAGGACATGGCCAAGAACCATGCCTGATTCTCACCTGTGTGGTGCAACGTGCAACTGCATCTCGGAGATTGTACTGGTTCCTGCTAGCAGTTGTCCATTGTCCCCCATCCATACTGCATATATAATTGACACATTTTAGACCAACAATTACATATACAATTGAAATATTTTTACTCCAATTCAGAAAGCCAAACACAAACTATTAGTAAATGCTATATGATACTTTTATATGAAAGCAAGCTATAAAAAAATATTACTAGCCCATGTGAGAACACAATAAAATTTCTTTACTTTTTATTACAATTTTGATTTGGATCTAACTGAATTCCAAGAACTAGCTCATGAGGTGAAAGCTATCCTCCCCTTATCTACACTATTTTGATCATATTAGTAGTCAATGTGACTCTTAGAGAACTCCAATTCAATATTCCTCCTCATGCTAAGGACTAGACATTTCAAACATGAGGTTTATAAACTAAACATGTACAAATGATCCAATAACAAGTGATCGAATAGCCACGCCAACAAACACTAATATAAGTTCAAGTATCATTTTAGAATTTGAGTTTAGGCTAAACTTAATATTAAAAGCTAACTAATGAGTTCAGGAACGTTCATACTTATATACATTATTTTGGTCAACCACTAGTTAAATATGAAATATCTGACACTTTATTTAGTAAAATATATTTTGAGAAGACATTTGTATCATTTTGGTACTTTCCAATCAATGATATGCATATACTTGTAGTTGAATTTAAGTATGCAAAGTTATAAGTGGTTACCCAACGACAAAGAAAGAGTAGCCATCAAGATGGTAGCTCTGAACGATGTTCTCGTTGTTTTGGAAGACAATCTCGACAAAATTTCTGTAGTCAGCTTGTAACACAGATGTGTCAAGGTAAATGCCGCCGCCAGTGGGTCTGTCAGATATGCTTCCGGGGCGGAAAACACCGGAGATTTTGAAGTAATCGGCGAGCTTAAGAGGGGTGTCTGGGACAACATAAGACACGCTGTTAATTGCGTATCTTTGTTTCCCATTTACTTGACCAGCGGAACTCACCAGTATGATCGTCTTCGTCGTGTTTATCATACCGTAATGGTACGATCCTTGCGGGTTTGGCCTCGGTCCACTTGCTGTAAGGTTTGTCCTGAAATCATGTATTAAAACGTAATTAATTATTCCATACACGGTACTAAAATAAAAGAGGAAAAAAAATAAGGCTGTGTACTTTTGTTGTCCAATAAAAAATCATAATGCATTAAAAATTTATTGTCTTTTATAATAATTATTATAAAAATTATATTAATTGATGATTATATAACAATATATAATTATTATTAAACACATAAAATAAGATAAAAAAAATTATACATTTAATGTAAAAGAATTTTATATTATTATTTAATTACAAATTACTAATGAAAAAGATATACATGATCATTAAACTCATAAAATAATTATACTAGTAGTCTAGCAACTTAAATATTATGATTGATAATATAAAATTTCTTATACCAATATATAAAAATGAAACTTAATTTCTTTCTCTCATATACTAAAAAATATTATAATTTTAATGCCAAATTTTTACAAAATTAATTTTGATTAACCAAGTCCTTTTAAAATATACTATCAAATAAAGATTTTGGGTAAAATTGAATTTGAACTTAAAAAAGGTTTCTTCTTGGGCTGTTTTTGTTTGTCTTGGGGACTGTGGAGTAGATATATAAAGCAGCTAAAATATATACCGAATTGAGCGGGCCTGGTTCAAAGACCAATCAATTTGGATTGTAGGTCCACCAGGGGGTGGGCCTGATACTGGGCCTGCGGAGTTGCTATAGCGAAGCACTCCAGTGGTGGTGAGGACCTTGTAGGAGAATCGTGTGGAAACCACAATGTAATAGTCTTGAGCAGGTTGGTCTGCAGTTACCAGCACCGAATAAGATTGCCCTACATGAACGTCAAGAGAGGAGTACATGGTCTGAAGGGTGTGCGTTCCTTCCACTTCTACCAGCTTCATTTTGTGGTTCTGGATTCTAAAGTTAAGGGAGTGTTGCAGCCCCACGTTTGATATTCTAAGCCTATAAGTCTTTCCTGTTGTGGACATGAATGATAAACAACATAGCAAAAAAGATCATGTATCAAAATTATTCTTTGTTTTTTATTAACAGACAAATTAGATGGACTGAATTGAATACCTTGTTCAACGTTGAAAGACACTCCATTAGGTCCGCGACCATTGATAAGGATTCCATCGGGAAAAGGCAGCTTCTTGCCCCTATCAAGACGGGCTTTCAAAGTCTGCATATAATCCACAGATTTTTTAATTTTTCTTTTCAATTAAAGTCCAACCAAAAATACTACAGCAGTATTACTTAACTAATTCCTAAATTTCTCAGAAAAAAAATCCCATCAAGTAAGGTTTTAATTGAGTAGAACATATTCAACACATACTCTCTTTAGTTCTCAAATATAAGAAAATAAAACATGTCAAAACTAACTAAGTTAATTAATCATATTTAATTATATTAATTTTAATTAAAAGATATTTTTTAACTTATTCTTCATTCAAATTTGATATCAAAAATAAAATAAAAATCATTAAAATTAGTATCTTAATTAGATAAAAGTATTTTAGAGATAATAACATTAAATAAGATAAAGTTAGTTTAATTTTTTTTATATTTGAGGCGAAGAAAAATATATATTTTTCTTATATTTAAAATCAGAGGAAATAATTTTTTTTTAATTTTTTAATCCTTAACTTTTACTAACTAATTAGTTAAAAAAAATAAGTGTTTGATCTATTTGTTGAAATAAGTATCACTTAGTAGCCAAAAAAATATCACTAAGTGGCCAAATATATATACAGATGCATGCTATTAAAATCAATAATATCTGATATAAGAAACATGCTAAAAGGATATTTGAATGAACATTTTAGCAATATTCATTTGCCACCACCACGTGTTTTATAAATATTCTCGTTTATTTTATGAACTACAAATGTTTACTCACACCAAGTTGTAAATGCGAACATTCATTTCCAGCTTGCCAAAGACTGTAAGAGATATAAGTAGTTGAGCAATAATTATTGGTATCTTGATATTTAGTTACTGTTTTTTTTTAATATAAAAAAAAACTCAGCGTATCTCAGACTAGAAATTAAGAACTAATATGTGCCAATAAATATTTACTTCATACACATAAACGTAGGATCAAACATCAAACCATATATTACCCCTTCTCTATGATATAATAATTTTTAATATTTTTATAATCCATTAACTTTGGTAATACTATACATAGAACAAAAAAAAGCAGTTAAACAATTATAACAGTTTTAATAGTATATTCTACCGTATATGATAATTTGCATAGAACGTGGATGATGCTGTTGAGATAGACAGATGACCACCTGCCAAATTGGCTATAGATGATGCAGTCACCGATAGAAGAAGCTTATCTCTTGGCACACAAAGCAAAAAAATTGCAATGCCAACTCCCAAGTTTGCTATTTCCTACGTAGAACGAGTAAATGAATATTTATTGACACGCAATGCTTGGGAATCATAAGGGATTGCCACCGAACCAAGTCATTGCATCACTCTTCACAGGATCTGTCTCATAGTATATTACTACTATACGTAATACTTGAATATTTAAAATTTCTTAAATAACAAATATTTTAAATTAAATTAAAATATTTAAAAAGACGCATACTATAATAAATGGTAATGAAAATTTTCCTTGCCATTTACTCAAAGAAAGACAGAGAAAGCGGCAACGTGGGGACTGAGCACATAGAAAAGGAGAAAGAAAGAAAAAGTAGTAAGATGATGGATGCTTATGGTTTTTTTAGGTTGGGATAATTCCTTGCTTCTTGAAAATGTATGAGGGTCTGCTCGAATTAGACACGAGAAAATCAAACGTCCATTATTGAGAACTTAGTGCAAAAAAAGGCACGGGTCTGAAATTGGAGGTTAATTGTACATGCAATGGGCTACGACTTGTTTTAAAAAATGAACTAACGGAAATTGGAAGTTAAATAAAATAGTGTACTAGTTAAGAATAAAAATATTAAAAAAAGGTGAACACACTAAATGGAGTTATTCCCAGTTAAGTTTTTTGTTTTTTACTGAATTCCCAGTTAAGTTATAGATAATGTTAGACGGCTTAAAAATTTATGATAAAATTCAGTTTAAATTTTGATTTTGATAGTAATTGGTATTTTTTAAAGTAAGTAACCCCCATCCCATTTTTCAGTAAAAAAAAATAAAATTGGTAATGCGTAGTAATGAAGGAAATTACGAAGCATTAATGAGGAAATGAAAAGAAGTAGTAATTTATTACCGTGTGGTTGGACTTGTACCAATCTCCAATGAGGACAGTGTAATCACCAGCTGGATCAGGGAATGGGACTGGAATTCTTGGCCTGCTAAGGATTCTAATGCCTCCAAAACCGCCAGCGGCTTTGTGGAATGCAAGGGATGGGAAGTAGTAAAAGGTCCCAATTTGATCTTTGACTTGAAGGATGTAAGTGAAATTCTTCCCTGCTGGAATGGGGCATGTTGTTCCAAAAACACCATCTTCGAACGAGTTCCTTCTCTGCTGGATCCCATTCCTGTATCATTAAACTCATACTTTAATTACGTTGCTTAAATCTTTTATGCAATAATATCTATGTAATTTTGTAACAATTTTGCTTACTTAATTAGATGGATTCCCATATTCTATACTTTATCCTAATAGCCATCCATCACAGTGTCAGACAGTAAATATGAGTCGTAGTATCGTTTAAATGTCTGGCCTAATAATAATTCCGCAGGCTGATAAATAACGTTAATTTATTAAGATTCAATAAATGTTTTTTTTTCTGGAAAGGATCTTTAATTTTATTGTAGTAATCTTTTTCATTTTTCTATAAAAAATCACATTTGATCCTTTATTTTCTCCTCCTTTCCCTTTTATTTTTTATTTGTATTTTCAAGATTCTCTTCAATTCAAATTTCAACAATTTTATTACATTAGTAACTAAGGTTTTAACATTAAATTTGTAACTTAAATTACTACTTAAAAATTAATTTGTAACATTAATTAGAACACGTATTCTAGTTATACTTAATATAGTAATTTAAAATTAATTATATCTAATAATTGAGTCTTAATCTTAATACTTTATACTTTCTCTCTCTGTTCTTAATTATAGGATTTTTTTAAATTTATTTGTTTTTATAGGATTTTTTATTTTTAAATGTATTAATTATTTTTTTCTTATATAAACTTATTTAATTATTTATTCTCTAAATATTAATAAAAAATAAGTCAATGAATAAAGAGAAAAAAATTTACAAATAATTAATAAATTTAATGTAATAACTTTTTAAAGAAACATAAATGGGTTGAAAGTTGAAAATATCTTATAATGTGATTTCCATCCCCAACCTAGCGCTCGTGATTTTAGGAAACAAACGTGGAGTAGTTTATAAGTCACCGTGGATTCCGGTCCACGACAGACTGTTGCCGAAGAGAAAGAGAAAAAGGTAAACGATCCATGACATTAATTGTTGCCCAGCATAATTTACAAAATAAAAAAAATTACAAAAAGGTAAACAGGCCATCACATTAATACTTCAACATAAAAATAAAACACTAATACATTTTCTGAGAGAGGAAAGTTTTTAAACATTGATGTAAATTTCTAAAAAAATTACACTCACATTCTAAAAAAATTTACATCGTGATTCTAAAACTAAAAAGATAACCTACGTCCCTTCTCCCACACTTTCCTCTCCCACCCAAACATTGCATAGTGTGGCAATCACGTGTCTTTGTCCTTTTCAGAAAGAATATAATGTTCATTTTTAGCATTTTTTATTTTTGCTTAGAACATTTTTTAAACATGAGAATACTTTCCTTTTTAGTGTACATTCATTGTAATATACTGTATGAAAGAGCAGCGAGCTGCTAGATCTAGAACCGCGTCTACACATTCGTCGGTCCAGCACATGGCAAATTTCAGTGTTTCCACTTTCCAGCCGGAGACGAATCATATGACTTAACAAACATCCAAAGCAAAGAAGTGTCTAAAGCAATGTGTAACCGACTCAAGCATGCATCAGACATGCCCCCACTGGATCGACATCAAAACAAAGAAACATTTTTTTAAATTTTAAAAAATACTCTAATCACATGCACTTTTTGATCTAACCCACGTTATGATGCTTTGAGCTTAATGATTGTTAACATCAACCGCAGATCGAAAATGTTTGAACAAAGGGGGAGAGAGTACCAGGAGAGGAGAAAAGGCTCATCTAAACTGTTGAAGACATTGATGATGAGGTTGTCGTTGGTAACAGAATGAATATCTGGACCTGGGAATTGCCCGTTGATCAATATTCCCTGTTAAACAAGACATGTTTTATGCTGTGAATTATTCACCATACGATCCAAATCCAGCAATAGTGAATCAGTGATGCACACAGTGCAGTACGATATAGTAATATAACAAAAAAAAAAGTGTAAAAAATTAATTCTAATGGAGAAGGTTCATACCGTTTGGCGAACACCAAGAGGGTAAATATCACCATAAGTAATATTCCAGTTGAAGAAGCGGTAGGGATCTTCGGCCCCAGCGATGTGAAAGAGAGAAATAGCAACACATAGAAGAAGGGAACCGACAGTGGCTACTCCCGCCAACTTGAGCGGCATTTTTGCTCTTTTCTTAATTACCAACACAACACAACACACTCTTTGGTCTCTCCCCGATAGTGTACTTAATGCCCACTCTATTAAGGGACAAAGAGACTTTAAAGGGGAACGGGGGAAGGGTTCAGAAATGATTAGGGATGGCACACATTTAGATTTAGGTGCGGTACAGAGGAGTATGTAATGTAAATTATGGAATATATGTAGCCGTAAAAAAAAATTGAAAAAGTTAAAAAAAAAAAAAAGAAGAGGGAAAATTTGAAGGGAATTTGGCAGGAAACAAAAAAGTAATATTTTTTTTCTAGAGGGTAGAAATTAAATGCAAGTGTCGGTCGTGGGGTCCTCACACTAGCTTAATTATATTTGAACTATGCAGTTTTGTCTTCCACATGGATTCCTTTGTGTTTGTGGGCTTACTCTTACATTACAAACAGTGGGTGGTGAAGGATTTGTTTTCATGCTTGGTGCTTACAGGTTAGGGAGGGGCACACATGACGCGTTCAAACGCAAAGAAAACCGAAGGGCCCTCTTCATGAGGATATTCCAAACTCAGCGATTCAGTAAAGGGAGATGGAGTAGCAGTCCTACGCAATTTCCACTTTTAAATTGCGGCCCTAGTTAGATTAGATGTCCCCATGTGGAAGAACCGGTAGTGGTTTGTTAATTGTTACTTTGTTTTGATGTTCTTAAACCCTACTGTCAATTTACAACTTAATTATGAGTGACAATCACATGACAAAGAAATTTGATTGCTAAGCTATGTTTGGTTTGAAACACCTCTCTGTTTCTTAAATTAATATTAATAAAAAATGGTCTTTTTTATTTTGAAAACGATAGATGTTTTTTTTCCTTCAAACTAAACAAGTATTCTTTGCAAAATTAAAATAAGAAAACGATCGATCTCTCCTTATTTTCTTAATAATAATCAAGAGAAAATAATTTATTGTTTTCTTTATCAATAAACAACCCTATACAAGTACTTAAGATTTTTTAAAGCAATCCATTATAGTCAATAATTATTATTATAATACCAAACTATTGATGTATATTGTATTGGACTTTGTTTAAGAGTGAATCCTTAATGGGTTGGATCATTCATTTTATAACCAGTAGAGAAATTCCTACTATGGTACTATTTGTTAGTCAGATAGAAAATTGTCTCCCAATCAAACAATTTTAATTTTTACATACAACATTCTCAAAAAAGTGGACAGTTTACTCTCACATAAGAACTCAACTTTCTCTCTTCAATTGAAACAATTGGGACAAATTCAAGTACACGTTCTTAATCTCCCTTTCACATATTGATAATAATATGTTATAATTTGTGCCTATAATATTATGTTATCAGAATGTAAACCGTCTGCACTTCTTAATAACCTTCGAGTAGGAAGCAAAGAAAAGAAAAAATAAGGAGCAACCAAAGATATAATTGTGTAAATCTAATGATTCCATCCATTTATTTTTTGTATTAAATATGGTTGGAGTTGCTTCAATTTGAAGGAGAACTGGGTAGGTTTCTTGACCAATGTATATTACGTGTTTACCTGTTAAAATTTGGTCCCTGTGAACTGTGATAGTAATTATCTACGAGATCTAAAATTTTCACTATTGACAATTTGACATCATATATCATATCAATTTAATATAATTTACAAAAAAAAAAGGTACTGTTTAAATTTGGTTGGTGTTGGTACAATGACAAAAATTGTAGCTTTATTGTGTACTTTTTGGACTTTTTTTCCCAATTAATGAAGCAAAGCAAAGCCGTTCGTTTGACAAATGCAGATGTGTCATCTTTCCTGCTGCTCTTACATTTGCCCGGTCTCCCATCACACGTACAAACAATCCACCGTATTTGTCACCATCCCACATGGCAGCGGAAGTCCCTCTACCAAAATGAAAGAAAGAGATTCATGATCTGGTAGGTGGTAGCTGAAGTTTACTCAGATAATTGGTTATCTAATAAATTGAAGTTGGAGTTAGAGAATCTAATATGTCTTGATTCCTACCAGGCAGCAATTAAAGGGTACTTGTGATTTTTTATTTCTGGCTGTCAACAAGCTCCAAAACTACAAACAAGTATACCCTTATTTCTAAAGCCAATAAATTTTCGGAAAATATGCTTATACACCTCTCGTGTGTATACATCTTTTGATAGAGATAGGAAGAGGAGATAAATTAGTGATTAATATGTTTGGTCATAGATATGATGGAAAAAGAAATATAACAAAAACAAAATTAGAAGTATTGTTAAGGTGTTTGTAATTTGTTAAGTGTCTAAATATAAATATCTTGAATTATTTGTACATTATCTCACTTATAAGCTGGCATACTTTTGACTGATTAAGTCACTTTAGAATTTTCTTATCCTACTTATTTAATTTTTTGACACTGTTTTGGTTGGTGATCATATTAAACTTTGTTGGCTTTATGTTAATTTTTCTCTATAATATTTTCAGCAGTACAGACGATTATTATTATCAGAGGTGTATCTTTTCTCGTTGCTAATCACAAATTAGCTTCTTTCATAAAAATATAAATAATATCATTTATTTATGTTAAAAAAATTAACTTGGTTGAATAAAATATATTAACATTATAACGTATTCAATTTTTATGAATAAAAAAATAAAATAAAAATATTAAAAGTTCTCTAATCCGAAATCTGAGTTGACATTGATGTCACTTTCAAAGCATAAAATCTCTGTCAGGTTAGGTTGGGTCGACAAGTTTGCATGCCCATATTCGTCTACATTGGTAGATTAACTAATAAAGTCACTTTGTGATTCTATTTCAACAATGAAGGAAATTAAATTACTCACTTTAAACAAATTATTTTCAGGATCGATGAATTTAAATATATTTTTCCAAACAAAAAGATTTCAAAGAATGATGAAAATTTAATTGATGTAATTAAAATTTTTAAAGAATTTAATTTCCATGCTTTGTCCGTATAAATCTTTTTATACTATTAATCAATAAAAAAAAACCATCATGGATTTGACATTTAAAAGTTATTATAAATAGACTATACATATCTGATGGGATGATTATATAAAAAAAATACATTTTCAATGTATATAAATACAAATTAAATTCATTTTTAGGATTTTAAATTTCTCAAAATTTTCAATTACTCAATCCAAGTACATGGTAGGTTTAAGCTCAAAACTTCATCTATAATAGGGTTTTGCTTCAAATGACATTATAACACTCGTTAAACATTTTTTGAAAATAAAATAAAAAGTAAAAGATTTAATAATTGGAAAATCAAATTAATTGTTGTGTGTCTAGGACATTAGTTAACAAAATATCGCAAAGTATCTAAATTCACTCTTATTGGTTTAGTAGACAATACCTAATGCCAAATAATTTCTCATGGTAAGTAAATTTGAGAATCAATCAATGGTGCTATTCACTAACCCCTCACACATTACCCCACCCCCACGTCTCATATATTCAACTAGCAATATTAGGACCTGATAAGTTGTGATATCATATTAGAATTGAGAATGGATTAGCTGACTCAACCCCTCAAAATAAAGAGGAGAGGGTTGCTCACCTCATTATAAGATACTATAACCATATAACTGGTCCATGAAATTGTGGTAACAAGAATCGTGATCATGAGTTCACAACCTATGAAGTAATCATCTTACTATATGAAAGAATGAAATCGGAGGTTAAGTATACACGGATTTTTTGTTCAAAGGGAAAGCATGCCAAATCAAAGCGTGGATATTTGTTTTTGGCAAGCCATATTAGATTAATCAAGCGTTGTGCAAGAGAGAATAGTTGCAAAACGAAAAGCCAAGATAAAAGAATTAACCAAATCCAGAGAACATAGAGAGATGGAGGGATTGCAAACATTGATAAGGTCAGGTAGGACACTTGATTCACCTATTTGTGATTTTAATCTAAGGCCAGATCCACTGAACATTTCTAATTATCACTCACAGTAAATTGGTCGCACATGTGGAAGAGTGTGGATTCAGACTCAAGAAACTTATTGTAGTTGATCATGAGGCGTGGTGGAATTTACAATGGTTTGGCATCAGAGTTTTTGGGAAAATTAAGCATTACTCCAGCAAAGTGACTTCACATATAAACACAACATCAACATTGAAGCTGTTAGACATATATGAAGACGCTCCTAATTGCATCCCTTCTATTCATCCTCACAGGACATTACATTTAATACGAATCTTTTAAGTGCAAAACATTACACATATCCTCAACTAGAACCAATGTTTCCTAGCAGAAAGCAACAAACACCTTCAAAGACTATTATTATTCACGAGTTAATTTAAATTGTTTCTTCGGAGAGATGAAAAAAATAACTCACGAGAGGAGGAACCGAAAGGGTTCAGTGTTGTTCGGCAAAGAGGTGGCGAAGGCGAGAAGCGAAGAGGCCGGTGGGGTCATGAGAAGCTTCTCGAAGGAGGTCGTTCTTGATGTTGTTGATGCGGTCGGTGAGGGAATCGTGCTCGACCCTGAGGGCGTGGATATCTTCTTGGAGGCCGTGGATTTTGTACTTCTGGCTCAAAGATCGCATGCTCAATAGAAGGATACCCGTCATGGCGAAGAATTGAATGAAGCTGTCCTTCCGTTGCTTCGCGTGCGCCATAAACCCTAATATCCTCTTCGAATGTTCCGCGGCGGCGCTCGGTCGAGGAGAAGCTGAAGACGAAGCCATGGTTATCCACCTACAACAGAACCTCCCTGATTACAAATTGCAATCGATATCGCCGGATTCACCTCTGTGTTACTTTCTTGTTGCTCTTTTTTTCTTTTTATCTCGTTCAAAAATAATAATTAAAATATTAAATTTGGGAATTTAATAAAAAAAATGTGATGAAGTTTTTATTTATTTTTAATTTAAAAATAGTAAAATCTTCTAAAACTGCACATGTTTTTTTTAATAATACTGACCAGAGTGAATACTTATCATTTAAAATTGAGACTAAATATGTCTTTAATAGGATAATATTTGTTTTTAGTATTAAAAAAAGTACTTAAAAAATTATCTAATGAAACATTTTTTTATCACTTGTTCATGAAAATGTGTCGTTTGTTTCTTATTTTCATAAAACAAAGTCTATATTTTTTTGTGTGTGAATGAATCAATAATCACACCTTTGAAATTTTTTTGAAAACAAGAAAGAAAGAAAAAAAAAACAATTTTTAAAAGAAATGGAAATAAGCTTCTATGATTAATTAGTCTTTTAAAAATCAATTTTATTTTTAAACTAATCACTCGAAAATTTGAATTACTAATAACTGAATATTAACTCTTTTGTTTTGAGAAAATCATTTTCTCTCTTTTTTTTATTATGTTTTGAAATATTTATGTACCAATTTTATTTGTAATTAATTTTTGTTAAAAAATTAGACTAATCACTTATAGTAGAGTCTTCATTCTTCTAATGATGTTTTTCCATCCAAAAAAAAACTTAAATTTGATATTCTAGTGTAGTTTTAAAGAATGTTGTAATGCTCACTAAATATGTTATGGGTAAGACCCACCTATAATATTTAAATTTAAATTTAGATCATGAAATTTTTAAATGTCATGAGTTGGTACTATTATAAAATGTAAGGATATGTTTGTGATATATAATTTTTATTTTACAACATTATAATTTGTAATATTATTTAGTTATATGTGTGACACCGCTCAAATCTAATCACAAAGACCATGACTTGTTTGTGTCGACTAGAGCTATCCATGAACTCCAAAGATTCATTCATGGTCTCCTTCTGTCAACCGAGATCCATCAACTAGATCATGACAAGCTTGTATTAACCAAAACCATCAACCAACTCTAATGATTTGACCATGACTAGTTTAAGTAAAAAATTATACACAAGCAAGTCTCATGATTGTCACTACTTTGTTTCACTAAATGTATTTTGCATTGTTTTATGTTATGCTTGACTTCTTTGTAGTTGGAACTATAATTCCATTCATAAAAATGCAAACTCGATTCCCATAATTATTGGAAACACATTTTTGTTTCACATAAATTTATAATTCAAAGGAAGTGAATTTCTATTTTGTATTCATAATTGATACAAATGGAAACACATTTATTTTTTGTATTTGGAACACACACCATAATACAACACACGCTTCCTATTATGAGGGGTATTTTGTCAAAAAAATTAAGCTAAAGGGGTATGCTTAGCAATTATGAAGGTACTATTAACAATACTCTTGACTTAAATTACGAGCCGGAACAGAATTTAGTTAAGGGCCTATAAATTGAGCCTAGTTTGGCCCGTTTGAATTCTGAAAGCCTGAAACAAAACAAATGGGATGCATGTTTAGTTCGTTCTAACTACAATCAAAATTCATTTGCTGGCTCTGAAAAAGTCGCATAGTCGACGTTTTCGTTTTAGAGAGAGAAAGAATCAGAGTTTCTGCTTCTGCTTTAGGAGGAGAGAGAGAGAGAGAGAGAGACAGCGAGCGAACCATGATAACACGATCGAATCTGGTTGAACAGCTGCGAGAGTATCAGATTCGATCCAAGCATGATTGGGCCTCTGTCTCGTTCTTCTCCTCCACTTCTTCAAACATCACCACTTCCAGGTATGCTTCATTTTCAAATTATGAATCCTTGCGCTGTTTTTATTAATCAAAAACCCCCTTTTTATTTTCCATGTTTATTGTTTGTCTCACAATTATTGTACCCACGGGATTGAAAGATCACGAATTTCGCTAGGCTAATTTTTTTTTCTTACTTGCAATGTTTTTTGGATTTGGCTTATTTCCCGTTACAATTTGTTTTGTTGTGTTTAAAACTAAGATGAAAATTGTGGTTACTTGTTAATATGATTCGATTAGGAAAATAGTATTATAATAAATTGGTAGGCACGTACAGGGTGATTCGATTCGGCGTGGTTGTCTGGATTAGTTTTCAATTTGTTCCCGAGCACATACGTTTCATTAGACTCCTTGATTTGGGTATGTGCCTAATCTTATTAAAAATAAGGTAGTTTTCCTAACCAGGATAAAGGATAGTTAACGAATACAAACAGAAAAACAAGTTTTTTGATTCATATTATTTGCTAATCTTAAATGCAGGACTTGTATCTTGTTGGGTATAATATTGAAATTAGGCGGTGGTGAAAAGTGGCTTCAAGTAGTTATCAGATTCATTGGTTACAAAAAGCAAAATAAGTCATAGTTAGTTGTTACTTTGGGGGATTTTGATGTGTAGGAGTAGGAGAAGATTGGTATGTTATCAAAATTGATGTTGTCACTATATACTGGAGTAGTTGTCTAGGCTCTATGGCTAAGTTCCAAGTTTAAACCCAATTGGTTAGGATGACAGGTATGCCCTTATTAATTCAATCTGGATCTCCTCTTCTCATACACTTTTGATCTCAGATATTTTGCTGCTTTAAAAAAAGGTTATACTTGTTTAATATTTAGGGGCTTCTCTAAAAGATTTCAAATTCACAGTTCGTACTGATAAATAATTTTTTCTTCCTGATAGCACATTTATTTGCTTATTATATCATTGTTTCGCCAAGCCTTTGGAATCTTATGTGCCCATCAATCAGTACTTTTTGTTGAACTTGAAATGGCAACACTAATCATAAGCACAAATTAATGTTTCACCTTTACAATTACTGGTGGTAGGGATTTTTAATGTAGGGGGAGAGGATCAAAGGGGAAAATACCAATGATTACAGTTTACAGAAAAGATATAATTTGTAGTCATAACAATAAAAGTAATATACTTAAAATTTCCCTAGTGTAGGAAGTGCAATGAAAATGAGTAGATTTTGGTCTCTTTATTGCCCACCAATTGAACACTATCAGACAAATGACTTGTGGCCCTGAAATGCATATAAAAGACTTGCAGTCTTTTTTAGTTGGATTAATTGTTATCTCTGTCTGTCAATGCTTTTTGAAATTTGAATAACATAATCTGGTGATAATGATGTCTCTTTATTGCGATGCAGGGTGGATGTGGTGGTTTTTGTAATATGGGAACTTGTTATTTTAGCTTTCTTGGTCTTTTCCGTAGTCTCTTTGTACTTCAAGCACATCCGGCTTGCTTTTATTTTAGTCTGCATCACAATCCTATTGCTTTTATGCATGAAAATTACAAAGCAAGTAAGGCTTGCAAGGAAAAAGAGACGAAGGATGCTTCTTCCATTGTCAATGTAAAGTGGCATCAAGTCTTGACCTTTGGCATATTTCCTATTCTCTTACCATTCATTTACTGGCTAGGGTCTTGGCCATTTGTGACCATTTCAACTGGTCTCGCTTATCATTCATCACTGGATTGTGTATCCTCTGATTCCACCCATAGCAAGTCGACTGAAGTATATAATTGATGGTTCTTACATCAAGACAAGCTTATCCAATTGGTTGATCTAGATCATTGTTGGAGGCAATGTGGCTTAGTAATGCTAGGATCTTGTCACAACCTATATATTTGGCATTTCTTTTTGCTGTTTGTTTCTGTATACATAGTGCAACTGCTGCAAGTTACTATTGAGTTTTTGACCCCTTGACATTGAAAGCTCAAATACCATCTGATGAGTTATTGTATAATGACAACATATGTGCGAGATAGGTTTGGCAATGTGTTATTGCGCATAAGGTGATTAAATGGTAGGTGCAAAGTGTTGCTAGCTTTGCTAGCCTTTGAAGATAATTTTTTGTGGTGTTGGCCTTGTATGGAGAATGTAACCCTTGTTCAACTTCACTTTGGGTGATGATGTGAAAATATTTCCTTATCCGACCTAAGACCTAGTTGATTTGTGATTGTCAATGGAATATTTATTGGGCAGATTCACATACTAACTTCATTTTTCTTTTCTGGCACATTCTGCAAATACATTTTATTTCCTGACATTTTACATCAAAATGACTCATGTTTCATGAACGATATCAAACAATTAGAATAGAATGTCTGTTGTCACAAACCAAGCATTCTCTCAATTTCATTTCTCATGGGAGTTAATGTCCCCAACTTTGTGTGCTCCGCATGTTTGTCCATGAAACAGTTGCAAATCAACTTCCAGTGTTGTGATTGAGCATAGTATAAGTATCTTATTTCTACCGGGGATTGAAGAAATGGATCTCTATGCCCTGAGCAACTATTCCCCAAATGGCTCCTATGACAACCAGTACACTTAGAATCATCCCAACAACGCCTAGTGTCCAGTTAATGTACCAGTTTGTGCTACATTTTTGTGGCTTCTTAATCTGTATCCACATGAAACAGGGATATGCTAAGGTTATTGGTAGAGCAACACCCCCTATAAGACCTGCCAAACTTGGTAAGAATGGCAAGGCTACAGCAATAAAAAATGCTAGGCACCCAAAGAGACCCCTGAAAGCTATTCGTAGCCATCTCGGGCAAGGTCTGTTCATCTTGCTGGTGTATCTGAATTCCAGATTGTCAAATACTGGCATTGCATAGATTTGGAAGGAACTGAGGCTGTTTATAACAACTAGCAAGCTTATCAAAGCAATGATAAATTTTGATGTATCATGTTCGTGGTATTTTTGCAAAGCACCTAACATCCCTCCATTGGTAGGTATCTGGCACCAAAGAGCAAGCGGTTAGCTTCTATGATCAATCGCAAAGTCAATAATTGGAAAAACAGGCCATCACGGATACGACTGTTGCTTCCTGCACTTCCCATAATTTCATTTTGGAACGAGCTTTTTGATAATGTAATGGGAATTGTAGGAAGTCTTACCACGGAAATTAATTCATAATACTTACTAAATTTCCATAAGCCCAATAACCTCCAATGGCAAGGGGAAACAAACACAAGGCGATGACTATGTAAGCAAACATAACACCTTTCCACATGGCCAAGCGTGAGGGTTGCTTAGCATCCGAAGGCATGGTTCCCTGCAATTTTGAGGGGGACAATTTAGCAACAATAAATGCTTTTAACTGTTTAAATGCAGACAAAATGTTTGACCATGCATACTTTTACGTACCTGTATTTCCAACACAAGATTGTGACCGCGGAAAGCAAAAGCAATGATGCCTAGTGCATTCCACGCGCTAAGAATCATGCTAGCGTCTGTTTCTGAGTGTCCCCTTCGTGGCTCATAGGATACATGATGAAGTCTACCTGTGACTACAGATACTATACATATAAGAACACAATAACTCACTGCAGTGATGGCCCCTATGAGGGAAACCCCAGCGATTGAATTGAGGTTTGGTAACTGGGCAAGCAAAATGGCTGTGCATGTAAACACCAAATACCATTCAATGGTTGTGAGTGGGCTTGGCGTTCCAAACACCATCTGAAAGAATATCTTCATTGTGCCAGCTCCGATCATGATAAGTGTCACACACGTTCCACCCGATAAATACATGATTGGGAAGAGTGCTAGTAGTTTTCCCATCTTTTCTCCTGCATGCAGTTTCGTTTGTCCTTTGTCTTGTCAATTGCCGAGGTTTGTTTCGGTCAACATATGATAAACATTAATTTAAAATTGGTTACACCACTAATCACTATAACTATTCGGGTATGGTGCTTATTTTTAAATTCTATAAAACAGAATATACGTTTGAAGTTGCTTTCACGAGAGGCGGGGTCAACCATAATACAACAGCCATAAACTTGACCTAACAGACCAACTTGTGCATGCATAAAGAGCAACAAACATAAGTTTTATCTAAAGGGAAATGTTTTTTCTATGTTCTTAAAATTGACGAGGAATAATTTTGTTGCTTCCTTGATTCTGAAAAAAATAATTTTAAAATGTGTGTATAGAAAATATAATAAAATATAAGTGAGAAATAGTAGAATTATATACTATGTCAATTATTTATCTTCTTTAAGAGTAATTATTAATTTGATGTTGAAATAATTAAAACTGATGTAAAAATCAAGCACAAATAACAGATTAGAAGGAGACATTTTTTATATACAGAGTACAGGTATCATTATAAATGATAGCCCTATTCCAATTAAATAAGATCATTATGTAATAAAACTTTGAGGAGGACATATTTTAGATCCACGTATAAGATGATGTTTTTCTGTTTCATTTCTTCATTTGACATGTCATATCAATTTGATGGGTTATATTATTTTAAATCTCCAAAGGAAATAATACCCATATATCGCATCCACTTTAAATAATTAATACTCTTTAGACAGCATTTTGTTGTTTTCTTAATAGTTGAAATAAGTCTACCTTAAGATTTGCTAAATCTAAATGTTTATGATGTTAAAGAGTAGATAAGTATGTACACAGTACATCAAAAGGAAGAAAAAAAAAGCAAGATCTACATCATTATTCAACTTTAATGCTGTTACTGGGAGATGATATGATTTAAAGTTACTTCAATGAATAAATAATATATGCACTTCCTTTGAAACATTGGTTCCATTTTATTTTCTTAAAGAACTAGATTATATAAGCATAAAATATATGGCCCACATACAAATAAGTTAGGGTAAATAGTGCATGGTTTTACATTATGTGATATATAATTAGTGTGTTAACTTTACACTTGACGGTATATAAAAAGTAAATTCAATAAATTAAGACTTTAATTTTTATGTATTAAAAAATAATAATTTTATATATTTAACCAATCTAAAATTATTTTAAATATGACTTTTATAATAACTAAAAATAGTTAATATAAAAATCAATAAATTTATTTTCAATAATTTTATATTATTAGATGACGGGATAAAAAATATTTATACAAAACATTATGTTAACTGAACATTTTAAAAAGTATCAATTAATTTGTATATTATTATTCAGATATAAATCATCATGTGTTAAAAGATTGCTAATTTTTTATAGTAATTATCATAATAATCATAATAATGATATTTTTAATTAGTTGAGAGTCACAATTTTTCCATCGTTGCACTTGTAAGTTCGAGCAATGATCTTTTTTTGTATGATACTTATATTTTTTCCTCTTTTACAAGTAAGTGTGCCAAATATATGTTTTTAGATGTCGAAAATCATTTTTGTATGAGTTGGCGATTTTGTACGTAATAATAGCCACACAAAAAAAACTATAACTGTACGCTTACCGAATGCTGCCATAGCAAGTCTGAGGTACCTGCTATGGCGCAACCCTGAGTCCGATTCGTGAAGCTGAATCAGTAACCACAACGTGTAGAGCTGCCATGTAAAAGCCACACAGAGACATATGACTCCCCAAGTCCTGCATCAACACCAATAAATATGAAACTTAATTAATAGGTGTTAGCCAATAGCCATATTATCATAAATATGGAAACCAAATACCTAAAGAGGAAAGGAAAAAGAAGTTAGAAAAATATAAATATGATTAAACTGACCAGCCAAGAGTGGTGAAGGCTAATGGAAGAACAAGAGCCTGAAATCCGATCCCTGAAGAAAGAACGTGAAACGCAGCGTAGTATGCGTTTCCCTTCCTTGACTCGGTGATGGGAAGCCAATCGTCTTGTGGGTCAAGCTTGGTGAAGCGACCAACTTCTCCCAAGTAACCTTGCATGTTTTCAATGGCCTTCTTCATGGGGCTGGCTAAAGGGGTGCTCAGAAAACGAGTTGCAAATGGGCTTTTGACCCCATCCTCTGATGGAGTTGAAATCCCCTGCAGAGAGCTCTGAGTCTCTCTCGGTCTAGCACTCACCTTTACTTCCACCACTTCCTCCATATTATGATAATTGTCACTCCTCACACTCACACCACTCTTCTTTTAAGTCAAGTCACGAATTGTATTTTGATCCTAGCCTCCGTTATATATATAAGAAATGAGGAAAGTACGTAAAGATGCAATTAACGTTTTTAATACATTTCTATTTACGGAGTAAAACTCTTTTTGCAGTAGCAAATCATCTTACTGCATGCCAAGTCAACGTACGTCGGTTATCTAATGATTAATTACAGCATAGATTAAATTTATGTAACAATTATATAGTTTCTTTATTATCACGAGATAAAAATAATATATATATATATATATATATGTATATATATATATATATATATATATATATATATATAAGAGAGAGAGAATACAATTGTGATTTTTTTGACATAAATGATATAAGATACTAGTAGTTTTCCTCATGATTCTGAAGATAAAAAATTATGAATAATAACCTTTTCATAAGTTTGTTTTTTTCTTTTTATAATTATAAGATTATTTTCTAACTTTTAGATGTATTTTTTTAAAATATTTTTCTCTTATACACCTTTATTTAATTATTCTCTCTTTAAAAATTAATGTAATACGATTAACAAAATTTATCATTTTTCTTAAGGGACTCACATGAATTAGTTGGAAAAAAATTTATAATTATTAAATGAAGGAGTAAACGATATTCTCCTTGTTCTAATATATTAGACTCAATTACCTAATTAAGATTAAGAAAAATAGTTAATTTAGTTTATAACAATAAATTTATTTTAAATTATTTTTAAAAAAACTATCATTGTCATTTATATTTTTCTCTCTTCTAATGGTTTATTAATGCATTCTTTTTCTTCTTTTAATGAAGTGTGTTTTTAATTTAAAAATATTAATATAAGAAATATTATAGATTGAGTCATGTAAGAAAAAATAAACATTTTTTAAAATTTGGGTCTTATAAATAAGAAGGAAGAGAATATCAAGATAAAAAAATGTACTTCCTCTAATATCAAATATAAGAAGAAGAAAAAAATTATTTTTTTCTCATATAAGAAAAATCTACCTAGCTTTTTCTTATTTAATGTTAATATTTTAAAAATATTTTTATTTAATTGAAGTTTTAGTTTCAATAACTCTTTTTTTTAATATTAAATTATAATGAAAGATAATTAAAAAAAATCAATTAAAATTGGTTAAATTAAATATGATAAACTAATTTTTTAGAAAGGGTGACATTTTTTTTCTCAAATAAAAGTATCCCGTGTGCGTTCAATTTACAAAATATGATTTTCGGACAACTGCTTTATCATACTGTGAGTGGTTGTGACTAGATTAACCAATGTTTCTATTAGAAAACAGCAGTCGCTTCGGTCCAAGTAGTGGGTTGGTCGAGATACACCATGCACAACAACCAATATTATCATCCCCATGAATGGAACAAAAACAAAAACATCGTTTACTTCATTTTTTGGTGAAAATATATATCTACGTCATCATGTGACTTTTTTACAAACTTGTACATTTTTGGGACTATATGTTTTTATTTTAATCATTTACAATAATATCTAATTGTAAATATTATTTTTCTCACTTTCACAAGAAAAAATCACCTCACTTGATATGTCTCCTGCACGCACACAAGAAGAGAAGGGATCTTAATATGATTAATTTAGGAGTTTGATAAACTTACTTCATTTAATTTTTTGTACATGTTTAATTTTATTAATTCAGACATTAAACTAAGAATTCATATGAAATAAATAAAATGCATTTTTTATAAAGTTTTTAAATTATTTACTTCATTAAATAAATTATATTTAACATATAATGTATTCTTCAAAAATATAAGTAAATGTTAATTACAAATTTACAAAGCTACAAATGTTTTATTCATCTAAAATTTGGCGTTAAGTTGATATCAAATTAAATAAATCAACATAAAAAGACTCGATTATAAAATATAGAAAACCCAAAAGACCCATTTACGGTAATTGAAATCTAAAAAACCAAAATAACACAATCCAAAAAACTAATACTCCACTATTTTCTTCCCATCAAATAAGTAGGTATATAACGATAGGTATGAAAAATAGTAAGCCTGAGAATTACATAATTTACGTACTCTATGATTAGCATTTTCTTTCTCCCTCTCTCTCTTATTTTTTTGGACATATTGTTAATGCCTTAATGATCGGCGTTTTCCAAAGTAGGCTATGTGATGAGTCGGACATTAATCACATTCTGGTCGGAATTATATTTACTTGCTTTTATTTATTTATTTAAATCACCTATTTTTATTTAATTTGTTGATAAAATTAGATAAAGCCTTATTACCAATTTTCTTCGAAGGCTCATAAACTTTGCTCATTCCTAGTTGTTTCTGCCGTCAACCTCTGTCCCACGGTTCGTTTGAACAAATCCCCTTTTATGTGTCTTCAGCTTTCCGTGCATTAAACATGTGGCTGTTCTAGTTTTTTCTACACATTCAACGAAAGCTTGAGGAACCCTCCTAACAAAAAACTTTAGGGTCTTCGAAGGTAAGCGCACCACCTATTTTCCAATGTTTTGCCATAATGAACAAACCTTTGAGACCAAGTAGTTGGGTCTTGTGGTTGCATGCATCTTTGAAGTGGCTTCTTTTACCAAAGTTGCTTTGGAGCTTTCTTTAATTTTCTTGACAAACTTTCTTGTGCCATCACTTTTTTCTTGTCTTTGCCTCGGGTATAAAGATACTTTGTTTTTTTTAGAAAAATGATTCATAGTATATCTATTTGGCATTCTCTCTTTTAATATTTTATCATTATAAAGCAAAATTACATCCTAGCTTCACTAATAAAAGTGAACCAAATTATTTAATGAAGTCATGAAACTTTATTCAACCGCATATATTAAGGAAAAAAGGAAGAAGAAAAAACGAGATAAATTCGATTACTCATATTAAAAAAACTAATAATTAACAACTAATATTTATTGATAAAAAAATTATATTATTACTTTCACAACATATAAGGAAGATGCAGATGAATTTAGTTAAGATTGACAATAATAGTTTTAATCCATTTGGATTGACCATCATATTTTAAAAAATTAAAATAGGACCTGATTTCTTTTATCTCCCAATCTTTGCATGTACAAATTTAGTTAATTGACAAGCAACAAAAAGTAAATTTTAACGTTGATTAAAATTGTCATTTATTTTGGTTTTTTTATTTTTATTTACCAACTTTTTATGCGTTTTATTGCATCTTAGTCTTTTTTATTTATCCCGTGTTTTCTTTTTTAATTTAAAGTAAGTTAAATTCCATTTTACCTTTAAACGAGATTAATGTTTTGAAGTTTCAACTCGCTTAAAAAATAATGGGCTGATATCCGACCCATTTTCAGCTGGTTATTGATGGGATAAATTATGGCACTTTATCATACTCCTTGATCCTTTATGATCTACTTTAGGTGGGTGTGTGGGGGATACTGTTATAATGAACTACAAGTTTATAAATTGTAATTATTATTATAATAACCAAAGGTGTATACAAGTTGGATTGGATCATCAGTTTTGGGAAAATCCATCATTATAATTAAAAAATCTTAGATTGGGTCAGGTCAGAATATAGTAATTTTACCGTTAAATTTAATCTTAAAATATGAACACTATAGTAATATAGCATTTTTTTTTTTTAAAAAAAATCTCTCACTTCACGCATGACATTTCTCCCTCGTGAGTCCGTAGCGTCTCTTCTTCTTCCACTACGAAAAATATTTGTTCTCTCTGCTTGATTGGGTTTTGCGTTCAACCCTGCTGCATGGATATGATTTTCAGTGTTCTTATCTTGTCGTTTCCATTGCTTAACCTCCACTCTTGAAAACCGCTTCAACCTTCACTCTGGTTTCTTGTCGTACTCTGATTCCATTCTCCGAAAAGTTGAAAACGCTTCAACATCCACTCTCTGGTCTCACTTGAGGTAAGCATGTTTCTAATGTCTCTCTAAGCATTCCTTTTTTTTTTTCCCCTCACACGAAATCTGAAAGGTGAAATTTTCCATTTGATTTGTGTTACGGGTCTTTGTTGCTTAGTTTCGTTTTCTGCACTTGTGTGTAGATTATTTTCAACACGTGTTTGATTTGAGATTAATCTTTCAGAAACTTGGTTTGGGTTATTAGATCCAACACGTGTTTTCTGCACCTCACGAATCTCTCGTGTCACCCCCTTACATACTAGACTGTAATTCTACATTATGAAATACTTTTGCCGAAATGTAGAGGAATAGGCTTGAAAATTTTGAGGTGGAGGAAGAAACCCTCAATTTCTTTTTTGACCTAAAATTACACATCAAGAAGATACAAGACAGAAGCCCAGAGTTGAAGTTTCGTACAAAATCTAGGTTACTACTTCTTGAACCCAGTATATTTCATTTTGCACCCCCTTTTAATTTTCAAAATCTGTTAATTGCCCTCCTTTTATTTACAAGATTTTTTTCTCACCCCAAGTTCCTAAACTCTTGACCTCCTTCCTTCTCCACCTCTCACGTGCCTCTGTCCCCCGCTGAAAGTGTTCAAGGCACCTTGACTTCTAAGGCACGCACACTTCTAGTGATTATAATATATCAATCTAATTATATAAGAAAAACTCACGAATATTGGAATTGGACTAGACCCATTGTGGTACTGAGAATGGTAAAATATAAAATGTTTAAGATAAGGTACCAACTTGGTTACTAAAGTTGGTATTGTTGGGCTTTTGGTTAATTTTAAAATTAATATGGAGCGCAGGTGGAAATATATGAGGTCCAGTAAGCATGGGCCCAAAATTATTATAACAGGGATTTTCTCTGGCACTAGCATTTTTTTTTTACATCCAATATATTTTATATGCATGTATGAAATATGTAACTTTCATATTATTAATACAAAATTTTAACCAAATTAATTATATTATAAAATAATTAATATCATATATATAATATTAAAATTTATAATGTATATTTAACACATATATAAATTTACATAATAAATTTTATAACAATTAATTTTGATTTAATAATATATTTTTTTACATATATAAATTTTAAATAAAAATCATGCTTTAATAAAAATTTGTATATGTAAAAAATTAATTTTTCAATTTTTTTAATTTAAAAATTTTAAATGTATAAAATTATTAAAATAAAGATTTATAAAGTAATTATATAACAAAATAATTTATGCATTCATTTTTAAATAAACAAATTTATTAAATAAATAATTTATTTATTGAATTAAAATAGACAATTTTTTTATTAAATTAAATAATTATATAAAATTAACAACAATAAATATTTAAAAAATAATTAAATAACAAAAAAAATAAAAATTAAATTTTAAATAAACTATTTTATTAAATAAAAAATATATAAAATTAAAAAAATACGAATTAGAAATCCATATATCCAATAAATAAAAAAACGCAAAGAAAACAAAACTCGTGGCTCACAACGGCGATTTTGGAAGCACGTCGGACACCAACCACGATTCCCAATCCGTAATTTAAATTTAAATTAAATAAATCAGGGATAAAATTAATTTTTCAGTCAAACTCAAAATATTAGGCGTGGAAGAAAGATTAACTGTGCAATGTGCATGAACAAAATCCCTTATAACAGAGCAGGCGAAGTCCACATAATGGCCCGAGACACAAAACCAAAATCGGCTGTAAAAGCAAACCACGCTTGATATTATAGTTTTTGTTTGGGTTTATTATTAACCTAGTCTGTGGTGTGGATAAATAAATGGATCAAGTTTAGGCCACGTATACCAAAAATCTATGGCATAGAATCCAGCAAGTAGCCGAAGCAAAATCGAAGATATATAATCGTGATTTTAGTTGATAAAGCACGCTTTATATGAAACGGTGATTTTTTGTGAGTGTGGCATAGATCATTGAATCAATGGCCTTCGCCATCAGCGCCTTGGTTTGTTCAAACTTGCTCGGAAGGAAGGTTCTAGTCACAAGCAAATCATCCACTCCACTACCATTTCTTTTCAAGAGAAGCATCTTAAAAGCTCAGAATTCAGAGCAAGTCAAATCCGCATCTTCACGGGCTGCTCTAGCTGCACTTATCGTCTCCTCCGCGAGCCTCTCTGTGACCCCAGAAGCCCTAGCCGCTGATAACTTGACCCCTCCCCCCGTGATTGAAGCGCAACAGAGCCAACCCTCATCCCCTTTCTCACAGAACCTCCTCCTCACTGCGCCTAAGCCCCAATCCTCTTCCGACCTCCCCGAAGGCACCAATTGGCGCTACAGCGACTTCTTAAACGCCGTCAAGAAGGGTAAGGTCGAGCGAGTCAGGTTCAGCAAAGACGGTTCTGCCCTCCAACTAACCGCGGTTGACGGCCGTCGCGCCTCCGTTATTGTCCCCAATGACCCGGACCTCATCGACATCCTCGCCATGAACGGCGTCGACATTTCCGTCGCGGAAGGCGAATCCCCCAACAGCTTGTTCAACATCGTTGGCAACTTGCTCTTCCCCTTGCTCGCGTTCGCGGGTTTGTTCTTCCTCTTCCGGAGAGCTCAAGGCGGGCCCGGTGGGCCTGGCGGGATGGGTGGGCCCATGGACTTTGGACGGAACAAGTCCAAGTTCCAGGAAGTCCCCGAAACCGGTGTGAGCTTCGCTGACGTTGCGGGCGCGGACCAAGCGAAGCTTGAGCTCCAAGAGGTTGTTGATTTCTTGAAGAATCCCGATAAGTACACCGCGTTGGGCGCGAAGATTCCGAAGGGGTGTCTTTTGGTGGGGCCACCGGGAACCGGAAAGACCCTTCTGGCGAGGGCGGTGGCGGGAGAAGCTGGGGTGCCGTTTTTCTCGTGCGCGGCTTCGGAGTTCGTGGAGCTTTTCGTGGGGGTTGGTGCTTCGAGGGTGAGGGATCTGTTTGAGAAGGCGAAGGGGAAGGCGCCGTGCATTGTTTTCATTGATGAGATTGACGCCGTTGGGAGGCAGAGAGGGGCGGGGCTAGGAGGTGGAAATGATGAGAGGGAACAAACTATTAATCAGCTTCTTACTGAGATGGATGGGTTTTCTGGTAATTCTGGTGTTATTGTTTTGGCTGCCACTAACAGACCGGATGTTCTTGATTCGGCGTTGTTGAGGCCTGGCCGGTTCGATAGGCAAGTTACTGTGGATAGACCTGATGTTGCCGGCAGAGTTAAAATCCTTCAGGTGAGTCTGTCTCAGCCATAACATAACATCATAACCCTTTTGATATTGTTATTGTTCTTTAATTACTATTACTAGTATTAGAATTTCACTTCCATAACCTAGCTAACATTTTATTAAGTAGAGAGGAGTTCTAGCATGAAATTATGTGACACATTCCTTTATAACACCCTCTACTATTTACTTATAAATTACACAATGAGACTCACTTAGTTGACAACACAAGCTCAACTTGTGAGAGAGGACTTGAGTTCAATTATCACAAAATACATCCTTGGACAGGAGCGTGGACTTGATTAATTCCATATTTGGCCCAAAGGACTATTATGGTGGTTACCAAAAAGATTGTTATGAACTATAAAATCTTGAATGCTGTGTAAGGAATGAGACTCACATAAATTTGTGATTTTTAATAAATTTCAGCTAATAATAGAGTTAGAGAGTGTGTTGCCACTTGCTAGCATTTTTCTAACAAATTATTTAGATGAAATTCTAATCTTGATTGAAGTGTATCAAGAGCACCTTAGCATGTAAGTTTTTTGTGCTTTTTTAATTAGATTGGTGCATTTGGTAGGTCCACGTTTGTATGCAATGTGTCTCGATTGATTTTGTTTCGTACATTTGTGTATCTGGATTAATCAACTCTTCTCTCTCAGGTGCATTCTAGAGGAAAAGCGCTTGCAAAGGATGTTGATTTTGAAAAAATTGCTAGGAGAACCCCTGGATTCACTGGGGCTGATCTGCAGAATTTGATGAATGAGGCGGCTATTCTTGCAGCCAGGCGTGACCTCAAGGAAATAAGTAAAGATGAGATATCTGATGCGCTTGAAAGGATCATAGCTGGACCCGAGAAGAAAAATGCTGTAGTCTCAGATGAGAAGAAGAAATTAGTAGCCTATCATGGTATGCATTTTTTTTTTAATGTTCAACACGCAAGTTTGTTAAGAGTTGGTTGGTATTTGGGTATTCAACCTTTTTTTTCCCATGTTGATTTTCAGAGGCTGGCCATGCTCTAGTGGGTGCTTTAATGCCTGAATATGACCCTGTAGCCAAGATATCAATTATTCCTCGTGGCCAAGCTGGTGGTCTCACATTTTTTGCTCCCAGTGAAGAGAGGCTTGAGTCTGGATTGTACAGTAGAAGTTACCTTGAAAATCAGATGGCTGTTGCCTTGGGTGGAAGGTCAGTGGAACACAACATGCACAGTTACCTTGTTTGATTTTAGATTTTGACATTTGCTAGTCATTCATTCTTATATCAACACTACTGGCCTACTCTTGAGTGATCTATATATGAACTGTTGTTATTATTGTCTACTATTGTATTGTGGGATATGGTTATAATTTTGTAGATGTGAGATGCAGAGTTTTGTGCTTTGAAGTTTGAATATTATCTGACAAATTCCATGTCTCTATGGCAAAACAGGGTTGCCGAAGAGGTTATTTTTGGCCAGGAAAATGTCACCACCGGAGCATCAAATGACTTCATGCAAGTTTCACGAGTGGCAAGGCAGATGGTTGAGAGATTTGGATTCAGCAAAAAAATTGGACAAGTTGCCATTGGTGGACCTGGTGGAAATCCATTCTTGGGTCAACAGGTATGCCATGACCTATAACAGATTGATGCCTTTTACAATGTAAACGGTGTTCTTCAACACCAATGTATATATGCCTCACCCTGTCAAATGATTGTAACGCAGATGTCATCGCAAAAGGATTACTCCATGGCAACTGCGGATGTAGTGGATGCGGAAGTGAGGGAACTGGTAGAGAGAGCATATTCTAGGGCAACACATATTATCACAACTCACATTGACATCCTTCACAAGCTTGCTCAACTTCTCATAGAAAAAGAAACTGTGGATGGTGAAGAGTTCATGAGTCTATTCATTGATGGAAAAGCTGAATTATATGTTGCATAATCATACACGTAAGTAACACAATTATGATTGTACTATAAAATACGCTCTGACATGTACACTGTAAGAATCAATAATTATTTTATCAAATTCAAGGAGAAAAAAAAATTATCACAACAGCTTACGCAAAAAGAAATATGGTTCTCTCTGTGTTACACTTTAGAATGAAGTTCATTTTCAACTGTATACAAAGGATTTACTGCTAAAATAACAGAATGTTATGAACCTATGGTTATTTCCCTCTGCATTTTCTTTTCGTGAGCATCGGCCTCAATCATCATGTCTGCTGCATCCTTATTCACCTTTAATTTGGAAAGAGCAACCGCTTGCATGTGAAAAAATGTCTTGGGTCAGTCAACATAGACATGTTGAGCTTGTATAGCATCTCTAGAGCAGCAGCATCCAGTTGGACGCCAAAGAAATGGAAAAGATTACTGAACATGTATGAAGACGTATTCAATGTAACATTTGAAACGTGCTCATAAAGAACTTCTATCTTTACAAGTTAGTACCTCATCACTCCCTTTGCCATCTTTGTAATTAGTCATCAATCAAATCTGATGAATAGCAATAAGTTCGTATGAGAACAAGCATTGGGCATTGGAGAACAAGGATGTTGAGTGGTAAGAGGTGCTTCCTCAAGATTGGGCATTTCTGAAGTGCAGCATGTATTCTAGAAGATAAAGTATGCATATCCTAATTATTCCTAACAATTTTCTTTTTAGATTATTATAATTCATTTAAAAAGTTATATCAAATTTATTTTTAATAAAATAAAAATTATAAAATTAAAATAGAAAAAATAAATGATTCCCACTTTAATGATTCATATGCAATCTTCATTATTCTTGTGCGACAAAGCAACCGTTGTCATTCTTAGTTTGCACTTGCAGGGATTGGTTTTTCATGCTATTCGTCATTCTTGTTTTACAAAATCTTGGTTCATTTCTAGTTTTCCATTTTTGTCTGCAAAATATTGATTTTTTGTCTTTTCTAAATATAGCAAAGAGACCTTCGTTGTTTCACGAATGTTTGTTCTTTTCACTCTGAAGTTGTACATTTCCCATTCCAATAGGTTACAAAACAATTTTGTGAAAACAAATAAATATAAAAAAATCCAATTAAGGTACAATTAACAAATCAACCATTCACAAAAATTGAACTTTTTCATTTATCTCAATTTTGAAGATTTCCATTCATCCCTTCAACAAGGTTTTTTTTTTTTTTTGTCTCTTATTGATATTCCTATGTCAGATGTACCTTTTTTTAAAAAAAATTGTTTGTTTTTGCTTACGAATTTCTATCGTTGTTGAAATTAATTTAGTTAGTATGTTTTGCTAATAAATTCGTTGATTAATGAGATGCTCCAACAATATTTCAATTCAATAGAGGTGTTAATTGCTAAAAATGTTCATCCTATATAGTTTGTGCTAAAATTTCAATATCAATTAAAAATTTCCACCAAATTCATTCTTAAAAAAAAAGACTTGTGATGATAATATACATAACATATTTATAAGACAGTAGAAAAATGGCTGAGGGAAATATATTTGAATAAAAATATTATCAACTATAATGAAGATAGCAAACAAAGAAAAATTTATATACCAAATCTAAATGCTAATATAAAAGAATTAGATTATGACTTTAATCAAAGTCCTTCTACTTCTTAGTTCTCAATACTTCATATTTTCACGTCAAATTCTTTCTTTTTACTTAAAATAGTGAGTTTTTCATAATGGATGATATACAAATAGTGATATTTGCCCCTTACATTATATACAAACAGTGACATTAGTTCACTTCACACATGTGGGCTGGGCGCCTGAGGTGATAGATGCTAAAACCCTAACCCTAAGCAGAGAGAGGCTGGGGGATCCCTTTTCCCATTAGAAAACGCAGTCTTGTATTGGTCCGTTCCTGGGCATTTCCATTTGATAAATACATCCCTCCAATCTAGGTCACGCATACCAGACACTAAAATCAATCGAACACACAATCTTCATAAATTCATTAATACAACCGGTCTCTTTCTCTTTAACTGTGCAGCAGCGATTGCCCTTGCAACATTCGGTGTTTGTAATAATTTAAACTTACAAGTGTGGAGTCTATGGAGGAGTTCAGATAGATCAAAGGCCCAATCGGGCCCAAGGTAGAAAAAACTCGAAGCGTGCGCATTTGCATTTGCGGCGAATTAGAACCGATGTTATCGCCTCGGTATTCATGGGTTCTATCAGAGGGGCGGAAGCCTGGTTCGTCAAGATCGCTTGCACTGTTTGCGTTCGCGCCAACTTGCTCGACCCCTTAGTGGGTTATTTCAGTAATCACCTAACTCCTTCGCTCGTTTACGAGGTCGTCGATAAGTTAAGCATTATTCCCCATTTCGGCTTCAAGTTCGTTGAATTCAGCAGACACAAGTTGCACATGAGTCACTCTTATTTGACTTATAGTTTGCTCTTGAGGTCACTCTGCCGATCCAATCTTCACCATACGGCGAAAGTGGTGTACGATTGGATGAGGTGTGATGGCCAGATTCCTGATAATCGGTTGTTAGGGTTTTTGGTTTCTTCTTATGCCATTGTCGGTAGGTTGGATGTTTCTAGGGAATTGCTAGCTGATGTTCAGTGCAATAATGTTGGAGTCAATGCTGTTGTGTATAATGACTTGTTCAATGTTTTGATTAGGCAGAATAAGGTAGTTGATGCTGTTGTTTTGTTTAGGGAGCTTATCAGATTGCGGTATAAGCCCGTGACCTACACAGTCAATATTTTAATCCGAGGGTTGTGCAGGGTCGGAGAAATTGACGAGGCTTTTAAGCTTCTCAAGGATTTAAGGAGTTTTGGTTGTTTGCCGGATGTAATTACATATAATACTCTCATTCATGGTTTGTGTCTGATTAATGAGGTGGATAGAGCTAGAAGTTTGCTAAGGGAAGTTTGTTTGAATGGGGAGTTTGCACCTGATGTTGTTAGTTACACCATGATTATTTCGGGCTATTGTAAGTTGAGAAAGATGGAGGAGGGGAGTTTACTTTTTGATGAAATGATTAATTCTGGAACTGCACCTAATACGTTCACGTTTAATGCTCTTATTGATGGCTTTGGTAAGTTGGGTGACATGGCTTCTGCACTAGCCTTGTACTCGAAAATGCTTGTTCAAGGTTGTCTGCCTGATGTTGCTACTTTCACTTCTCTAATTAATGGGCATTTTCGAGTTAGGCAGGTGCACCAAGCAATGGATATGTGGCATAAAATGAATGAAAAAAATATTGGCGCTAGTTTATATACATACTCTGTTCTTGTCAGTGGTCTTTGCAATAATAACAGACTACATAAAGCTCGTGACATTTTGAGACTGTTGAATGAGAGCGACATTGTTCCACAACCATTTATCTATAATCCTGTCATTGATGGATATTGCAAATCTGGCAATGTTGATGAGGCTAATAAAATTGTAGCAGAAATGGAGGTGAATAGGTGCAAGCCTGATAAGTTGACATTTACCATTCTTATTATTGGACATTGTATGAAAGGGAGAATGCCTGAAGCAATTGGTTTCTTTGATAAGATGTTGGCTGTTGGTTGTGCACCAGATGAAATCACTGTAAATAATTTAAGATCCTGTCTTTTGAAGGCTGGAATGCCTGGTGAAGCTGCCCGCGTTAAGGAAGTTCTTGCTCAGAACCTGACATTGGGTACTACATCATCAAAGAAATCTTATCATGAAACCACAAATGTAAGTATACCTGTTGCTGTTTAGTGAAGTGCTATGGCAAAGTGCAAACCAGTGGATTGACACGGCATTCCACCATTATGCCTCGAGTACTTGGTGCAGGTGTTTCCAGCTTGTGGATCAATGGCATGCTATCATCGGACAGGGTGTCTCTTGTTTCTGGAGATTATCAGTATTTACATTTGCATTGCCATTCCCTCCAAGTTTCTGCTGATTATTTTTGGACCTGACATTAGGTATACTCTATTTAATTTTGTTGAGTTGATTTTTCACTTTTCATGGTCTCATGGCTGGTCTCAAGTCCAGGTAGAGGAGGAGGGTTGGATGGTTGTGACATAAGACTTGTCAAAATCCCAAACATGGATTTTTCATTTTTCCTATAGATTTGAAAATTAGTTTCTTACATGAAATAGGTTTTATTTAGTCTCTTTGTTTGTAAAATGTAGTGCTAGTAATTGATATTCTTGTTCATATGATAGTGCATTTGCTTCAGAGTATACTGAATTCTCTTTGTAAGAAATTGAATAAAATGTGAAACATTTGAAAAGGGGTCTTAAGGAAATTCTTTTGTTCTTAGGCTCGGTAACTTACAAGATAGAAGGTGGTTGTATCGTAAAATTGTTCAACATTATTGTCATTCATGATTGTGTAGAAAGATTTAAAGACTTGGGCCAAAATGCAAAGAACCCTCTATAACCACAGTTCGATTGCAGAAAATCTCCTGTGGTTCAAAACACAACAGCACAACTCCTTGATCTTAAGTAAACTGTGTATTGACTCCATACAGGTGGTTTTATGCACTTGCAGTGGTTGAATTCACTCTACTCTGCAAGACTTGGTAAGCCGCACTTGAGTTGCTGAGTTTTTTTAACCATATGGGAGTTTTTGGCAACATATAGTTGGTACATTTTTACATTTGACTAGGTATTTAATCATGGGGCTTCTCAACAAGATGCTTTTATTGAGATATCACAACTGGTACAAAGTGCGCTTCATGGGTACAAGGTGATTTTTAATTTGCCTCTTTTCGGTAAATTATGTGTAGGCAGAACCTAATACATAGAAAATAGGTAAAAATAAAGCATGACAACTTTATAACATTCAAGTACTATCTGAATTATGAATTTTGATGCTGGCTTATGTTCTAGGATACCCCTCAACCGATGAGAAGTTGTTTACTCACAAAATTAGACTTCAATTTGATGAACTGAGGTAATTTGTCTTTCGTTCATACGTGAATCCATCACTTTCATGTTGCTGGTGGTACATTAACTGTAAATTTGTACTGTTTCTATTAGATAGGTGAGGAGAGTTATCTTTTCTACTATCTATATTTTCCCTATTATATTTACTAAACCACTTTATAATCTTCTATTTTTCTCAAGGACGCGTACTAAGATATATCACTGTAAATTTGTAAGATACCAATTAAACTAATACGTTGAAGTAATTTGTTATTTTTTTATTTTTTATTCATAAAAAGATGTTTTTCTTTTTATAATTTTTGTTTTGTTAACTATGTGGTAACTAACATACACATTATTTACATTTTTAGTTATTTGAAGACAAACTGGCTCCATGGCATTGGAACCAAAGTGTGGCCCTCTATCAAAGCCTAGCAAGCTTAACTGCGGAGCTAGCATTGGGGTGGTTTCTTTGATGCTCTGCTTTTAGTAGGTTAATAATCCTATTGGATCATGATGGTTCAGAGTAATTTCTAGAAGGGTATCGTTATTGGCAGTTTGACGCCCCTTTTTTCTCTATTTGATGCACTCCTTATAAGAATAAGATGTCCTAGATACACTCCTTTTATAAGTTATTTAACGAATATCTTATTCTTCAAGACCAATCTTGCAGAGCTATTCCAGTTGGGAATTAAAAAAAATTATTTTTTAAATTCATTTTTTTTTGTCTCGTATATTTTTTCATTTTACTCGATTTCTCCGTAAACTATTTGGATGCTTTTTTCACATAATTATAATTATTTCTTCATGAACATGACAAAGGAATACAAGAAGCTCTACGTGTTAGAATTGTGAATAACGGGATTATCTAAATAATCAATAATACTGATTGATGGTTCCCAAAATGAGTCATTGGGTCCCAAAGCAGTTAAATCAATAATACTGGTAACGCCATTAGGGAGATAAAGTTATTTATAGTTATAAACTTATAATGATGGTTGAGGATTGGAAATCCTTGGTAAGATGAGATTGGAAGTAGTCTTGTTACCTGGATGGATGGATGGGACTTGGGAGTGAGTTTGAGGCCAAAACAGCCAACGTACATAAAATCTTGCGCAGAGATGGAGGATGGACGAACACGGAGAAGAAAATAACGCAAATGGACCTGACAACGTTACGCGTGTTTGTGATGTATTAATGGGGTAATACATCATAAGAGATTAACGTTAACCATTGTATATGTATTATTGGATATTAGTTTTGATGTGGAAAAATATTAACTGTCGGTATCTCTTATTCTAGCTTGTCAGTTTTGACACTTCAAAAAATAAAACTACTTGACAGTTTTGTACACGGATGATAATCATCGATGAAATGTAAAACACTCCAATTAGATGTAGGCTATGGCCTAAAGGTATAAGTTAATATTGTGAAATAATAAAGAACTATATTTTAAAAAAACAATTGAATAGGTTACATTATATGTTTGGTTCTTCATCTTATATTTTGGTTTTAGTATGGTCTTCTAGGTTTAAAAAATTTATTTTCATCTCTTAAAGTGTTTTTGATAGATCAAATTGATCTTTTATCAGTTTACCATAATACTTAAATAGTAGTTTCTTGTCCACAAAATCAAAATATTAAATAAATAAATCGGTAGTCCAAAAGCACAAAACCAAAAAAAGAAACAAACAAATAAGTTGCTATTGAATTTAGAATATCATGTTTCCTTAATAAAAAAAAAAGATTGTTTTTCCTTTTTATTATACGCATTATTCTGTGTTTTCTTTTTTGCAAAAATATATTTTTTTGAAAATTAATTTCCAAAATACATTTTTTGTTGTGGATAGAATTTCTAGAATTTAGTTTCAAAAATAGTTAATACATTTAAGAAACTAATTTATTTATACATTAATTTAAAAACATTTTGACTAACACTTCTAGAACTTAATTTTTAGAAGGAGACACACGAATGCACGCAACTCAAGAAGTAGGGCCGACAACGGAAGGGACAAATATTGAAGGAAGGAGGCGATTTTGTATTTTATTATTTCATGTGGAAAATAATCTATATGATCCTACCGATACTATTAAAAATATCTAAAAACAAGATGGTAATTACTTGTTTATTGAGGTTGAAGATGAACGGGTATTTATATGTAATTTTTTCAAGAATGAGGATAAATATAAGTATTATAATATCACCATGTCCGGCTCCGCACACACATTATATATCTAATATCAAAATATGTTATTTAAGTAAATAATTTATATTATATAATTTATAAAAAAAAATTATGTCTTTTTATTTTTATGACTAAGAATAACATTCTAGAATAATAAATTCTAATTTAACATTTCTTATATTAAATTTGTTTTATATTTTATTTAAGAATAATGAATCATTATTTGTTATTTATAAATTTATTGATAAGTTCTTTTAAGATTGACTTTAAATTTTGAATGATATTCTATATTGTTTGATGATTTAATTAGTAGTATATAAATATATACCTATTTAATCACTGAAATAAGGAGGGAAATAGATGGAATTGAAATGGGAGGGATAACAAATATTTCAGTTGTCTTTTTGCAGGGAAATCAGAGTGAGAATAAAATTGCGAGTCTAACAAAAAAATCTTCCCTCCGATCCCACGCGTGAAAGGGAGTAGATTTTATCACAATATTGATGTGCTAAGTATATACGCTTACAATTTTGTGCATGTACTATAGGTTTTGTTCATTATTATAAGACTCTTGTTTCATTCCTTAATTTTGTTAATACAAATAACATATCTTTTTTTATTTCTTTTCTTCTCTCTTTTTTCTCTATTTTATACTCTATCCAAAGAGAGAGTACTAGTGCTAATTTACACTTACGTTGAGAAAGAAAGAAATATAAATATGATAAACGTTATGATGCATAGAAATGAGAAATTGAAATAAATAATAGTGTATAATATGTGGAAGTGCACATGTATCATCACTCATTACATGTTGAAGACAAAAAGTATGAATTCTACGATTGATTTTTTTGGATTTATATAGTTTATGGTAGACACATGAAGCTAACAGAGCTTGAACAACTTTATGATCATTAGGTTAAGATGAGGGGCCATCATGCACGGTTCCGGAAAAAAAACAAAGGAACGGTTTCGAAGTGTTAGAATGTAATGTATTGAATACATCTGGGAAAACTTGTGTTTGGTGCTTTCATAGCTTTCCAGAACACATTTCCAAATTTAGTTTCTGAATTGTAATAAATTTATTCGAGACACCAAATTTCAGATGCTGCACCAACATCTAAAAATATGTTTTAAAATTAGTTTCTGAGAATGAATGTTTTTGGAAAAAAATATAAAAATGCCGAGGGGTGTCTAAGAAAAAATAAATAAAAAGGAATGTGAAAAACAAATCCCCAAATATTAAGTAACCAAATGTTTCCTCGAAGAAACTTTATGAGATGCCGTATACATAAAAATTAGGTTCAGAAAATTGTGATAACTTCAATCCTATAAAATTCATCCAATCTAAAAAGTGTAAAGCTAGTTAATTTTTGTTGGTTTCTCCTCTTGCTTAATTTGTTGGCAAAGTTCTTCATATAACCGAACAGTGGAGTCAGTGAACTTCTCCATGGCACCAAAGATCTGCTTCAAACCTGATTGTAGGTTAGTAGTGTCAACGACATCAGCATGGTGCACAGCATCTCCACGTAACAGTGCATCAGATTCTTCTCTGCCAACTGTAACCATCTTTTTCTCATGAGCCCGCATCACTTTGTGCATCTTTTGCTCTTCCCTCTCCAACATTTTTACCTTTCTCTCAAATTCTTTGTCCAATGTTAGTTTTTGTTGAAGGTCTAAAATATACTTTTCCAAGAGCTCATTCACTCTTAGCATGAACCCATTTACGGCTTCGATTATATTCTTCTCTGAGAGATTATCCACTGCCTGCGACCATTTGTGACAGATCACAAACACAGGTGGTGCCCCAATCTTGCTAGGTGAGAAGGGAGTTGAATCATCGGGTACTTCTTCGGGTTCGTATAATAGACATCTTACTAGCCAACCATTCAAGGCTTTCACATGAGACTTCTGGGCGTGAATCCAATCTAAGAAGCTCAAATTCCATTTCTGTACCTCAGATTTGAGTTTTATTGTTGCATCAATATGAGCATTGCCAGGCTTTGTGTTTAACGATGAGGCATCTAAAGTTTTGGCTTCAACAATTTGCTGGTATTGGCATTTGTAACATTCTTGCATGTCTTTCCACATTCCGAGAAACCTTTTCCATACGAGGATAATCATCAGCAAGTGAAGGAGGGAAAAGAAGTATAATGGAAGGAAAATAACAATCTTTTAGATGCCTTCAAGGATGCATTAATGTTCAAAACAACTTTTTAAACAAGTTACATAAATAGCTAAACTTGGAAGTTAAGAAGTCACTCAGGAGGTTCCTCAATTACTTTGCCGGAAAAGGGACATACACTTGCATTTTCTTATAGTGTTACCACACGTTGATTTGCACTCAACGTGGTTTCCAGAAGCAACAAATAGTTGCTTGTGTGTTAATTTTAATATGATTTTCCAGTGAACGTGGATACCCAACATGACACCAAACACTCACCTAATTTCGTCACTTAAAATTAGAATATTCTTTATTGTTTATTTATTATCTAATTGTTCAAGTCTCTATCACAGTTCAGTTGATACAGAACATAGAGATGGAATGTTTCTAATGCAGCACTAATAGGGTGTTATTGTTTTCATGCTCATACTAATCATACCTACAATAGTAGTATAAGACTATATTCACAGTATGCTGCAGACTCAGAAACAAGATAACGTCCTTAAAGAGTAAAATTACTATTTCTTAGCTATCCATTTTTCAAACATTTCCATAAAAGGTGAATAACAGAAACGCAATTATTATGGCTTAAGATCATGGCTCAAACAATTTAGCATGGAATTAGTTACGAGAAACTTTAGTTATGACTTACTTGAGAAAAAATCTGTTGATCTGCGGCCACAGCTCCTCTTCCCTCAACTTACTAATTGTAATGGATATCTTGTCAACTACTTGTATAGAAATTTTCATTTTTGTAGATAAAATCCCAACAAAAGTTTGAACAGAATCAATTTTCTGTGCATTGGCATCCTTTTGTTTCATACGTCTCAACTGCTTAGACTTTTTCTGATGAAGCATGCGCAATTTCTCCTCGGCCTGAAAAAAAAAAAAAACACAAAGCCAATTATGGATCTTCAACCCGTAGAAGACACATTTTATTTTCTTAAATTCTAATTCATACTCAAAAAACTAGCTTATAATAATCTCTTATTATGCACAATCGTTAGTTAACATATAGGACTTGAATTCTTTTCCCATAACACTTCTTCTTCATGCTCAACAATAGTAGGGTTGATGCATGGATATGACAAGTGATTGATTCAGTAATACATCTAGAATAGGCTCTATAATAAGTTTTATAAGCTTTTATCAACCACTATAGTAAAAATAAAAAATAAAAACTTGGGTTTTTCCAATATATTTATTTTGCTAAATTTCAAAAGACTCACAAAAGTAACAATATAGTTTGAACATAATCAAGAGGAAGCAAAATAAAAAGAAAAATAGAAGTTTATACCTTGACTTCATGATACAGCTTCTTCTCCCACATACATAGTTTTTTCAGAGTAGAGCAGAGATTACCGTAACTATGACCCTTGTCTCCTTCATACCCAGATCCCATTCTCCGCCCAAGCAACGAGGATTCTATGCATTTAACCCCAATAGGACTTGAGGGAGTAAACACATGCATCATCTTGCACGAAACTGATCCCAAATACCTCACTTTTTCGTTAGTTTCACCAACAACCACAAACAATTAAATAATTAACGATAAATTAACAGAAAAAAACACATGCACCACCATACTTACCCGGATTGAGGTCAAATTTTCGATGGTAACGGAGTTTCCCAACGTCCAGCATTTCCAAAACGGGGTTCCCCGACTCCGATGCTTTCTCAAACAGAACCTGAATCTCTTTCATTGCCTCGGAGAAACCTTTCCCTGACTTCACTCTCGCAGAGTCACTACATTGCTCTGAAACTGAAACAACTTCCTCTTTCTCCGAAACCACTTTCTTTTCCTTCGAATCACCCTTCTTTTTCTTCACTTCTTCATTTTCTCCCTTGGATTTAAACTCGTCACGTTTCTCAACCTTCCCCTTGTCCTTCTCTGCCCCGTCAGCATCACCGCCGCTAGGAAAATACGGCACGTGGTACTTCTCGTACGGCTCGAAGAAGTTAAGGAAATCCCAGGCGGAGCCGGAAGGAGGCGGCGGAGACGGCGGCTTCGAGCCGGAATAGCCACGCGGCGGAGAAAACGGAGGGTAACGAGCCGAGTGCGCGTAATCATAACGCGCGCGAGTGAACAATTGGAACTCTTCTTTTTCCGCGTCTTCGGTTTCTGATTCGGAATGCAAAAGAACGTTTGCATCGTCTGAGTCCGAACTAAGGGAAGAAGGGGAGCGAGGGGGTGGAGATTTCGTGGCGACAGGGACTTTGGTTTCCTTAATTCGAACACTAGTTTCGTCGGAATCGTCGAAACCGTCGAAGAAACAGAGGAGAGCGGGTCCTAGTGTTTTCAGGGCCTCCATGTGTGCCACGTGGGCGTCAGCGAGGGCGT
Organism: Glycine soja; assembly: GCF_004193775.1. Classification (NCBI taxonomy): domain Eukaryota; kingdom Viridiplantae; phylum Streptophyta; class Magnoliopsida; order Fabales; family Fabaceae; genus Glycine; species Glycine soja. Next base: position 1,461,693 of record NC_041007.1, on the reverse strand, counting down.
AGCTTTGCCGAAGCGCTTCGTCCACGAACTTGCAACGGTCACGGCACAGGGCCACCGCCGGTAGCCGGTCAAGTCTCGAGGTGTTGCAGCCCATGGTTCCGACGAGTCACCACCGGCTGCGAATTAAATTAGTATTTTATTTTTTTGAATCAGTGCCTGCGCTTGGTGGAAAAGAGAGTGATTTGCAGGTTCTTAAATATTAGTGACGTTTCGAAATCAGTTGATTTGGAAAAGCGTTTTGTGTTAATGGGTCAATTTGATAATTTAAGCTAGGAGTGGACCGCTAAGTGCAACTGTGATAATAAAGTGGCGGGTAGCGCATGTAACGTCTCTTTGCTGTGATTTTTTGAGTTTTTTTGCACGGATAGTCCTCAATTCACTGTTTATTTACTTTTATTGCGTGTGTATTCTAACAAGTCAAGTTAACTCACAGTTATCGCCGTTAGATGTATTCAAATTCACTCGAATATTTGCTGGAAAAAGAAAAAGGACAACAAGTCTTTTTAAGTAAATCACTATAAGGAGAAACTTGTCCTACATGCTGTTTTCTCTCTTCTTTTTTTCTTTCTTTTAATCTTTTGTACAACTCACCTTCCTGTCTTTTGTTCATCAAATTAAAATCATTATCACATTTTATAAAATTGCAATAATCATGTTAGCGAAAATCATATATTCTTAAATAAGTTTAATTTCAATATATAAATTGTTTCATGGAGAAATAATTTATATTGTGATTTCTAATAATAAATAAAAACTACTTTATCATAAAATTTATGTGTGTAAAGTGGAGAGAGGTAGGAATCATAACATTTGTATGAATAAAAAATCATAAAATTTGAATGCATAAAATAACGTTGGGCATTTAATTTTTTGCATAACCACTATATAATCAAATTATAACATAGAATAATTAAATGTTTTATACTTTGATTATGAATTATTTCAAATATAAAATTAGTCAACCCAAGCACAAGTAGTAGTGATGTTTTAAATATATGTTTTTTTTTTCAAATCTTTCAAGTATAAACAGTTAAAGGGTGAGATGTGAAACGCTTGAATCAACTTACACAAAATTAACTTTTTTTTAATAGACAATTTTTTGTCAAAAATAAAACTTAATTAAAAATTTAAGTTTAAGCTTCGTGCATTTGTTGCATTAAATATACACTCAAAGAGAGAAAACAAATTGAAGGACAAAGAGAAAATTTTATTGTTGATAATATAATACTACTCAAACAAGATTGTTATGGTAGAGAGTATATATATGGTCTCATACAAAAAGTTGAGATTCTTTTTGTTTAGAGGCATGACTTTTTTTGAGGTGTGACTTAACTCTCAATATGTATTTTAATTTGATTTTCGCCTTTTGCGGTTAGAGTATTTATATAGAATTGATTTTATAATTCGGCCATATGAATTTTCTTATAGTTATCTTATTTTTTTAAAAATTAGAACTTCAGATTTTTCTTTCTTTCAAGAATTTAACTGAAGTGAATCGATAGTATAAACTTCTTTTATTATCATTTAATTATAAATTAGGATTATGTATGATGATAATATAATTTGTAATAATCATTTCAATAATTATATATAAAATAAATTCTAATTAATTTATAATATAAAAAATATTACATAAAATTTATACTCTTTCTTTGGAAGAGTGATTTGTTTCTCCCCGCATTCTGACCGTTGTTAATGATGTAACAAGTAGTTTAACTTACTTACTGTAAAAAAAAAATAAAAAAAAAAAGTAGTTTAACTTACCAAATACAACCTATGAAATATTGAAAGCTTTTTACTTCTCAGCATCAAGTGTAGAATTATTCATATGTTTGGAGTTTTTATAAAATTTAAAAAATATTAATTTTATATAATCCTAAATCAGGGCTTAGTCAGATTAAAATTATTAAACTATGATTTAAAGGCTAACTTTTTAACATTTCACTTCAATGAAAATTGTCTAAAATCTAGTAAATTTAGCTACACCTCACGTCATTATGAATTTACAATGGCATTTGATGTCTAATCATTGACACTAGGAAAACCGTGGTAACCATCCATTTGCCGTTGCAACCGGACTCCGTTAAATTTGCGCAACTTTCAACTTGACTATTAATACTAATGATTGTTCACCAAAGGTGAAGGCAATGAATTCCCTAGCTTTTTTTTGATCGATCATAAGGAAGATGAATGAAAGAATCCAAACGTTATCATTTCACTTGATTAAGTTCAAAGTGAACTATTATGAGGCCATAGGGAAATTTTGAGGGGTTGGTATCGAGGCAATATGATGAAGTTGATTAAGGTGGAAGGATATGGAAATGGGAGCAAAGCTATTATAATTAGTACTAGTAAAAAAAAAAGTTTCCAGTGAACTCCCTTTGCCCTTGATGGGAAATTAAATTTGTCTTTACATGAAAAGAAAGTTGTGAGTGGAATTCCAACTCGCGTTGAGTGTGGTAGGCATGTGTGCATGCCTTATCTTTAAGTGTCTTGTAGTTCCATCTTTTCTCATAGTGCCCTTGTTCTTTTTCTGATGTGGAAACTACTCTGGACCGAATATATAGAACAACAATGCTCTTGCTATATCGTGCCAATTGCCATATCCTAATTCTACGAAAAGTCATAGTCCTTCTTAAATAGTAAAAAACTATTATAAAATACGCACACAGACGCAGAATTATGTTATATATGAATCTAGTGAAACTCGAATACCAATCCCAAACACCTAGTCCGACAGAAACATGGCGAAAGTCTGCTACTAAATGCATTGATATATACGTGACATACGTATGATAAAAGGCAGATAATTCGGAAATTGTAATTTGCTTAGAGGGACATGTTTCTTTTTTGGTGGGTCGTTGTCAGTAGATAAAGTCGTTAGAGTTCTATTTTCATCCCCTATAGTCCTGGTGCGATGAGTCGTTTTTACAGACAACCATAACTTTATACCATGTTGTCATAATTTACTTTCAAATAAAATCTACCTCTAAATCTGTCCATATTTTTTTTAGTAAAACAAATCTGTTCATGCTTAAAGGTATATTTTAAGTTTTTAATGGGTTATCTCGAGTAATGATATATAAATATTTTTATATATTATATATTCTATTACTATTTATTATATTTTTAATTTTTTCGCATCATATTAATTTATGATAAATAAAATTTAGTATGAACAAAATTTCCCCATTTTTCATGCGTGTTCCTTCTGCCAAAAATCCAAAATTCAGCAATTTTAAACAAAATGACAATTTTATCGGATGAGTGTGACGCAGAACGGATGGCATGCATGTCAGTGTCAAAATATTTTTACATTATGCAGTTAATTGTCCTCACAGTACCAAACAAATTTTAAAAGCGCACCAAAAATAGAAAGCAGGAATATCAAAACTCGGTAAATTTAAAATTTAAGATGGAGTCCCTGATTATGAGTTTAGTTGGTTTCATGCTAGGAATTAAGAGAATTCATTTTGAGTTAAATTTGATTTTTTACGAATATATATGTTTTGTTATTGATAGGCAAAACTAATTTTATCTCAAAAATTTGATTAGCCTAAAAAAACAGCTTTTGTGTGTTAGGTTCAAAATTTGACATTAAATTTTATGGTAAATTTGTTTTCATGTATACTATTTAAATGTATTTTCATACAATTTTTTTAAATCTTTTTTTTTTACGGACACCGATCAATAAGACCATTATATTATAGAAAAAAAGTTCATAAATAGTTAATCATTGATATTCCTAAATTAGGAAATAGCAAAATGATCTTATAACATATGGTGTATTCTTGAAGATAAAGATGATAGACAATAGTAGGAAATAGTTAGAGTTTTTGGTTTTTGAGATGGAAAAATGAATTAATATAAAATTTATAAGTTGTGACTATAAAATTATAGGACTATTGATATAATATTAGTTTGATTTTAAAACTATTGTATTAAATAATGTAATAATATAAGGTGCATAAGGTCAACCCAACGTTTATGCGGGTCAGAAGTGAATTCTAAGATGGAACTTTTAATTTGAGCAATACGAGTATTTTATTAAATTTATTACAATTTTATCTAAAATTTATCTTCATGAAAGGTCTTATCCAAAGTTGCAAAATTGGATTTCTCTTGTGCCAAATAACTTGAAGGAGAACTAGTTATTTTATCATGGGTTAAAAATGATTGCTACCAAATCATACACAGTACTTAATTAATCTCCTATAATTTGTGAAGTATTATCCCTTTCCACTTCAATTGTGTTGTGTCAAATATAACCATTGGACTTCTCTTGCAAATTTAATTTTCTACTTATTATTTTCCTTTTTAATTAATAATATTGCATGGTTCCAGATGCATAACGTTTAATTTGGATCTCAATAACAAGTCTTCAATGTGTCTAAATCCTATTAGAATCCTTCCACCAAATCAATGTTTTTTATATCAACTTTAATGAATGTTGTTTTGATATGAACAATGGATATAAAACTCGAAGGTGCATATGAAATTAAGATTTTTTTGAAATTGAAAATATTTTTTTGTTAGGATCTAATTACCTTTTATAAACAGTGAAATAGTTTCAATGTAGATCTCATGAACTAGAACTTTAGAAATAAGACAAGTTTCAATGTGTCAGAGTTCAAAACAAATCATAAATATAGACAAAAATGACTCGATTGAGAGAGAAAAAAAAGATTTTTGATTTAAACTTTATAGAAACAAATAATACAATAAGGGATTGAATTATATTTTTAGAAATTTCAAAACTTTTCTTATGACTATAAAACAAGTTTATCATCTGATAAATATAAAAAGATCAAATGATAAAAAAATTTATTTAGAAAGATGATGTAAGATCTAAAAATAATTTCAAAACTCTTTATCAGTTAAACAAGAAAGCACACAAAGAATTTATATTGATTCATCTCTACCTCAAAACTACGTCCAATTATTAAAAACCACCAAGTTTTCATTAACTTATCAAAGTTACAAATATTGTTCACTTTCACTTCTAACTCTTACACGCAAGTTCTTTGTTCTATCAAGTCATTGCTCGCTCTAAACAATTCAACAAGATTTGTTGGATGATTGTTTTCCGACTAAAGTATGATCGTCTAAGAGAATAATATATCACTTAATACTTTTAGTCTTTTCTCTCAAGATATACAAGGTGTTTTGAGAGTTTTATATATTTACCGAAATTAATAGAAAGCTTTAGAAAAAATAATAAAATAATGATTCGCGTAGATGATTCATATCTTATTCCTTTAAAGCTTATTATATATATAGTCTTAATCTCAAAGTATCTGTTGTCTTTCAACAGTTGAATTCTTCAATTTGTTCTTCACCTGATGTCTTGAGTCCGTTAGAACATTAAATGCATATTAAATGCACGTCCATTCTTCATGTTGATATAGAATAATGTGTCTTGTACTTTAATAAGAAAGTTACTTCTTTCATTGTTATAGATTTACAACAACCAAGCGCATCTTTCGATGAAAATCAACATCTTTCAGATTGTGAATTTCTTTTATTTTTTTATAGGACTTTGACAAATCTTAGAAAAATATTTTTTGTATGAAATAATTTTAGACATAAAGTATTAAATGAAGGTTTTAAATATTCTACTTAAATGTTATATCATATTGTCTTATGAGTATATCGTCTGAAAACTTAAAACGCATAGAAACAGATCATGTTCTAATAGCATATCAGACACAACTTTTATTATTTGTATTTATTTACATCTAATCAAAATAATTATGAGTCCTAATTCATTTTCAAGACATAAATGTCTTTTGATTTAACTAAATTACACAACCTTTTTCTTGGGATACCACTCTTGATTCTTTATGTAGTTTAAATGATGAAGGTTCATATAATCAGCCATAAAAACGTTTCAAGCTTGTATTAAGCAAGACACTTCAAATAAATTTGAACCAATATAATGTTAGTTTGAGTAAAACTAAGTTTAATTTACTCAAATACAAATTTAAGTTTGCATCTTGTGGAGGTAAAAAATATGATTAAAAGAGATTTTTTTTATAAAAATTAATTCTCATCAAAATTGGTAAATACTCTACACTATTCTCATGGTAGCAATTTTTTAATTAAATTCGACATAAACTTTGGTGTTTGAGATGAAAATGTAGTGTAATAGAGATATTCAATATTAAGGTTTGTAGCAAAAAAAAAAGTCCAGCCTCGATCTCGTACTCATTTACACCACTCATAATCTCAAGTTGAAAAATAATTAAGGCATGTCATTTTTATAGTTTAAGATAAGATTCCTTTGTCGCAAAAACATTAATTAAGAGTCGGTTGAAATTTCAAATGAATTTATACTTTGTGGCCGATGCCATTTAATTATACACATTCCACCATATCATCTTGACTTCTAGCTAATTATACATAAATGTCAACAATAAATTTTAATCCCGTTCTTATTAATCAATCAAAGTTATATATGGAGTACATTTTATACCGTCGAGACATTAATTGTATTTATTTTTTATTTAATATTTTATTCATAAAGTAATACGGAGATAAACATATTTTTTATAGAAAAATAGATATAACATTATTCAAATGTCTAATAAAGTGATGGGAATTCAATTATAAAGTTACAATAATATAAGGGTTTAATGAAGAAATTAAATTATAAAGATGTAGTTAAAAATTTAATAAAATTGTGGTGATTTATTGACTAAGTTAACAATAAAAATATACCTAAAAGAATCATGTAGACAATTTTGAAGAGTAGGATTTGACTTTTGACCCCTATCTTTTGACCATTTCTATTCAAAGCAAAAAATAATTCACGTATATATTTAAAGTATAACCACAATTTTATTTTTGATGAAAGCATAACCACATTTTAGTACAGTTGCAACTAACACAGTAACATTAATTTGAGGGACCACACTACCTTGTGATTAGAGAATTGGGCCTGCTAGAAGGAGGCCTATATATCCCATACTGTCATGAGCGAAGATGGGCTGTCTTTGCCGGTGGAAAATTCGTTTTCTTTACACAAGATGAGGACCAAGAGGAAGCAGAATCAATGATTAGAAGAAAATTAAAGGTTGATTTTCTTGAGAAACAGTCCTTATAATGAAGGAATGATTTGAAAGTATTTATAAATATATAAAAAGGAATGATTGAGAACGCTGCGCAGAACCTATCTTTAAAATAAATAAATAATATTTTTTTCGGCTCAATAAAAAAAATGGAAGTATACTTAGTTAAGGTGGATTAATAGATTAAGCTAAAATATTGAAATTTTATTTTTATTTTATTTTATTCAATATATCATATTTTATTAATTTTTAAAGTATATCTCAAGGTTTCATTAACGAATTCCAAAAATTAATCATAATAATAACTGATCAGGGATAAAGAAAAATAATAATTCATATGAAGTCACTAGTCTAAAATAAAATAATCATAATGATATGGACAACAACCCAGTAGCCCGATGTTCAGTTGTGCTTAACAAATCATGTGTGCTCTAATTATTTTCAAATGGTGATGGTAGGTTTAACGTGCTACCTTTTTATCCTTTACAGATTTAGGCCTTTGGCTAATTAAGTTTGGTTGTCATCATGTTTCATGTCCTCTTCGTATTTAAGAACCGTCAACATGCCATGTGCCTTTAATGGCTCATCGCAACTTCCATCTTTTCTTGTATTAAAGGGAATCTATTCCTATATATATATATATACTCCTAAATAATGCATGTAAAGTTGAAAAATAATTTAATTTATACTATAAAAAGGGACTTGCCTACGTGAAGATGGTCTTGCCTTTGGGGTTTGGGAGCCAGGGTGTTAAACATGTGGCTAATTAATTTTGCTTGCGTGTCTAAGTGTTTGCTCTAGTGGTCTACAATACAACGGAGAAATGCACGAACTATTCTATTATCAAAAGGGGAAAAAACTGAATTGTCTATCTGGTTTAATTAAAGTATATGCGCTCCTCCAATACCTATGGACAATATTTATTTCATAATGAACCTTTCCCGTTTTATAAATATTATGGCATAAATCACCAGCACATCAATGAACTGGTAGTCTTGAATTTGAATTCGAGTCTAACCGTGGCAATAGATTCGAAAATAAATAAATGAGAAAACCTGGAGAATTAACTTACATATATTGATCGATGTTCAATACCGATGAACATAACGAAAGGTTATCCAAGAAGACAGCCCATATATATGATACATGATGTTCTGTATAACGCTATTCAATCAATATAATGTTCTCGTCATACACGTGTGTTCGATATGAGCATGATGAAATTTTCTAATTTTCTCGTCATACACGTGTGTTCAATCAATATAATTGCCGTTAAAAGATAAGAGGACGAGGACACATTATAAAAAAGAATGAAGTTTGTTATCTTTTCTTCAAAAAATAATTTTAACAAAAAAAAAAAAATGTATAACAGAAGCTATCTATCTACCGTGTAAGGGTAAGAATATTGAGTAGCGCCACCCGAGAGTTTATCAAAGCCCTGAAAACTTTCTCGGTAACACTTTCAATGCCACAAACACATTCCTCCAAATCCCGCATCTTCTTCAAAACCAACCTGACTTCTTCATCACCCTTCTTCTTCAGATTCTGATGAAGCCTTTCCACTAATTCCACCCCATTTCGAAGCTCTTCAATGCCTTCATGCTCCTTATTATTATTCACCCTCCCACCGTAATTTCTGGACAACTTCACCATCTGCGTCCACGTTATCCTTCGTGACGAAAACGACACCCCAATCCCGTTGAACAGCGCAACGGAAACGGACACCGTGACGCTCATGACATCCGCGATGACGTGTCTCAGTTCAGCATCCACAATGAAAGATGGAACCTGCAGCATGGAATGTTGCTGATGTTGTGTGACGTGAACACATCGGAGGACAGACACGAGCTTTTCCATTTCCTTGGAAATTTTCTTCTTAGCTTTTACGTAGGCGACAACCTTGGACTCGTCGCGTTTTCTTATGACCATCTGAGCGGAGGAGTGTTCTTCCTTGAGAGACATAATGGCTGTTTGGAACATTCCGAAGGCGTCGACGAAACGGAGGAAGTCTTCTAGAAGCTTCTCGACCCAGAGAGGGTGGCTTCTGAGGGTTTCTAGAGTCTGGGGGAGTTGGAGAATGTGTTGAAGGGTTTCGTGTGTATCTTTGAGAAGGGTTAAACCGTGGGAAATTGTTGTGTGTGTTTGTGGATTGGATTTTGAGGTGGAGGCCCAGGCTCTGAGGCCGTTGATCTCGTCCTTGATCTCTGAGATCAGAGGGTGAGATCTGCACGGAAGACTGATGGACCTGATGTGGTGAGATATGTGCGGTTTCGGAGCTGATGGACGGTTCGGATTTTTGTTTGGGAATGAAAGGGAGCGCCGGAAAACTCCTACCATGTTTCTATTTGAATTTAATGAATGAATAAGCAAGTGAGGGAAGGAACGCAGAGACAAGTTTCTTGTATTTTGGCGACCCTGAAGGTATTTCGTTCAAGTATTTATATGACGGATATCATATGTGTGTAATAAAATTATGATCATTCATCAATTAAAAATATTTATGTACGTTATACTACAATAATCTATTCAACTATTTTTTTAATCTCTGTCACATTATATGCTTAGTTTCTGTAATACACGTGCACACCAAGACATAGACACATAGTCGCCGAGCTTGTTTTCCCCTCTCAGAAATTGAAAAAACTACTATTTTAGCTTCTTGTTTTTATCAAATTTCTTGTTAGTAGTAGTAGATAATAAGGGAGAGTAATGTAAAAGAAACTATTCCAGCTTTCCCCTCTAATATCAAAATTTGGTAAAATGAAAGAAAAACCAAAATTAATTATTACGTTAAAAATAATCATTTTACATTCCATTTCTTTCTTTAGTGATTTTTTTTTATTACATGCACTTTCTTTAGTGATAATTGAATCCGATTACAAGATGACAGTGGATCTGATTCATAATAATGAGAAGATATTTTTTTAGTGTTAGAATAATTGTTAACCAATTTAGAAAGGTATTGAGATTATTTTCTTCTTCCTGTATTCAATACGGTAGCAGACAAGTTAATTTGGTAGTGTGTTCCTTAGCTAATTTTTTAATTTTTTTTTTACTTTGAATATACTCATGTGATTCCTCATTGTATTCGGCATATTTAGAAAGGTTATTTAAACTTACAAAACATAACTTTAAAATAAGTGTTTTTATATAAACATGTTTTTAATAAGTAAATTATTTTTAAGAAACAAATAAGATTTTTTTATTAAAATAAGCATAAAACTATTTTTTACAAGTAAAAATAGTTTAGATAAATACACTAAAAAAATAAAAATTACTTATTTTATCAAAATAAACATTTATTTCAATAAATAAGTTTAAACAAATCGATGTATTAATTATATCAATGGAAAAAATCTACTTGATTTTGTTTTGGTATTAAAAAGAAAAGAAGATATTTTCCTTATTGTATTTCATTTCAATAACACAAAAACATGAAAAAATATGATTAACTTTTTTTTCTTTTTGAAGAAAACAAATATTTAGCTACTGTGTCTGTATATAGCGAACAAGCTGTCACTAACACAACTTGGTGCACAATCATGTAAACAACCGCGTGCGTCGGCGTGGTTTCTCCTGTAATGTCTGATATGGAATCTTAAATGATTCATAGCTTTCCGGCGATTCTCTAGTTTTTCTATTAATTGAACGCGTGTTGGTTGTAATTACCCAGATATTGCCATCCCTTGGAACTCGAAATGCTTGATCTGAAGATGTTTAGTCCAAGAAGATTATGCGCTGGGTTTATAATTTCTAACAAGATTATGTGGAAATCAATAATCCTCCAAAATATCCGGAAAATGATCTTCCTAAAGTCAAACAGCTAGCGAGCCTTTTTTGTGCAGGAGACAATTAAAGGGTCTAAGCTAATTGTTGTTGCTAGAAAAGTATTTCTTGTTCTACTCATGAGGTTCAACTTGAAATTCGGGGGTTAATTTGAACAAAATAAAGGCTTAATATTCCTTCATTAAAACTGAAACTATCATTAATCTTCTTGGAAGGAATTGTTGAAAAACTGTTTCATAGTCCTTTTAGGATCGACTTGTAAAGTGATCATGTATGCCAATTCATGTTCATATATATGCTTTTGGTTACTGACGCACTGTGTAATTCTGCTATTTAATGACCCGTTTATTGTTACCACGGATATAGCCCTTTTAGGAATCACTGATGCCTTCTAACAGCCTCAATAATCACGGTTGTTGTAATATAGTTGCCGCATTTGCGTGTACATATTAGTGCATTAATTTGTTAATCCTAAATAATACCGGTTCATTTTGCAGTAAATAGACACCACATCATGGGAGGCTTCAATATTTTTTTTAGACCCTGTAAATTAAATCAAGGCTTTTTTTATTTTCATCTTTATAATTTTTTTTATATAATTTCATCTTTAAAACATTTTACATAACATTTTTTCTAAAGTGTCTTAAGAAGGAAAAATAAAACAAATTCAATGGCTAAAACAAATAAAAAAAAGGTTGAATTACATAAATAAAAATATATTTAAACCCATATTACATAGTGTGGAGCGAGACTTAATTAGATGAGTAATCCTATGTCTTCCTAAAATTAAATAAAAAGATAAATACATTAATTTGATGATGTTCCGACACTTTCATGTAAGCCAGACATTTGGCACTCATAAGCTCAAATTTTCAAAACCAAATACAATTAATTAATCCAAATGGGATAGAGAAGCCAATATATGCGGGCAGGCCTATTGGCTTCTCTGTTAACATGACTTAAGGAAAGCTTTATTAAAAATCCACTAAATTGAGTACCATGATCTATGGACTGCCTTTGTTTTTTGTAAAACCATCGACCACATAAGAAGAGTTTGAATCAATTTCACTATCAAGGAACGAGTAGTGTAGTTAGAGATAGAGTCCCCATCCTCAAGCTAGCACCTCTGCTGTACCGGAAGAAGCTTTAATATATTAATTCAAGATGATGTTGCCTTTCTGATCCAGCAAGATGCCTCTAAAACCTATGTATCCGGTGCTAGAACAGCTAGCGAGGAGAGGAAAAAAAAAAACACAAGTGCACTTTTCTTGAGACATGCATTCAATAGCTGATATTCAAGGTCATCATCATCGTTACATTTATCAAAAATGACCTTTATGACTTCATCGCCAACCATTTTTGTAACATTTGTGATACACCGTAGAAGTATTAGTAACATTTATGAGAGAAGAATTTATTTCTCACCTATTCATTTTCATTCTCTTTGTTTCCTTCTTCACATCAAAACATAGATTAAAACTTTTTGTGGCACTTTTAAAGACATGTTATTTATTTATTTTAATAAGAACAATGACTTTATTATTAAGAGCACTTTCCTATTAAAAATATTATTATTTTAATTAAAAAATAGATAAATTTTGAATACTTTTTTATAACACTTTCTTAGGGGAATTGTTATAAAAGCAAACTTTTAATAACAGTGTGTTAGGCTTGGTAGTAAAAAGATTATTGTGGGTGCAAAGTGATACTGCCTCCCTTTGTATTATTATAATTTTCGTTTTAGGTCATTAATTCAATTTATAAAATTAACATTATTATTATTATTTTTATTTTTGTTTCTCATATCATTAATATTATAAGTGATATATAACTGAGAAAAAAAGTAATTGATGTTATATTAAAAATCTAAAATAAAAATTATTTTTGGACAATTTTTTTCTTTTTATTGGACGATTATTATGGAAGAGAGGTAATAGTAAGTAATTATTTGTTTCTAAACATGATAGTGAGTTCAACTCACCACCTATTTAGTATACCCATTGATAGCAATTTGCTAAGGAAGTTTTATTCCAGCGTTTTAAACCAAGGTTTCACCTTTACGCTTCTACTTTTGAGTTTTATTCTTTTTTGGTGTAGTATTATCTAAATAGGTGTGTCTTTATTTCTATGTTTTTCTAATTTAATATGACAGGTATAACACGAGGAATACTATATTGCATATTTTATCTTTAAATAATTTATTATTTAATTATAATTATAATTAAATTCATTTTATTATTACCTATTTATTTTAACTTCTTTTACCTCACAGTGATGTGAAGTATTCCGTGTTGATGCGATGATTCTTTCCTACATACATATATTATTTTAAATTAATTTTTGTTGGCAAATAAGTTGTTTATACTTGTGGCACCTGGAAGTATTCTTCATCTCCATCTTCATCTATTACATTTTAGTCATTTGGTTTATATAAGTATTTGAGTTAATCATTAAACTTACAACACTCATATTATGCCACTTTCAGAGATTAAGTTAGGTAAATCATACATGTAAGACTAACGAATGTTAATGATTTAATGCTAAATATACATTATTATTATAGGACAAAACATTGTCTCCTTTTTTCGTATGGGATAGAAAGCCCAAAAGAAAAGGGAAAACAGGCCCAGACAAACTATTGTCCCCGTTAAATTGTTCTATCCACAAAAAATAGTCACTGTTCAAAATTCAATGGGCCTAAGCCGAATAATGGGTAAAAAATATGACCCAAAAAAATCTAGAAAAGAAAAGAAGCATAAGTGCAAGACATGCACAAATAAAAAGGAAGAATATGGTGTTTACATGAAGCGGTTGAAAGAGAACATGGGCTGCGTGGCATGGATATATGTTGGCACGTAAATAAAAAAAGACACTCGTCCAACATACAAGGTGAAATAAAGATGTACATAATGAGGAGAGGGGTGGGATCACTCAGCCTCAAATGGAAAAAGAGGGTGAAAATGAAAAGCAAAAACTGGGGGAAGGACCCCAAATCTCAAGAATGGAGCCGGTAACACATGGTGCCTATGGTGGTGGAATGTACGGTACGGAGAAAGGGCAACCGGAGAAGCCAACAAAGCCACCGGCAAGTGAGAGCCAGAGTGCTGATGGCCCCGTTGATAAGGACGCTATCAAGCCCAAACACAATCCTCCCCCTTCAACCGGAGACAGAGATTTAGATATCACTGGCCAGTCTTATATCCAGTAACAAAATATAATAATCCCTTATCATGGTGTTGCTTCATCTTTTATGTTTTTTTTCTTCCTATATATGGTTAGTGACTTAATGCTACATCTCCCTGACCACCTTTTATGTTGCTTTTCTTTTAGGCAGCCAACACTTTTATCCTTACTAATTGATGCTACAATTTGCTACATAGTCTTTTAAAAAATAAGTGGGAATAATTTGTTAATGCATACCTTCCCAAAATAAGTAGATATTATAATACTGAATGACCGTATTAAAAAAATGGAAAAATCATACAGATATTTCACCATCATAAATGTTATGATCATTTCAACCGTACTAAAATTAAAATAAATGCAAATACACAAGTGAACGGAATGATTTGTGTTAATAAAACAATCTTAAAATTAACTTAAAAACGTATCGAAATAAGTCATTTCGCAAGTCAATTTTTTTGTTTCTTAGTGTGCGTAACATGATCATGACGAAGAAAGAAACAGCTAAGCAAACAAAAGAGAACCAGCACCACAAGTCCATTACACTTATATGCCACCCAAAGAAATTTCAATATTGTAAATGTCGCTATTTCAGCTTGATTACTTCTCTTAAAAATATGATTGAATTATAACAACTAGCAAATATGACGTGTATTTTACTGAATTATAAGTTTTAAGTTTTAAAATATACAAGAGAGACTAATCCTAATTCTTAAATTAAAATATAAACAAAAATCAAATTTCTAAAATATTTGAATTGTTACATCCTAAAATATTTTGAAAATGATTTTTAAGATCACCGCCGGTAATACGGTGGTTAAATGTCAAGACTCAGGAGTATTTAAATCATTTCTAAAAAGGCAGGGGGTTTACCTTTAATAGTGAAAGGGAGGTGTGAATAGTAATTTCCTTGCGGCATCCATTGCACCAGATTAGGCCTAGGTGGGCCCGTTACAATGGACGCATGCCTATGGCCAGTTCTTCTTTCGTCCACAGACTCCTAATTTCCAATTTTCCATACACTGAACTATAAAAAATGTTTCTTAAATTCTCTCTTCGTTTAACAGGCTAAAAAATTGTTGAGGCAATTCCCTTTACGTTTTGCAAAAAATAAAACGCAAGGGCAACACCGTTTCAGTAACTTGATCCTCCAATCTTCAACAATTTGCTTCGTGGTTCATTTCATGCCACCAGCACAATTCCTCTAACAAGAGTTGGACTTGAATTTGGTTGGAAACTGAGGCAGCAAAGCGACTTCCAACAGTGTTTTCTGTTAGTACAGAATAAACTCATTCAAGAAATATTCCAAGATCAACCGAATCGTCTAATTGCAGAAACAAATTGAAACCAACTAGTAGTGCAAGAGAAAAAAAATATTGATAGAACTGATGCCGCTGCTTGTCTGCTTCCTCTTCTTTTCTTTTAGTTGCCGTTTGTTTGGAAGTAATGTACTAATTTCACGTTAGCGGTGGCCATAGCAAAATGACTGGGATTTGGGGTTTGAATTCATGGGTCTTGCTGGTACACGTGGTGTGGGGCATGCAGTGTGTTGTATTAATTGACGTTGATGATGATGGTGGAATCACATGAACAAACTTGAGAAGAGAACCAAGAGGGTACGGTGGTTGTGTTGTGTTGTGTCTGTCTCCTTTTGTACGTCAAAGTTGGGTGATGATTTTTACGGTGATCTCCAGAACGAGAGAGACGTGCCTGGTCCACTGTTTTTCAGTACTGAGAGCTTTGCTACTCTAATAAATAATATATATGGCCCATGCTAGTTACCCAAGAAGAGAAGAGAATAAAACACAAGGCCTCAATAAAAGAGTACAACTGCTTTTCATTCTCATATATAGGAGCTTCTTCCACGCCCTCTCTTCTCCCCTTTTGTTTTGTCTTCTTCCTTTTTTTTCTTTTTCTTTTTTGCTTTCTTATTCTATTATTATTTGATGATGATACCATAAAATGAATAAATGACGGATGGATAAATAAGTAATTAGATGAATAAAAGAGTACAAATTATACTGTTCAGCATTGTTGTTTGTTACGAACGAAATACATGAACTGAGTACGTGGGCCAATGCCCTTAATTTTTAAAATGAGTTTTGATTAAAAATAGTTTTTTTTATGGTCTAAGTCTGATAATAAGTAATTAGAAAATATATTATTCATAATTATTTTTCAATTATCATGCATAACCAACTCTCAGATAACTCCCAAATCCCAATTTTAATCACTCATCAAAACTGTCGAATAAACTATATTTTTCAAAGTGTGGGAAAACTGTCCTAATGATCTGAAACAATCTCTGTTTTCTGATGCTTTAGGAGTTTCTGTCCGTTCGTTTCTAGTTTTCTCTTTCTCATGTTTTCCTGTTTCGGCTTGTATTAAAAAAAAAAACTACGTTTATATAGAGATTATAGATAGATATAAATAATAAATTATAGATACATTATAATTAAGTAATATTAATTTTATTATTGTTTATTAAAGTCTAAAAACATATTTCTCTCTCTTTTTACTTTAACACGATGTACTTATTTTATTAGAGTGCCATATTCACACCCACTTATATATAGTTATATATTTAAATTTGAAAAATAAATATTCCAACGAGTGAAAAAAGAATTGATATTTCTCCTATTTCCGCCAAAGAAAAGTAGAAAATCCAGTAGTGACTTTACTAAACTGTGTGACAGAAAGAAAGAAACGGTGTTCAGGGTGGATTCAAACCCAATGCACAAATCTCATCCACCAGAGGCGCACTCCAATGCGCACTCCGTTTCCTCAATTGAACAAAATCCTTAACGCACTCCTCCATTTTCATAGACTGAATTCGCTTCCTAGCCGCCGCAAATTTCTTCCCAGCAAGCCGGTCAAAATTCTTCTCCCAACCACTCTCCCACGCATCGTGAGCGTCGCAAAGCTGAAGCGCACCGTTCTCCCAATGGGTCCAACTCCACACCTTCTCAACCGAATCCATCACAGTTTCCGCGCACAAACCCTCACACACCTCCCTGCATGGCCTGCACTTGGCCCCACTCAGTGGGCCCGGGCTCGACAGCGCCGCCACCGGCACCCCGAACCGCCCCGGTGGAAAATCGTACCTGCGGTCCGAAACGACGCAAAACGGGAGTCGTTTTGCCACGTGGCTCACGTTCAGCGTCGTGAGTTGGGCCTTAAACGCTGCCTCTGAGTTGAGGTTGTTGAAGCCAGCGGAATCGAGGTTTGGAACTAAAGAGAGACGCGACAGTGCCACCGTCGAGGTTCTGAGGTCGCCGATTCCTAAGCGGTCGTTGAGTCCACCGTAGGAGGAGCCCGCTGGGACCAGGTACTTTCCCGGAACGAAGTTTTCGGAACCCAACGGTGCGTTCCAGTACCCGTCAACACGTGTTCGGATTATCCAATCGTACGTGAAGTTTTTCTTCTGTTGGTGTGATTTTATCATCGTTAGGCATCCCTCCACTAGGTTAAAGTACTGAAGAAGCCCCTGCGTAATAACGTAAATTAAATTCAGTCATATATCAATACCAAAAATAAATAAATAAATAAAAACAGTCATAATTAGCATTTAGTTTCTACGTTGGCGTCATACTACTACTTGATACTTCAATTCTAAGCAAGCTTGGTTGTTCAGTTTAGCTTTACTGATTTAGCAATTAAAGTTCATAAATCATTGAGGGTAAGAAAGGAATGGTGACCCGAAAATAGGAACTTGCCCTCACACACTACCCCTGTCAACCCTACCAAACTGAAAACTGCCTCCTAACTCTCCAAAGTTTCTAATTTTATCCAACTCGATCCTAAATAAGTAAATATTAAACAATTAAATAAATAAAGATTTAACAGATCCACAAGACTGTAGACATATTTAATAAAAAGTAAAACAGGCTAGGAATTAATTTAGCTATAAGTAAAGATGGTTGTGTTTTAGAATTGCAGCAAATTCAAGTACAAAGTGGTTGACTGATAGCCAGTGAAAAAAAGAGGAAATGTTTCCATTATTCATTTGAGTAATGAAACAAATTTAAAATTAATATTGTATGTTATACTTATCTTAAAATATATATTATTATATTAAATTGATATTTTTTTATCATCCCAATTTTATGTTCCTGACCTGGATATTACATAAAAACGAAAAAATATATTCCAGTATGTGGAAAATAGATTATTATATATCAGCTGTTTTTTTATGAGATATATCAAGCTTTTAAAAATAAAAATTCAAACAGATTTTATCAAATTTAATTTAATATAAATAGAAAACATTAACTTTTCAAATATTTTTTTCAGTTTCAATTTATTTCTCCTTTAGTATCATATTTTATATTATTATTAATTATATTATAATATAAGAATGATGTGTATAAATTCTTAAAAAAAGAACGTTACTACCTAATTAAATTAACTTTTAACATACATATAAAGTTATACAAATTAAGTATCCGTTTTATAGATAAGTATACTTTAAAGATAAACATATGCATAAATACACGACCTAACGTGAACGTACGTGTTACGTGCCTACGATAATAACCTCCTATATATTTAATACAGTTAAAACATTCTGTCCCAGTCATAAATGACTGGGTTCCCTCAACAGTTTTTGCTTTAACCAACCTACATGGGTTAGGAAGATGAAATGTAGTGCAAGTAAAGATATTTGATAATATATTTTACTTTTCTTTTAAGATAGCATCCTAATAAATAAATAAATATAAATAGACTTCTGGTTTCTGGAAGGCGAGGTGAAAAAGAAATGAATTCGATACTGATATGAAAATATCCGCCAAGGTACAAAAAATGTGACCCAGAGCAACTTGCACAAATTATTCCATAAAACCAATATCAACCAAACAATATGTGGAGATTCCTAAAAAGTGTACTCAAGACACTAGCTACTTAAAAAATAAAAACTAAAACAATTACAAAAAATGCAACACTAATAATATAATCTCATTCACTGTAATCAGCAATAATACGTTTAACAACATGATTCTGATGATGTGGTATTTTTAGGAATCAAAATCCAAAAAGGGGAAAAAGTAGTAATAATAATGAAAGAAAGAAAGAGAAAATAGCAGTGAAATGACCTGGATTCCGTTGGGCGAGTTATGCGCGGTGAGGACTCGAACATACGACTCGTTTTCCGGCAACGGTTGAGGGTGGAAGATTCGAACGGCGGCGACGTTCGGCGCAAACTTCAGGAGCGAGAACTTGAACGTGTCCTTGTCTAACGGGCTATGAAGAAAAACATCCGAATTGGGGTATTCTTTGAGCACCATTTCGATAATGGAGGGTCCCGTGAGTTCGAACCTTCTGGCACCACCAACCAAACACACCGCAATTTTGGACCGCAACAACTCATCCTTGGAAACAACAGGATCTTCCTCGCTGATAAACTTAAAAGGGAGGTTGAAGAGAAACTGCTGAACAGGGTAAAAGGCTGAAAAACCGTTTGAAGAAGTGGAAGATGAATAATGGAGAGAGAAGAACGTGATGAATAAAACTAGAGGGATGATCAACCCAGTTAAACGCCAATTGAGATCAGAAACACATTTAGTAAAGGGCGTCACAAACTTTCTGGGGCTCTGTAACATCGTCGATCTCTTCCTTCTTTTTTTCCACAAAACCCTGAGGTTTATATTAGTAGCTTGTTCTGCCAAAGGGTAATTTTGTGATCACGTACGATGATGTGCGATACAACTAACGCAGAGAGAGCAATATGATTCAAATTAAATGATGAAAGGAGCATATATGGTTTGGTGAGAATTGGTGTTGGGTTGCATATATTGAAGGTGGCGGGTACCGTACCATATGCATACTAATACCATGCGGCTATTTGGTATCACGAGAAGTTTGGGAGGTACCACCCTACAGAAGGAGAATTTTGAAAAGTCCCCACAGAGTTTTCTAATTCACACATACACCTAATTGTAACGCCATGTTTGATTCAAGAACGTGTATCGTCATCTTCTTCTTCATTTTTTTCTCAACAAACATTTTCTTTTATGTATTTTTCTAATAAAGGGGGTTGATTTCAGTCAATAAATAGATAAAAATAAATAAAGGGGGTTGAATTATTGCATGTGTGGGTTTGATGTGACAAATCCGATCCGGCCAGTTTTGGAAGATTTTAGCTGGTTGTCTAACCCAAAATTAGTTATATCACAAAATCAGGAACAAATTTTCGAACACACATTCTTTAATATATTAAACTTTATTAAAAATTATAAATTCATGTTAAAAGAATACAAGATATAATATGAGAACCAATTTTTTTTTAATCAATTTCAAACAATAAAAAATAACATAATCAAAAGAGTGTGTGACTAGTAACTCATTAATTAAAAAAATGGTCCAGATAAATAATTATTATATTTTCTTATTAAATTAAATTTGCTATATAATTTATTATTATATTATTTATTTATTATTATATAAAGTAGTATACCTTGCTGCAAAAAAAAATCCCCCCAAAACTGAATGGCCATTTTTGTAATTTTAGGTGCACTAAAATAGTCACAAAATAAAATAAAAAGGAAAGTAAAAAAATGCTTTAATTTGACATTTATGAATAATTTGATTTAGTAAATATAAAAAGAAAAACATTAATGATTAATTTAATGTTTATGTTATATTTAAGATTTCAGTTTATATATATATATATATATATATATATATATATATATATATATATATATATATATATATAATTTATTATTATACAAAGTAGTATACATTGCAACAAAAATAGTAAAAAAAAATCAAAATAAAATAAAAAGGAAAGTAATAAATATAAAATTTATTTTAATTTAACATTTATGCTTAATTTGATTTAATAAATATAAAAGTAAAATAATTAATGACTATATTTCCTTAAGATTTCAGTTTATATATATATATATATATATATATATATATATATATATATATATATATATGCTAATTAAAAATACACCTTTATTTCATTCATACATTTATGATTTAATTTAAATTTAAAATAAAGTATATAGTTGCAGTTTCACGAATAAAATTTATTTATGTCATAATTATTGGTATTTTCTATTATATAAAGTGATATACATTGCTGCAAGAATAATCAAGTCAGTTTGGGGTATGTGATTGACAAATTTGATATTTTCAATCAAATCCCGTAAACTTAACCAATTATTATTTTACTTAGGTTAGGTTAGACCGGCAGTAAAGTTAGGTATAGCTACGATGGCCCATACATGGACATATGAGGTAAAAATACGAACTTTTATTATATGTTTAAAATTATTTACAAAACTAAATAATTTTTTTTATATCTTTAACGTAATAAATAGTTAGGCAAAATTTAGGTGTCATCTCTACATTTTAGAATTTGATAATCTCCACGTCTCATTGCAAATAAAAAAAGTCCACATCTTAAAAAGATATTAATTTCTTATCATTAGTTGGATGATCTCCTTAATGTAAAAACCACAAATGTTTTCACTTAAATTAAGGGTGCTCAAATCCAAACAAATTCAAAATAAAAACCAATTTTTTTTAAAAAAAATTAAAATCAAAATTGAGTTTGCTATTTATGTTTCTAAATTCAAATCAACCTACAACACTTATATATTACTTTAATGTTACATTTTTTAAATATTTTTTATATGAATATCAATTGGGTTTCATATTATTTTATTGATGACATTTTCAATATATAGTTGATTTAACCAAAATTGAAATTTTAGCATATTTTTTTTATAGAATGTTTAGCATGTTAATTTTTTATATAGATTATTAATAAGATTTTTTTTAATATAATTTGATTTCAAAAATAAAAAAGTATATAAATTTTTATGGAATAATATTTTAATGAAAATCAATCAAAATCAAATTAAACTAATTATTGTAAATTTTAATTAGTCTAAGAGTAGTAGTAAATTAATTTTCAGTTTGGTGGTTTATAGTTCAATTAATTTTCAGTTATTATTATTATTATTATTAGTTCTCTCTTTTTGTCAGAAATCTTTACTTTTAATTTTCTATTTAACTTCCTCTTTATTTGCTTATAAACAAAATCCTTTGTGATTTTCCTATAATTAACAACACACTTTTATATTTGGGCTGTGTTAAAAAAAAACTAGCCGAAAATCTAATTAAAAATTAATAATTGAAAGCTGAAAAATTAATTTATTAAATTATAAATGTTCAATTAAAATAATGGTTAAAGTAACTAAAAATTGTAAAAAATAAAATAGAAAAGCAATAAAATCGTAAACTATTTAAAAAAGATAATTAATAAATTTGATAAATATATTAAAAATAAAAATAAAAAATATAAAAGATTAAAAACTAACATTTAAAAAAATGCTAAAATCTGTTACTTTTTTAGATATTATAAGTATGATGAGCATACTTGATTGCTTGTTCATTTATCCTTTATTTATTTGAATGAAGAAAAATGTAAACTAAAGAAAAACCATTTTTTTTATATAAAATCAATTGTTCTGTTGTATCTTTTATTTTCCATTCAAACATAAAAAATATCATTATTCTTTTTCATATTTACGGGCTTATCACACGAGGCGTTCGAACGGAAATAAGAGAAGCACCGCATGAAAAAAGTAAAAAAGATTATAAAGATAGGGAAAGATTAAAAGAAAACAGAAGAATTAGATTATACATAATTTAAATTTGTTAAAAATATTTTTTATGGCATAATCCTTTTCAGATATATTTTTTTTCTTTTAAACTCATGAAAAATACTAAAGAATTTTTATTTTTTTTTACTTTTTCAAAATTTTATATAATTAACTTAAGATTTGTATACATATTTCAACAATCAGAACTTCACAAATCACAATTGACAAGTGAATTTTAATCAAGTAATAAAACTTATAAAAGGCCGAATTAGGTTCTGCAGTTATTCAATACCACGTCTACATTCAGAAAGTGGTGCATGAGCGGATGCAAATTTATCCCATAGCCCATTATTTTGGCGCTGGATTAATTTGCCACCATGCAGCGGTTAAGAGGACATGCACCACTTGCTCTAAACGTACAGAATTACCAAAAACATGATCTGATCCATAGAACGTTCCAATGCCGTATTATTTCTTGCAAGTTTTTTAAGGCTGAAGATTGGTGGAAGGAGAAGGTGATTGATACGTAGTGAATGAAACTGAAAAGGACTATTTCTTGATTCCTGAGCATGGATGGGATAAGTCTCACCAAAATTTCTTCTATATACTTTTCCTCTCTTTCTTTGTCAGGTGATTCTTTCGTTCTGTTCTTTTCTTTTCTTTTCTTTTTCCCTTGTATTATGCATAGCGGGCTTCATGGGTTTTTTTAGGAAGAGGCCTAAAATGCTTAATGGGTTTTTTTAATGAATAGTGTTCTGCTCAAAGCCCATTGTAACTACCGCGAATGCCTACACAACTGGTCCAAAAATACGGCTTCAGAAAAAGAAAAAAGAAAAAAACCCAGCGAGCAGCAACTCTACTTTGTATTGAGGTGTCGCACGGCGGGTGTAGTATTAGATTCGGCGTCGAAGAAAAAGAAAGAGCAATGCAAGCTGCGTCTTCAGGCATCGGATACGGTCTAAAATATCAGGTCCAACGCACGAAACCCTCACGAATTTTGTGCATCGATCTAATTAACTATTCCATTTCTTATACTCTTTTATATAATAGGCTAGGTGCATATCGGATGTTAAAGCAGACACAGATCACACTAGCTTCCTCGCTGGCACTCTCAGCCTCAAAGAAGAAAATGAGGTACATACTCGCATATTGTTCTAGTTTGATCCCTGTAGAAATTAATTGAGTGAATCGTTCCATGATAGGTACATCTGATTCGGCTTTCGTCGAGTGGAACTGAACTCTTCTGCGAGGGATTGTTCTCTCACCCCAACGAGATCTGGGACCTTGTCTCTTGTCCCTTTGATCAACGGATCTTTTCAACCGTCTACTCTAACGGTAATTAACCTCTTCTTTTAACTTTTTTGTTTGTGTATTTTCACATTGTAAGTGTTTTCCCGTATGTTGAGATAGCTTGTGCTACATTCTAAGGCTCTTGGTTTGGTTAGGAAGACTTGTGATTACCTTTATGTTCTTATTTATTTATAGGTGAAACGTATGGGGCAGCAATATGGCAGATCCCCGAGCTATATGGCGAGTTAAATTCACCTCAGCTAGAGAGAATTACCTCACTTGACACAGATTCTGGCAAGATTAAATGGTGAGTTTGCAATTCCCGTTTGCTCTTGACTCTAGAACGATGTTTTTAGAGAGTTTGGCTTCCATTATGTGCTAT
The DNA here is from genome assembly GCF_004193775.1 of Glycine soja. Classification (NCBI taxonomy): domain Eukaryota; kingdom Viridiplantae; phylum Streptophyta; class Magnoliopsida; order Fabales; family Fabaceae; genus Glycine; species Glycine soja. Next base: position 1,437,361 of record NC_041007.1, on the reverse strand, counting down.
GTCATTTTCCTAGGTTTATATGTGGGGGAGATAGTTAAATGCTGATATTAACTATCAAGCAATGCGTCATTTCTTTAGTTTACTCTACTGGACCACCCTTTTAGCTATCACCCGGAAAATTTGCTTCTATTATTTAGGTTTAATTGCACTTTTAGCTCCTCTATTGTGACCCGATTGCACTTTTAACTAATTGCACTTTTAGCTGCTGTAAAAGTATTAGGGGGGATAAAAAATGTAATTAAGTCTATTCATCAATCTTGAATTTGTATTCCTTACTAAATATTCACCACCAAACAGTATTCTATGGTGGCCATCTGGAAGACATGATAAATTGATCAACATCAATGAGGAAAACCTGTACTTGTGGAATTTAGACGTTTCAAAGAAAATTGCACTGGTATGAATTTTATGGTATGGTACACCTTTTGTGACACAAATACATACATTTTTTTTTCATATGTTCATACAGGAAACACATGTTTGTACAAAATAACATGTTATCATTATTCAAGTTACCATCATTTGTTATAATGAACGAATTAATGAATCCTAAATAGAAAGAGGAAGAAAACGTGTTGGAGAAAGTAAACAATGAAAGATCATTTCGTCCTGTGCAAAAATGAAGCGGATAGTTTTTCTCTTTTATCTAGGCATTTAAAATTCAAAAGTAATTGGAGAAATATTTTACAATATACATTCCTTGAATTGTAATATATGAACAATTATCATGTGATTTTTGTTACTGAATCTTATGAAGTTATTTGAATGAGAGGCATTATAGAAAATGAATGGTTGAAGATGAGTGAAGATATAGGTCAATGGACTTCTTAAAACAAATCTGTGATGAGTAAGTTCATGATAAAAGTGACTCAGTAGTGGGCCATACATATTGTCCATAATGGATTTAATTTTGTTCCCTTAAGGGTATTTGGGTTTGAAAATCTGATATTGATTTTAGTTTCCAATCTCATTGCAAGTCAAACACCACAAAATTTTCTTGGAAGTTGGTGTTAAATAATATTGTATGTAACTGTAGTTCGGAAATTTAGGACTCAAGATTTAGTTGGGACTTAAATAATCATAGACTTGTGTGATTATGGTCACTACTATTTGTAAATGCCTGAAACTTTTGATGATTTTGACTTAGTTCCTCCAACACCTTCCAATAAATTCGAGCAAAAAAACAGGTACAATCGCAAGATTCCGCTGGTATGCTGCACAAGTTATCTGGAGGGGCATGGAACCCACATGATGTGAGTTCTGTTGCTGCAACTTGTGAATCGTATCTCCAATTTTGGGATGTCAGAACAATGAAGTATGTAATGTTCATATAACATCATTAAGTTTTTGACTGGTTTATTTTAGTTGATGACATGATAATATTCCACCACATTGAGCAAAAATGTGATTTTATGGTTGCATTTGTTCATTTTTTTTTTCACAAGGAAAGGAGTTGATTTAATTTTTTTGAACTTTGAATTATGCAGTAATATGATCTTAGGCATCCTGAAAAATTATTCAATATTGTTTAATTTTGGAAGTGAATGTATTTGCAACTAGGATTGGGGAGGGGGGGGGGGGGGGAGGGAGACAAATATACATCCCCCTGAAATCAATTAGTTTTTTGTCTGAATTGGTACCTCTAGGAATTTCATGTCTACTAATAGGATTCTTTGAATCACAGGAAGACTATGTCAATCGAGTGTTCCCATGTATGCAGTGTTGATTACCATCCCCAAAAGCAGCACATGCTTGTAAGAGTTGAAATTTGTGATCCTCATTATAATATGTCTATACTAACTGGTTTCATAATGTGTTTTGTGATAATGTGTTCTTTAACATTTTCTGAAATTCACCAATGCTTTTATATGGATTGCCAGCATTTTTTCTCTCACATTCAATTACAGATTCAAATTAACACATCATAGATAACTATTTTTGTTTTTGTTTTCCAAGTATTAAAATACTTTGATTTGCATTACATGTTTTTTTCTCACGTCTATTACTCAATGAGTTTATAGTAGCAACTGCCTTCTGATATAGTAATATTCTGCCACCTTTTGTTCATGTTGGCAAAATTGAATTGCTATGTTTTGTACAGGTTACTGCAGAACATGAGTCTGGGATACATATTTGGGATCTAAGAAAACCTAAAGTTCCCATCCAAGAGCTTCCAGGACATACTCATTGGTACCTACCATGTATAGTTACAAAGCTGATTTTTGTATTTTAGCTATATTCCCAATCCAAGAATCCTACTATGTTCCAATTTTCAATCATCTCTGTTTTGGAAAAAATGAAAGTAAACTAAAAATGAAAGCAGAGAAGGAAATTACTGCTCTATTTTCAGTGCTTACCATATGTTGTGACAATCATACTTTTAAAGCACAAATAACTTTTCTTTATTCTGTTAAAAAAAATTTCTAAAATGAAAATATACTATTTGATATCATTTGACATCTGATTGGCAGTCTGTATTACTTGTATTGCTAGGACTTGGACTGTCAAGTGTAACCCAGAGTATGATGGAATGATCTTGGTTCTCTCTCGCTCCCTCTCTCTCTCTTTGTCTCTCTTTCACACACACACACACAGAGGGATGTAGATCCTCTGAAGTGAGCTTGTTTCTAAAGCGAAGGGTGTATCGATCCTTGATTTATGTTAAAGTGGATGGTGAGCTTATCCAACTAAAATTTGAAGGTGGATACACCCTTAATTGCTTACTTTACATATAAACTTGCCTTAGAGAAGCTTTTTCCCACACCCACATGTGCACACATACAAATATGCATTTTTAATGACTTCTAAATCTCTTGCTGGTGTCCATTTGTTGGTTAAAGGTGGTCTGCATACTAAATTATCATGTAGGGGATATTTACTTATTTTTCATGGAATGTGGATGTTACAGAGTGCTGGTACGGATTCAACTGTCAACTTGTGGCTTGCCTCAATAAATCATGATGAGTTAACAACTGAAAGGTCATCTTATTATCTTAAGATGTTACTATATTACATTTATTTTAGGACTACTTTTTATTCATCTATGCTTACTTTAGCAGACAAGCCAATTCATCTGCCCGATGGGTTGATCCATTGCTTAATACGTACAGTGATTATGAAGACAGCATTTATGGTAAGAGCTTAAGGTTTTTCAATCCATGATCTTTAGTTGTGTTTAGAATTACATCATGTCAAATTTGATCCACATTCCGAAAAGGCAAATAATTGTAGCTTCTGCTTCTTTTGCCAATTTTTACATGGTTTTAACTTTTAAGCTCACATGTACTTTTCTTCACGAATATTTTATTCATGTTACAGGGCTCACATGGAGTTCTTGTGAACCATGGATCTTTGCATCATTATCCTATGATGGCAGGGTAAGACTACAAGTAAATCTAGGCTAATTCTCAATGGTAGATGATAAATTCTCTTGATGAAAAAAAAATGCGTAAAACATAAAACTCTTCTTTTGGTGTCAAATTTTCTCAGTTTCTTTATCTTACTGTTACACACTCCGTTTTTGTAAATGAACTTTCCTGCTAATAGGGGAGCTAATAGCATGCATGTGGTCATAAGACCATGCAACTTTTTTTTTATGCAATAAGACCATACAACTTGGATAAATAATACTTATATTTATCAACAAAAGTATAATTGCTTGTTTTATTATTTGCCCCGTGATTACGCCTTTGGTTGGGTATAATGACAATCTAAATCTGTGACTTTCTCAAAAGCATAGATAAGAATTCGATAGTTATTTCTTGCAATTTACTTGTCTACGTTTATCAATAATCATCACATTAATTTGACATTTCGTTCTCAAAAACAGGTTGTTGTTGAATCAGTGAAGCCTTTCATCTCCAAAAAATAAAGTTCAGCACCAATTACCATCATTTGTCATCTTGTTTTGTATGTCAGTAATTTTCTGCCTCTCGGGTCTTCAGATAAATAGATGACTGAAAGACCCAAATGTTGCATTGATAGCTTAGAAATCAACATTTTGGCTTTATTTTTTTTATTTTTTATTATCTTTCAACGTTGAATTGTTTTAGGCTGGATTGTGTTTCTAGCTTATTCTTTGATTAGACATCCATGTAATTCATGGAGTCGTTGTATATCTATGGAACTACAAGTTCATTCAAGTTCTTTCTTTATCTCTCGAGTTTGTTCTCTAATGTCTTCTTGGAAAGGTAATAAATCGACTGTAATTGGGAAACAGAACGTTCCTATATGAAATTGGCTGAGTGTCGTTATAGCTAATGGAGAGAAGTTTTAATTTTTCCGACCCTTGCCAATTAATTTATGGTTCTACTATTATTTGAATATAATGTATGCTTCAAAATTAAAGGAGATAATATTTTCTATATATTTATAATGTATAACTAGTTGGTCATTGGTTAATAATGGTGAGGCTGAGCCGCTACACCTTTTGTGTTAGCCAGATTCGTGGACAACGTGACGTTGTAGATGTCCTATTTTTATCAATCGCGCTATGATAAGTTTGTTTGATCGGTGTACAATTTGTTATCGAGACCTACTATCCAAGTGCAAAACTGAGTCACTTAAATGATTACATTGGAAATCATTTGTTGTCCATGACTCCATGTAGTTGGCGTGCGTCTGTGGTGAATAAAGATTTGAGCATTTGGGTGCAACAATGCTTGTTGAAAATACTAGTTTAAAGAGAGCAATCAATCATATCCATAAATAGATGTCACTTCAGGGACATCCTAATCTAATCCTTTAAATTTGGATTTGCACCCTCTTTGTTTTGGATTAGCTAGTCTACGTAAATTGTGGCCCTCAAAAAAGAGGAAGAATATAGGAACGTTGAGTTCCATTGCCATATGCGGCTACGTCCTTTTTGTTCTCGCTCTGAAACGGATCATATAACATTGTTTGGTCTCCTAGTCAAGGAGCAATCAGAGAGATTTCACTTGGTAGGTGATTTGTTTTTGGCTGCCACTTGAAGAGGTTAATGACCATGAATTTTCTTTCAACTTTCTCGTACCACGTCAGCTTGCTCTCAGATTGAGTCAGCTTCTTATCCACCAATTTTGTTCTCATGGTCAACGGGTGCTTTGACATGTCCTCGTGGCGAAATTGAAAGACACGTGCCGAGGCAGCGTTAAACAAGGGGTGGAAGTGAAGGTGCGAGCAATTTTCAGTGACTAGACTTAAGACTTGGGGCTGAGATGTGGATAAGGGGAGACGACTTTTGCTTTCCAACGTGGATTGATTCAAGTCCACTTTATTTACCCTTTCTGTCGTGTCGGTATGTCCCTACGGCCACGTTAGCTGCCCAATATCTTATTTGTGGATTCTCGTCTTTGGAAAGTCTATGAGAATGAGAGGATTCGCTCGCACGAGTGAATTAATTACTTATTATTATTATCTTCCTGATGATGTAATTATACAGAATATTATTAATTTTATTAATAATTATTTTTTGAAAAATTTAATAGATAATTTTTTATAATATTTTAATATTATTCTTTTAACTAGATCGTATATGAAATTTAATAAACCTAATTCAAAAACATTAAACTAAGACAAGTGTAATATGTCATCTTAGACTTATTTTAAGACTTCTTATTCAAATGACTCCTTCCCTTGTTTAATAACAATTATTTTAATTCATAACTCTCTATAAATCACTATTATGAGTATCTTGTAACGATACTTCTTGGACGATTATTATACCCCCATAAAAATTATAGAAGTGTTTATTGTTACTAGTGGGAGAAAGGTTAACTACCAATCAACATGAACTTAGGTGAGTGAGATCATGACTTATCGGACAATGACGATTGATAAGATATACAATTTTTTCAACCTCAAATACATAAACACAAAGAGATTTAAAGTCGCAAGTCGATCGACGTACGATCGATGGAGTACAAATAATAATAATAATAATTAAAATTTTATTTAATAACTATTACTATTATTTTATCATATACTTATTAAGATAATAATAATTTTGATTAAATATAACATCAAAATATCTAAAAATATCAACTCATATGCTCTAAATTCCTAATGAGTAAAATTCCCACTCTCCTCTTTTTCTCAATTGGAGTTTTTTTAGAAGTACATTTCACGCACTTTCTTTACCATCGACAAAAAAATTGACCTATTTTAAGAATGGTGTTGAAATTCACTTCTAAATAAAAGGAAAGAAAAAATATTTAAAATTCTCAATATTAAAAATGAAGATTGAGGGTTTGACTCTTCAAGTTATGTATGTTATTATACTCATGTTCTAATAATTAGAATTTACAATTTGGAGAATGAAACTCATTTATTTTATTTTTGGGATGTAATAAAAAAACACCATCCTTTGTGTTCGGTACAATAGAGAAAAATAATTTTAAGAAGAGTGAAATAATCCTTGCAGATTTGGTAGGAGAGATAAGGGAGAGAGTTTAGTTTGCATGTGATGGGTCTCTCCATAACAACTTTTTTCTCCTAATAATAAATATATCATTTTATCCTTATGAGTTGTTTTGTTTTAATTTTTTTAAGGTATGACATAACTTTTGAGGATAATATAATATTTTAATTAGTTCATTCAATTATTTTTATCAACTTTATTTATGTCTATTAAATCGAACTCAACCGTAATAATCTCAAATCATCATCGTGAGACATCACCTGAACCTTTTTGGTTGCATTAACATGTGAATCCACAATTTAAAAAAAAATATTCTCACTTTATATAATAACACAATTTTGTATACCTTTTCTTAATGCGTACCTTATGCTATTTTTAAATGTTTTTGTTATGATTTCTTCATCATTTTCTCAAGATCAACAACCCACAAATTGAATTTCAAAAGGTGACTACTGGTGTGAACTGGATTTTTAGTGAGTTATTCTCTAGTAGTTTTTGGATTCAACAAATAATGTTGTTTCTGAAGATTGGTTTCTATAGACTGTTTCTTAATCATGTTTTTTTAATTATTGCAGCGCTTGTGTAAGAATCTTCTGTATTTTTAGTTGATATACATGCTTGCGTTAATACTTGATTCAGCAAACAAGCTCTTGCTTCAAAAACACTTATTGGTTTGCCTTTGAGTTTTTTAACTGTTTCTTGTTACGAACATTAGCATCACATTTTTTTTTGTTTGGCATCTTCCGACGAACCTTTTGATCATGTGTAGTTTATGAGTTGATTATCCCATGGAGAAAAATCATTCTAATATGCTTTTGACCATATACATTTTTTTTTATTTTACTGCACTTTGATCTTCTAAGTGCATTGTCAATCTTGTATGCTTATGATCAATTGACAGCTATATCCTCTTGGCAAGATTGTTTCTTATGAGCGAATCCTATTTCTAAAGGTTAACATTTTTCATATTGATATTTCTCAAGCTTAGGACATGCTGCATGCATGTTAATCAAGTCTCTTCTTATAATTACATCTCAAAGCAAACATTAGTATCTTAAGCTTAGAAGACTAATGACTTATTTTTCGGACGTTTATTATTATCAAAACTTTCTTCATAAAGGACTTTGTCTCAACAATACTCTTGATTAAAAAAAATAGGAGATTAAAATTATATTTTTAAAAATAAAAAATAATTTTAATTAATTGTTCCTCTTTAAAGAAGATATATGCCTTTCATATGATGGGATCCTAATTTAAATAATAAAAAAATACTAATAGGTCCTGATCCAACAAATATACAGATGGCGGTTGAAGAGATGACACGTGGCGAGACCAAAGTGGAGTAAGGGTTGGTGGGACCCATGTGCTCACGTGTATATGTATATGCAAGTAAATCTCGGGATTGGAAGCAGGATCGAAGTCCTGCCCGGATCTGATCTCATCGGCCTCTCTCTTTTCTTTACCACTCCCTTTCTCTCATTTCTTCAATTTCCACGTTTTAACTCTCAGATCAAATGCTTCAAAACAACTTCGATTCCTCTCACTCTGTCACGGCACTCAACAAATATCATTCCAAGTGAAAGGGCATTCACACACTGCACTGCACTGCACTTCACTTCACTTGTCGCTTAATTCGTCAATGTCATTTGGCATTCATTAATGGCAGCGAGTTCTAGAGGCTTCTCCACTACGCAGTTTGATTTCAAGCTCAGAGTAACGCGACTCAATGCCGCTCTGCTTCCTAAGAGTCCCGTGCTCGAATTAGGTCCCAGAAAGCGTAGAAAGCTTTGTTTCGACGCTGACCGAGTTCGACTCGGTAATGGCGCAATACGCTGTTGCTGTTCCGACTCGGTTACTCCGATTCGCAGAACGAGTGGACCTGGCAAAGGCGGTGATAAGAACGAGGAACGGAGGTTCGACACCAAAAAGCCCCCTCACATTCACAGAGTGAGGGTTCAGGCCTCCCCTGCCGCAATGCCTTTCGCTTCTCCACCGTATGTTTATAATTAAAATCGTTATTGAGTTCCTTGCATGGAAATTCATTTCTATATTTAGCTATCAGAACTTTGCGTCTTCCATAGAATCTCCATACTGATGAAACTTGAAAAAAAAATAAAAAATGAAAGGATAGCAATGGTAAGAATGTGCTTATCTGCAGTTTTCTTATGATATTGGATCTGTAGTTGGTTGAATTGAAGTTTCTTTCATTACCGATACAAATGTACTGACAAGTCTATTATCGCGATTTGAAATGTTCATGCATTAGTGATTAGCGATAACCTGCTCGTTCAATTAGTCAAATGTACTGACAAGTTTATTAGCGATTTGAAATGTAACTTGTGGTGATTCCCTGGGGAGTGGAGTGTATAATAATAGCAATGCATGTGAAATCATTAAGACAGTTAATTAATTGAGAGATCTGCTATCCTTTTCTTGGCATTCTCTTTCATATTTTCTAACTTTTTTGGAACCAACAGGTGAGATGTTTGTCATGACCATTTCTGGTTTGTAATTATACGAGAGTGAGAGTAGTTTTTTACACATTAACCCAGTCCAGTATGTAAGAATTATGATGCATCAACCATATTGGGGACTTGAACGATTAATTAGGTTAAGCAAAATGGCCAACGAGGTTGAATAATTTTTTTTGTAATATTGTGAACTTTGATATGATTATCTACACTTAAATAGGTCAATTCTATTTGAATTATTATGTGTGTTTGAAAGGGAGTTTATCTAGATGTTAATAATGACATGGTGCTGAAGTGTTCTGACCTACAATTAAAAGCAAGGAAGGATGAAGCTTGCTTTTCATGTTTCCTCTCCTGTTTATGCTTTCCAGTCGTCACACGGTTTTCTTGAGAAAATGAATGAATCTTTGTTTGATGAAGAGATTATATGATTGAATGTTAATCGGCTGTAGTTTATACTTCCTACAACCTATGATGGCAGCTGATTTTTTTTTTCCTCAATGGCTGTGCTGCTTTATGCCATGATGGCTACAGATCATTTCTGAAGCAGGAAAAATTCTTTCCTCGTTGCACCCCAAGAAATTCTGGCCCACAGTCACGTGATACGCCCCCCAAAAGAGGTAATTTATGATTTATATCCTTACTGCTTTATACCTGTCTGAAACATTAATCAAGGTCATTTGTAGATGTTTTCCATTGGTCAATCATGGAATGTTAAAATATTATGTTTGCTTGTGTTCTCTGGTTCCTACACAGACACTGGTATAGCAAATGAGAAGGACTGGGGTATCAGCTTGTTAAACGAAAATGTTAATGAGTCTGGCACTAATGAAGATGGGAGTACCTGGTACAGAGAAAGTGGGGAAGAACTGGGTGAAAATGGATATAAATGTAGATGGACAAGAATGGGTGGTCAATCGCATGATGGCTCCTCAGAATGGAAAGAAACGGTATTTTGTAATTTTAATATTTAAATGTCCAAGTGCTTTTTTTTTAAATAAAATAAATAAAATTTGGGAATAAATCTATGCTAGCATTTTATGTTAACACAAGTTTTTGAATGAAAGATATCTTCCAATTCTTTTATGCCAAGTCATCAGATATAATCTTGTTTGATACCTTTAAATTATCATTGTTAGCTTAAAGAAATCATTAGACTATGATAGAGGACTGATCTTTTGTACCAAATAAAAAGAAATGATCTTAATTTCCAAACCCTAGATCATAAAATGATAACCTTCTGTTGAGAAATGATTTATGGTAAAAACAATAATAATGAAAATTTATAGCTGAATACTTCATGTTTTTGCTTTTAAAGACAGAGGACTAGAGTAATGTCTCACCTGTTGGGTTAAATAGAACTGTAGCTTAGGCAAATGTCTTTAAATATTGTTGAATGTAATAAGAAGATCTTGATGTGTAAGCATTTCACATACCTTGAAAGTATTGAGCGGCACTGTTTTTGAATATTTCTAGAAACTTATTTAACTATATGAATAGCTCTCGTAATTTGAAAGTTAGTTAAGCTACTCTTAATATACATGTATTTAGTGCCAAGTAACCTTATAAAAATGGTCATCTTCGGATCTTCCTGATAAGGGATATTTCTATTTGCCCTTGGATTACCATAGCTGTGAAACTTTTTGGAAAAATCTTAGCATTCTTTAATCTGCAATATTTTTATCATTTTTAAAATCTGATTATCAACAGTCATAATGTGAATTTTTCTTTCCTTGTAAATTATTACTTTTTTCTTATTTTTGAACTATTAATGGAAAATCTGAATATAATTCTTCTGTAGCTGAATCAAGTATGATTTCAAGGTGAATTTATTGGGAGTATGGTAGGCTGGTTTTGATATTTTGTCAGTTTTGCATTAGGATTGATTTTAAGCAATTAATAGTGGAAAGTTTTTATTGGGAAAGAAAGTATTTATTGCACTTTTGCATTTTTTATGTAATAAATACTTGTTTTCTCAATAAATACTATCTAATTTTAGTTACTTAAAATCAGTCCTATGGGCTGATATTAACAAAAATTTTCTTTATAACCTGATCAAATGTTTTCCCAGGTGGATTCATTTTTAATATGTTAGATTGACAATATTCATAATCTTATTAGTATCACACCCCAGGTGGATTCATTTAATTGGCTTTATTGATCTAATTGACAGTGGTGGGAGAAGAGTGACTGGACTGGATATAAGGAGCTAGGTATGGTTCTTCCTTAATGTTTGATATAGCAATGGCAGCCTGAAATTATGATATACTTTTAAGAATTCATAAGTATGCATTTGGGGCCAGTGCAGAATTACTTCTGGGCAGAAGTACATGATTGTCCTGATTAAGTATAGTTTGAGGGGTTCAAACTTACCTTTGGACCCTTGCTCAAAAAATATCTAGAATTATGCTTGATGTGCTAACGAAATGTTTGAGTGGACTGATTGTTAATAACATTTAGTTGGTCTATGGTTATATGCACATGTAAAAATGACATTTGATTTATGAAATGGCCCAAAATGGAAAGCCTGTGATTAAACACTTGTATAGGAGAAGGAAGAATAGGTGCGATGCACCTAATTCTTGTAGTGGGGTACCTATAGAGCCTTACATTTGGAATTTCAACTCCTTCCTTTAACACAGTGGTATGATGATGCTTCTGGGAAGGTGGCAGCCCCTGTGGTTCTTGAAACACATCTTGAAACTCTTCCAAGATACCCTCTATAGCACTATGAAGTGCACTTTTGATCATATCACTAGACAATGTTGGATCTCCAACACACTCTCCTCATGCCTAGGTTTATAGACATCTTGGGCGTGAAGTTTGTTGGACTGGATATCTGCAAATAGTTTGATAATGGGTGGCTTGATAAGCCCAATGACATTCATTAGGATAAGTTCTAATACTATCTTAGAATTTGGATTTGTGCCTAACTCAATCCTAAAATCTAACTCATTGAGTGAGGGTTACCCTCCACTTATATCACTTTTTTGGTCATATCACAAGACAATGTGGGATCTCCCACAAATCTAAATGTTGTGACTTAGTAGTGCATTTGATTAATTTTATATGCTCTTGCAGGTGTGGAGAAATCTGGTAGAAATTCTGAGGGGGATACTTGGTGGGAAACATGGCAGGAAAATCTTCATCAAGATGAATGGAGGTCATTATATTTCTCTGCTTGTTGTGAATAGGTAAAACCTCTGAATTCTTGACACAATGCCTTGCATTTTTAAATTTGCAGTAACATAGCAAGAATAGAAAGAAGTGCACAAAAACAAGCAAAATCAGGAACTGAAAATGCTGGATGGTATGAAAAATGGTAAGATGATGTATTTTACCTTTTTTTTTGGGGGGGGGGGGGGGGGGGTCTATGCATTATTAATGTGTCTAATGCTTTAAAGTTTCTGTTTCTGTTCAATTTGATTAGGTGGGAAAAGTATGATGCTAAAGGCTGGACTGAGAAAGGGGCACATAAGTACGGTAGACTGAATGAACAATCATGGTGGGAAAAGTGGGGAGAGCATTATGATGGAAGAGGATCTGTTCTCAAATGGTTCGTATTCTGATTTTCCCATCTACTGAATTTGCTTAACTGTCATTTACAATTTCATGTTGCTATGTACTAGATATTTTTTGAAAATAGCTTATTCATTTCTTGTAGCAACAATGTGTGTGGTTAGGTGAGTGAGGATTGCCACAATTATATTGTCTAATTTTAAATAACTTATTATAGAATATGATTTGATGTATCTAACCATTGAATTATTAATTTTTTTATACTGTTATCGAATTATTTTATTGATTGTGTGCACTGAATTTTGAAAAGATTAAATGACTACAAGTATGTGATCAAATGGTGGGATCTTCATTATTGGTGGATGTAAATTAACTTGGAATTAATGAGCGTCACATGCACAATGTACTTTTAGACTTTTAGCTCAACAGTGGATTTTGTGAAATTTTATCTTATAAAATAAAATGTTATTCATTGGTGTAAGATTGATTTTGATTTATGCTAATGTCAATGGATACTATCTAGTGTTGAAATATGATATACTTTTTCCAGGACCACAACAGTGTTTCAATTTAAATTTAGTTTGCCATAGCTGTTCTTTTTCCTTTTTTTGCTTATTATATACTCCTTCCGACCCTATTTATAAGAGGTTGTTGACTAATTTATGCTTATTAAGAAATTTGGTTAATTTTAGGTATTAACATTAAATTTGTCTGTAATTATAATATTTTTCTAAATTTGTCTGTATATTTTCCCAAATTCACCCATAATATTATGGATTAAAATTCAGAGTAGCATTCAATTATGGATTAGAATAAATAAGGGCATTTTAGTCCTAAAATAGTTAACACACAAGACAATTGAAATGAAGTCTTATTAAAAGGGACAAGAAATTTTCAAAACTATGTCTAAATAAGGATGGAGAGAGTAATTGCAATTTGTTGATTTCGTTAGATACGAGAGAACTATTTATAAGTTCATCAAAATTTTAGCCTGCAAGTTTTTTCATTTCTCGTTCTGAATTTTATTTTCTTTTTGCTTCCTCCCTCCTTGCTTACACTTCCCAGGACAGATAAGTGGGCAGAAACTGAGCTTGGAACAAAATGGGGAGACAAGTGGGAGGAGAGATTCTTTAAAGGCATAGGTTCAAGACATGGAGAAACATGGCACGTATCTCCAAGCAGTGAACGTATGTTGTAATTAATATAATTTTAGTGAAAAGTCTACTTTCATTTCATATTTTGTTCTTCCCGTTCAGTAACCAAACACTGTCTTTTCATTCCATTTCATGATTTTCCTAGTGCTCCCAAAGATGTATAATCTCGGAGGTTCCATTCCATTTGAATCAAGCGTGGTTGTCTTTGTATATAAAAAATAAAAAATGAAATATAGAATGTATTAAGGTATTAATCATTTATACTATGACTCTGAAGAGTTGAACTGCCCTTTCTTTCAAGGTCCGTAAATTGGAGCTTCTCTTATTGATTCAGTTTTCCAGATATGAGTTTTTTCACTAAGTTCATATTCCAAGGGAAAGCAGCCTCATAGAGCTGCTTACTGGGTCTCTCTTTTCTCTCCTGCTTCTATGTGCTTGCTAACATAGTTATCTGTCTCGAATATATATTTGGTTTGCTTTTTTTTTTGTTCTAAGAAAAAAAAATTTGATGCCACAATGTTCTTAATTTTTACCAGGTTGGTCAAGAACTTGGGGAGAAGAACACTTTGGAAATGGGTATGGTATCAAAAGCTTACCTATTAGTTGAATTATTTGTTCATGGTAACAGTATAAAAGTGACTTCGATTGTTACGTAGATCTGTGTCCAATGTCTCAGTCTTTTATTCAATTCCTCAAAATGCTTTCTTGAAATGTTGCGTTTCTATTCTATATGCCGCATCGCTAATTGGTTTTGCATTCGTCTGTAACAGGAAAGTCCATAAGTATGGAAATAGCACAACTGGTGAGAGCTGGGATATAGTTGTAGATGAGGAAACTTATTATGAGTAAGAACATTTTTTTTCAACTACCCAACAATTCTATTGGATAGACGTGCTAGAACGGGATGAAATATAACATTAATTCATTCTATGTTTTGTACTTTATAAAATAGAATAGAAACATGACAGTTAAAAGTTGTATGTTATAATATATCAAATTAATCCTTAAAATTATGAGTATTAGGTCTCAAATTATAAAATGTCATTTTAATCCTTAATATTTCCAAACTGTGTGGATGATAGGCATATTGCTAATTTCAATTTGAATTTGATTGTCTCTCATATTTAGGGCCGAACCTCATTATGGATGGGCGGATGTTGTGGGCGATTCAAGCCAATTACTTTCAATTGAGCCTCGGGAGAGGCCTCCTGGTGTCTTCCCTAATTTAGATTTTGGTTCACCTCCATCGCCCGAGGCTCATGATGACTCACTTGAAGAAGATTTGCCCCCATCACAATGAAGATGAAGTTCAATCTGACTTAATAAAAAGCTTCATTATTTATTTTGTTCAATTTTAGGGAGATCCCGTCGTAACGAGCGGAACTCATTTTGTAACATTGTGGATCGATCATTTTATTCATTCTTTTCATTTTGATGTTCTTCCTTTTACTTTTTTCCCCTTTGGCTTCCCACTTGAGTTATTTAAAGTTGATGATATTCACGTTATTTTTCGTCATAATATTGGATATTTTTCTTTGGTACAAAAAGTGTTTGTATTCGTGTGCTCTTTTAGTTAGATCGTGCCACATAAATGATGCTAAGCACAGCAATAGAATCACGATATTACAATTGTATCAAAATGCCAGCCCTTTCAGATCTTGAATTGCTTTCCCTTCCTCAGTCAGACAGGGACCAGAGTTCACTCAATTATCATTTTACACCCTCACACACAACACGCACGCAATTTGCGAAATCAAATCTACTTTTTATAGTGACTGCTTATATGAAAGAATTTATCCATGTTCTTAAAACGGCTAAAGTGTCTGGTCATCACTATTGATATGTTACCTTTAGGCACAAAAACTGTAGTTGGCATCTAGTTGCTTCTAAAAGTGAAGTTGACTGCTTCGATGTCAAAGAAAGACAGGAACAAAGGTGTACAGTCTATCAACTGCAACGATTTTCCTCAAGATATACAGATTTTCCTACTTAACAAACTCAATTTTGTGTGCAGCTATATTCGGATGGTTGTCGTCTAACTCTACTTGCTCACTTCTGATAACCTCTTTACAGATTCGTACAAGTCTAAACACTCCAAAAATTCAGCATCAAACTGAGACCATTATGTCCTTAAAAATGCAGAAGATGATCGTACGATTAAATTTTTGAGATGTCTTTTTACTATAGTTCGGCCAGTATTGAGAAAGACGTGCCTTTTCTGTTCCTGTTTTTGAGCTTTATAAGCAGCTGTCAAATCGAGCTGCTTAAGTGATGGGGGCAAAGAGCCATAATAAGTCAACAGGTACATCAACACTGAATAAGGCACCTTCACTAATCTGATATAATTTCCTCCAACTCAGGATCCTCGAAGTTCAGAGCATCATAGTCCGAAATTGTTTCATTAAATGTACCCTTCTCTGCTAGATCATTCTGATCATCATCATCATCATCATCCATGTCTGGCCACTCAGACACATTGCCAACATCCGGTTCATCATTTGCTACATTTTTCTTCGTTGTATTATCCTTCCTATATTTTCTAGATTGTGAATTTTTGTCCACTTTGGCTGCTGCAGAATCTTCACATATGCAGGTCGATGGATTCTCATGAAACCCGCCTCTACCTGGTCTAACCTCCTTCGGCTCCCCCATGAAGCCTTTCTGGAAAGTACGGACACTAGAAGCAAAAGCTTCCCATGTTGAATTACTTCTATTCAAGAACAATCGATAAAGTTTTTTAGCATTTGGACGAATGGTTGGTTTATGGCCAAAGTATCTCCTACAAGAAAGTTCCAAGAAAGCTAATTAGGTATAGATATCAGTGATCAACAGAAAATAAGATAAAAGATGTAAATGGTACATACCTTCGTCCAGCTAATATTTTTGCCATATTTCCATTATTATTGGTTACAAAAACATCGCTTTCATCACAAACAATGAAGTCGAGTGCAGCCATGCGAGAAGAAAATGAAGAAAATGGTTCTAATTCTTCCTTGGTAGCAATGGTCTCTTTTGAATGGAAATTAGGAAATAATGCTCTGAGAGGTGCCAATGTTCTTTTCCCTCCATATACCTCCCCCGATGCAACGTAAATATGAATGTCAGAACCATATCCCAATGCTCTTAGCATGAGCCCAACTTCTTCTGGGGTTAATGGGCATCTTCCCTGCCTCCTTGCCCTATCAGGATTGCTTTTCTGCATATTGATATTCCTCATATTTATTATTCACCAATCGGTAAATCAGTTTTCACATATGTAAACATAATTCAGCAAAACATTCTCTACAAAATAATTGTATTTCCTTAGCATCTTGCCACTAACAGGGTGAAAGAATGTCAGATGTTAAAAGCCATTACTAATATTCATTCTATGAAAAGGTCCTGTTAGGTTCACATGTCCTGTGTACTCCTATGGTTTTGCATGTGCACTCAAGCATATTAAAACACTACCTAAAAGTGAATAATATGTGATTACATTTTACAGTATCTCATAATAAATTATGGCTGGTAATAAAATTTAACAGGGGAGATTTACATGTAATGTCTTCCACCTCCTCCTTATTGCACCCAGTTCCTTCTGCTCCTTCTCCCCTCCACCATAATCACATCCAGAAAATGCAAGCATATCAGGTTCAAATCTGTAGCAAAAAAAGGCAATCAATTTTAGAAATTATTCACTTGTCATCTGTTATTCTACCTATTTAACTGCATCTTGAATGTAAAAGTATAAAAGCCATTGCTTATTGTACAATTAGAATCAACACAAGCATCAACAAGTAAAATGATCTAAATTAAGCTCGTGATATGGACTTAGTCTAAATTATGAGCATGTGCGTGTGTGCTTGGGAATTTCTCAAACAAACTGGCTACCTGTTAGGACAGAGGGGAAGGGATAAGGCAATTAGCAGCAGTTAGTTAGAGTGGACTAGTTAGTTGGTTTGAGGGGATTAGTTAGATGAATAAGGGAGAATAAGGATGGACGGGGCATTCAGAGAATTCAAAGAATTACAAGAAAGCAGAAATCCTTTGTGAAGGAAAAGCCCTAGGCAGAGATTAAGTCTCCTTGTTCTGTGCAATTTCAATCTTTTTTCTATTTACATCTTGGGTTCCTAACAAGGACAGAGAGATTATCCAAACTTGAGAGGGAGATGCACTACTATTGGGGATAACCAGAGAGACTCACATGCAAGGGAAATCCTCAATTTCCAACTTGAGGACAAGGTGAATTTTAGGGTGGGTGCTATTGTTCGGACAGAGGGAAAGGGAAAAAGGCAGTTAGCAGTACAAGCATTCTGAGAAAGGAGAAATTCTTGGTGAAGGGGAAACACTTTGAGGGAGAATTAATTCTCTTTGTTCTGTTTCAGCTTGATACTTTTCTCTATTTGCTGACACTACCAGTCTTGGAATCAGAGAAACACATAACATAAAATTAGACCAAAGGGCTCTGTGTGGTCTTGAACTTGCAACAAATAATTGATATTGATTTTATAAGAAGTTGGACTTCCAAAGGAAATAGCTAAGCAGAAAGTCATCCTTATTATGAAAGTTTAATTTTAGGATTTACAGGAAAACACTGCTATAAGAAACTCCAGTATGAAAGCTTCTCCATCATTATAATTCCAAAATAAAGTAAATTCCAAGAAATAGTGTCCTAGATAAAATGGAAGATACAATTGGGAAGGTGATGCAAGGAGGATTAATAACAAAGGTGGGGATAGGGAAAAGTTTAAGTAGTTGTCAAAAAATAGTATAAATATAAAATTTATTTTGTTAATAAATTTGTCAGAATTAACGGATGAAATGGACAGGTTAATAATGCCTAATACTAGAAAATGACCAAGCATAAATAACATACAAGTTTGTAGTGACATGACTAGGGTAATTCTAATTTGGTCTCATTTCCAGGAAGCCTTGCTCCATCATTACATCATTACAACAATCTGTATATTTCAATTCTACAATATCTTAGAATACTGAAATTATTGGCAATACTGTATTACAAATAATAGCCAGCATGTTGGCACTTTCCATGATATATATGCTGTCATAAGTCATCACATGCATGTTTACAAAATACGATGAAGAATATATAAGGGAGTAACAATTTAGACTAACTCAACTATCCTACTATTGAAAAATCACCTTAATTGTGGTCACCCCTAACCTACCTTAATTGTGGCCTACATATGGTAAGGGATACCAGCAGAGATGTAAATATGTTTATGCATGTATTACAGCAGCGTAAGAACTATTTGACATGCATTTGTACACTAGTGCATGTTTACTGAGAGCATGGATCCACACATCAGTATAACACTATATATTCTAGAGTTTTGGTGGTTATTATATTGATGAATCTAATTGATACCAGGTCATGTGAATTGAATAGGATAGATACAAATAATAAAGGACCAAGAATCAATCAGTGTACCTCAGGTGCAGTGCAATATAATGCTTGCTTCTCATCCTCATCCGATGGACCAATTTTTCACCCATTGCAAGTATTGGGTTGGTAAATCTTAAAGCATGGTAATTAACTCTACATCTCAGCTTCTGATATTCCGTATCCAACCTGTTTGCAAGCCTGTAGTCAAACTTGCTGAGCTGAACAGCCTGCCACAAAATGAAGCAAATAAATAGCTTTCCTGGATAAGCAAACATTCAAATAGTTATCCATTTATATGGTGGTCAGAAATAGCTATCAGCATTTAAATTTTTAAAAAAGGCAACATTAGTCACTGACTGAATTTCCTGACAATCTATTGCAGTTTCATGAACACAAAACGTCCATTGTGAATAGCCAAAACAATGAATTTAAAAATATAAAAAAAAACGTGCAATTTATGTAAAGTTGGATTTTAAGTCCTCTACAAGTTGCAGAGGACTTATTCAGGATTTGAAATTTGAATAATAAAGTAGGCTTTCTCGGCCGTAGGATATGGCAAACATGGATCAAATCTATGGCTCTTAAGGTACATTGAAAGATATCTTAATTGTCTGAATTTTTTTAGGCAAATTATGAGGGGGAAATGGATATGGATCTAGCAAATAGTGCAATTATAAGATTGCTTGGCTGATAGAAAAGATTTAGAGAAGACATTTAAGGGGGTGTATTGGAATAGGATTTCAAAGGATTTTAAAAAACTTTTTTTTAATAAAAAAGTCTTGTGGTATTTAATCAGGATTTTTAAATAGTATAAGTAAGTCTTGCGGTATTCGATTAAGACTTTTAAGATTTTTTTAGGAAGACAACAAAATTCAATGGTATTCAATTAAGATTTTTTATAACTTATAAAAAGTCTTTTGACATTCAAAAATATACAAATTTCGATGGATTGTTTTTTAAGAAAGATTTCGATGGATTTCATTAGACTTTTTAGTATAAAACATCTATCAAACAATCTCATCCAAACTCTTGAGATTTTGCTAAACTTTTTCCTTTCTTTTTCAATTTGTTACCAAACTTTTTTTCCTCTCATCACACATACTCTCTTCTCTCTTTAATATTCTTCAAGATACATGTGTCATATATATTTTTCCTATTCTTTTGGAATAAAAAAATATCAAATATATTTTTCCCCTCTACACTTTTCCTTTTGTTTTGTAAAAAAATGTCTTTTAAAATCCTTTGAAATTCTAATCCGATACACCATAAATTAATGTTTGTCTTATGTGTTAAGATTAATCATGTTTTCCTTATACTGACTATACTCGTCACCTGCTTGACGCAATATTTTTGTGACTGTCACCCTTAATTTCGTCATCTATATAACTCAGTAATCCTCTTATCAATTTTTCACCCTCACTACTCTCTTCTATTATATGCTTATTATTCCATCCCATTTAAACATGTCATTAGATTTATCATGAAATAATTATAGTAATTAAAAAAATAAAAAAAACCAACATATAATTTTAAATCTATTGTTCAAATCTAAGACCGAGAATGAGAAGATGCTATTCTAAGAAAAGGTTAGTATATGAGGACATAAAGCTAGAATCAATATAGCTATTAAAAGATTACAAAAATTATATTAATTTTATTTTTTTATCCAAAATTCATCCTTTCTTATTATGTTTTTCACTAACTCTTGTAATTTTAAATGCATTTTTAAAAATTCACTGCATCCATTAAAATCTAAACTATCATAAAAGTAAAGAAATCTGATAAGTTATAATAAAAAAAACTTACATGTTTTTTAAGGAGTACAGGTAATATGCGATTTATATAACATCTTTCATTACACTTCCTTGGAACCCGCATATTGTATGCAGATAATGCTTTCCTACTACCCTTAGTAGGAAGTTGCTTGATAATTTTGACATCTTTTGACAGAAATGATATAAACCAATCAACATCAAAGATCTCTGAGAAGTTACTGCAAAAAGCAAAGTATGTCAAGATTTCACAGTACTCTGATAACCACCTCAAATTACAATAGCAAAAGTGCAGACACCGCTCAGGCAATCTGTGCAACTATTGTAACTGACCTAGAGTCTTTCCAGAAAGATCGTTGATCCAATTTTGGAACTACAAGAGTAGCATTCAAAATTCGCGCAGCAACAACAGCATCTGTAATCTGCCAGTTGCAGAAACCCAAAGATTGGCATTAATAGCAGAGTATGGAGATAGTTTGCAATCCAACAACAGTTATCATATACTGCAGTGTTCTCTATCTTGATTTGCATTGCAACTAAACAAACAGATTTACTGGTTTCCATACTCCAGGCTTTGCATCAAACAATTTAAAGAGACAATTTTGTTTTCCAAAGCCAAGCACATCTAAAAAGACAAGGGATATATTTCTTCCATGGATGCAAACAATAGGGTTGTCAAGAAGGTTTTAGGAGAGAGAGAGAGAGAGAAGCAAACAATATTCTCTTTACTCATTAAATGCCACATTACTTACTACTGCAAGAACAAGTTGATTTCATTTGACAACAATCACATCAATCTATGGCAGAATCCAATTGAGGCAGCAGAAGCATTTTTCCCCATTTTTTGAGTTCATTTCACATTTTTATTTACCATAAGTTTATAAATTAAAAAATCAGACTCAGGAAAACACAATTTTTTAGTAGTAGAAACAGAAGGCAGTATCAAATCCTTGTTTGACTATAATAATATCAATATTCCAGAGAATTACCCCAGTTCTTTGTTGATTCAAGCCTCCACTTGTTGTGATCATCAAATACCGATTCGGCTGTGTAATCACTTGAGCTTCTGCCACATGAAAAGCTTAGTTATTTGTCATTATTATCATACATTCATATATCCAAAACCGAATCCAAGTTGCAAACAAAAAAATGTTTTACATCGCATCACTCCTCACTACTGAACCAACAATAATACGCACTTTGAAACTTGTTGCTGGAATTGCTGCATCCATGGAAGTGCTCTGAATTTCGAGAACTCCAGATATTGCGTCCCAACTTTCCTCCATCACTCTAGCCATTATTATCAAATTAAAACAAATAACGCAAAACTAAGGAATCAAGATCCAATACGAGAAACGCGAAACCAACGCCAAATTCAAATAAAAAACAGAGAATCAAAGCCCTAACCGGAACGCGGAACGCAGAATTTTCAATCGCCTCATCCTTTTGAACGTCAACCTACACAATAATTTCAGAAACACGAAAACAAAACAATAATTAATTTACGATCAATTATTTAGATTGATTATCAGACACGGCGATTCGCGAGAGCGAAAGAGAGAGAGAGAGTACCGAAGTGTGTTGGCGTCTCCGGTGGATACGATCGGTTTCGACGGGAGAAGGAGCTAAAAACGAAAGGAGAGCGAAGAGAAAGAGTAGCGTGGCGGCGACGGCGGAAAACACCGGAATCATGAGACGGAATCGTTGGTAATAGTGTTGGCGCCGCCGCTGATGTGCCATTTCTCTCGCTCGCTCGGTTTCTGTGGGCTTATTAGAAGCAGCAATTCGACAGAATAATTACAATTTCATGATCGTTATTTAGAAAAAAAGAATGAATATTTGAAGCGGGCAAGACTAGAGCATGGCATTGCGTGTGATGTTGGTTTGGGGCAGAGGAATTGATATGATAGCGCCTTGGCTTGGCGTGACTGGACGCAATAACAGAAATGGAGTGAGAGTGGGTAAGCTCTTTCTTTCTTCTCTCACTGCTGGTAACTGCTAACTGGTAAGTTTATTTTTGCTTTCTTCATTTCTTTAACAAACTCAACAAGCATCCACTGCTGTCTTCATCCAAATCACAAATTTGTTGTTGCTAACTTGACATGCTGCTTGAGTGGTTGAGCTAATTAACAAGCATCTTAATTGTTTGCCTCAAATACTGACCCTGGATTATTTACTCACAGCCTTCTTTTAAAGCATTTGTAGGTGGATAATCTTAGATTCTCCCACTAGTCTATGTACCAATAATATGTTTTATGTGTATCTTTTTACATGCTGGATTGCTGGTATATTTTTTTTAGGAAGAAAAATAATCTGATATTTGTTGAGGATTGCTGGTATAAAAAATCATTTTAATAAGTTTTTTTTATTAAAATTATTGAAATCAGTTTAAGAGTTATTAAAATATCAAAAGACATTTTTATAAATTTCAATAAATTCTATCTACTTAGAACTTGCTAATTTCAATTTTATAGAAAAATAATTTTTTTAATATATCTATTTAACCTTTTGAAAGGAGTAAAAAATTGGGAAAAGTATATCTTTAATTATTTTAAAATCTGTTTTGAGTAATGAAAAAAAACATGTTTATAACTAACTTTGACAATGACAAAAAAATACATTTTATAATTGTAACCAAACTAATAATAACTTATATTTTCTTATAACATTTATAAAAGAATAAACCACTTTTCTATGAATATTTAAAATTACTTTTTAGAAAAAAATAATCTGGTAAATGGAATACAATGAAATAAGGTGCAGAAAGAAATGTAATTATTATTTTATTATTTGAATATTTTATGGTAAAATAAAAAAAAGTTCGGTTCAGTATTATATTCCTAACTTGGAGAAAAAGGAATGTTAAAGAAAAAAAAACTGTTGTGACTTGTTAGTACTTTTTCTTATAAATAATGTATTAAATAAAAAAATATTTTATAATTATAAGCTTAAAAAAATTATAGTTTTATAATATATTTTTTAAAAAATCACTTTCTTATTACTATAGAAAATCTTAAAATAGTGATTGAAATAAAGTAAATTGGGGAAATAATGTTCTAATATTTGAATATTTTATGATAAAATAAAAAAAGGTCGATTCAATGTTATATTCCTTACTTGGAAGAAAAGGAATGCTCCAGACGAAAAAATTACATTTATGAAAAATGTTTTAGTTTGACGGCAGCAGGGAGGTGATGACCTGTTCCTATAATTTACATAGTTTTTTTAGAAGAAAAAAAAATTATGTGTTGATAAATTTATTTAATAATTTTTTTAAAAAAATGAGAATACTTGAAACATCATATTTCCAAAACATACTATTAGTAAAGCATCGTTTTTAAATCAATTTCTTTTTGTTCAAAATAGAATAATTTGATGTATTTAAAAAATTGTGGACGAATTTAGTACGTCATATTCAACCATATCGACAAAATATAGGGTCAAGGGAGTATTATGTTCGAATTAATATCCTTTCTTGTTTTGAATAAACAAATGATTTTACATATTCAAAAAAAATGCAAACACTCGAAATGTGATATTCAACCATATTCACAAAACATAGAGATCCACATAGAATTATACTCGATCGGATCAATTATTATTTATATAAATAAATTTATTTAAAAATTGTAAAAAAAAAATACTCGAGATGTCGTATCCAATTATACTTTTTTTTAATAGAATCCAATTATACTTCTAAAACATAGTCATATTCGAATCAATCACTTTTTATTTAAAATAAAATAATTTAGTGTTTATGATATTTATATGCGATAAACGATGATTGAATTATTTGAATGTTGTTTGACAATATTTATTTTAATTAATTCTTAAATGATTTAAATCTAAATTTTCTTATTATACGATCAATAATTAATTATATGTATTTAAAAAAATATTGAATTAGGCTAAATAATTAATAAAACAAAATAAATGGATAACTAAATAACACGATGAAATAAACAGTAATATATGCTTAATTGCAATTGCGCGTAGAAAGAGAAATAAAACATTAATTAGAATATGATACAGGACCAACATAACAAATGAATAAAGTACAAAAAAAAAATAAAAAAATACACGAGTATGTGTTGATGATGGTGAGAACTTCCAATAGTCAAAGTAAAAATTGGATTAGTTGTGATTTTTAAAATAAAATGTGTTTCAGAAATAAAGCTGAAATGTTTTTAATTCAATTTTAAAACATTTTTTCATTTTTTTAAAAGATGTGTGAATTTCATTTGTAATTTTAAAAAGACATATTTTTCTTAAATTTAAATGTTTTTTTCTTTATTATCACACTTGATATTGTTTATTGTCATTGTCAATATTATTCTTGTTTATGTTGACATTATCACTACAGTTACAACAACAACTACCACCATCGACATTAATATTATCATACCATCATAACCATTGATATTATTGTAACTATTAACATTTTCAGTGTTATTATTATCATTGGTACCACTACTATTTTTATCATCATTATCATTATTATTGGCATAAATCATTATCACCACTCAATCAACACTCTTATTATCACTACAACATCATTGTCATCCATATTATTGTTATGACCATCAACCCCAATATTAACACACCAATTGTTTGTTTTTTAATAAAAGTTGGAGAAAAAATTAAAACCAAAATTTTAAAACTAAAAATTGGTTGTTTTAAATTTTCTTGAAGCTTATAACTAAAAATCACCACAAATGGAACTTAACCACATTTGTATAAGGCAAACTCAAATAATTTTAAAGTCTTTTAGGATTACATTTTAGTTCTTTTTTATTTTCATCTTGACCTTTAAAACATGTTATTATTATGACTTAAATCCTTATACATAAGATCAAAATAAAAATACCAACAAATCATTGATACTAATAGTATTGGACTTAGTTCCTTGAAGTAAAGTCTCATTTAAGATTTGTAAATGTAAAAATATGATTAAAAAAATCATTAAAGATGTCTAATCACATTCTTCAGAGATAATAGTTATTAGTGAATACTTCACACTAATATCATAAGTGCTTTATTTATTTAGAAACTTAAATAAAATCCTAAAAATTTTAGAAACTTACTTAAGTTTTTCCTAATTTTTGAGATTAATAACATGATGATAAGATAATTTTTTTAGGAACTAAATTAGTCTCTTCCTCAATATTTGTCATGAGCATTATAACAGTTTTTTTTTAAGCAATGTGCATTATAAAAAGTTAAGATACTGATTAAAATTATACTAATAAATTTTTCATTTTTATTATAAAATACTAACAGAAAAAATAAGTTATGCAATGATAATATAAAAAATAATAATTAAACTACTCAATAAAATTGTTTTGCAATCATAAATCACATATATAATAAATTTGTTATCTTTTATTTCAAGTATCTGACAAATGCAAATAAGTAATAACTCAATTAGATATAATAATATTTTGAGGTTTTTTTTTTGTTCATTCTAAAAAATACTCTGAGTTTATTCGTTAGTTATATTAGGCTTAGCTAATATTTTGTTTCTCTAATTTATTTTTGAAGTTTTATCTGATCCTCTTGTTAAAAAGTTCAATTAAATTCTTTAATTTTTAAAAATAATTTAATCAGTTTCTTTTATTTATAAAAATTTTAAATAGATTTATTATTTTTTAAAATGAATTTAATTTAATCTTATTTAAAACCAAACTTGATTTTATTTTAAAAAATAATTGGAGCAATGAAAGAAAAATAACATTAAATTGAACCTATTTTAAAAGTAAAGATTGAAACTTCTAAAAATAAAAGCACTTAATTTAATATTTTTTTTAAAATTAAAGGAACTAATTGATTTTTTTAATAATAAAAGACTAAATTAAAGTTTAAAAATAAACTAAGGAACAAAATAATAAATAAACCTTATATTTATGTCTTAATTTCGATCCAAAAGTGCATTAAAATAAAAATTATTGGTAAATGTCTGTATCGGTACGTGGCAGGTGCAAAATCACGTGTGAACCTCATCATCCCTGTGAAGAATGCCGCTCCACTTCAAAGGCCAAGTCTGAAACCTCTCTGTCTCCGTCATAGCTGAACATATTATTTGATCATGTATTCGTTGACAGTGAAACCCTTCTTCACACCTAATTTAGTTTCTTCTTCTTCAACTTCCACTTCGTCCTCTTCGATTTCTCTCGTGTCCTTTCCATCTCGTTCGGTCTCATCAATTAGCTTTTCCAGAAATTTAAAGCCCAAAGGAAGATTTGGTCTCAGAGTTGAAGCATACGATTCCTCCAATAATGACAATTCCAACCCCGCCAGTGCTGGCGACTCCAAACCCCCTAATGGCACTTTGGTACTTCTTTTTCTTACTCTTTCAAATTCAGTATTACCCCTATCTCATTTTTTTTATATATTATATATTATTATTTTCATCTATAAAAAAATTAGTTAATGAATTGTGAGTGAAAACCTCTTCGAATAGATGAATGAATATATCAAATATTTAAACTCTCCTATAGAATTGGCGACCATGTGCATTCATGTCTGTACACCTACTACTTAGTGTGGTTTATCTTTCATATTTCTCTTCCAATTTAGTTTATTATTGAGTCATTTTATGAAATCCTACTAAGTTTCTTCAGCATTATATGCCCTAGCCCAAGTGATTATTTTGGTAGATATATAAAATTAAAATGGGATCTGTCGTCAAAATAAATTGTTCAGGAAACAAGTGTCTATCTCTGTCTGAGCAGTTATCTGACTAGTGATTAAATGTTTTGAAATCGAAAGTCAAAGAGCAGGAGAGAAATTTTACTGGAATATGTTAAGAATGTGCAGCCAGAATTTATGGAATTGTTTGTGAAAAGAGCACCGCAACAGGTATGTTGTTGTCTTCCTATGAACAGTTATCCGACTATTACTTGATTGCGAGTAAACGTGGCTATTGATTGTTTCATGCCATACCCTGTCAGTGAATGAAACTTTTGTTGGTGATTAGGTTGTGGATGCAATGCGACAAACAGTGACAAATATGATTGGAACACTGCCCCCTCAATTTTTTGCTGTAACAATTACCACTGTAAGATGTTACAAGTTTTTCTCTTCTTGCTTAACTCTTACTTTCATTTTTAATAAGCAATTCTGCATGTTATGATGGTTATATTTGGCTGAATAGGCCAACCAACCTCTTGGTTGTTTGATGAAATGTTTCTATGGAGCGGGAGACTTTGCTTTGTTTGATGTACTTGCCCCTGAAATTTGTGTTTTCAATCACTATCCCCCTTTATATCATGTCACATTAAGTCATATTTGGTTTTTGAAATTTGATTTTTTTTTCTTTCAAAAGTATGCTTATTACCTTTGCTGTCACCCCCCCCCCCCCTCCCCCCCCCCCTACCCCCCGTTTATTAACTTTGTGTTGCAACCCCTAATAACGGAGCCTTTTATAAATTCTTCCCCCTAGTTTACTAATCTGAATTAATTGAAGAATATTATCAATACTAACAACTGTTCTGGTGTTGGAAGAATAACATATTTTTAGCACAAGATGGTCCAATAAGCAATGTTGAGCCACGCGGTTGGGTTGAATTGCAGTTATTCCTTTTTATTTATTTTGCTCCATGCATCTTACATATCTCAGGGGAATCATTTGGCTTTTTATTAGGTAGCTGAAAACCTTGCACAGCTCATGTACAGCATCATGATGACTGGATACATGTTCAAGAATGCGCAATACCGTTTGGAATTGCAAGAAAGTTTGGAACAAGTTGTTGCTCTTCCGGATGTGCAAGATAAAAAGGTAACATTATTTCTCTTTCTTCTCTTTTTAGCATTCTGTGATTCAAAAGATATCTAAGTGCTTGGATAACTGGAAGGATGCATTATACTCATTTTGGTGGACAGAAGATTTATGTGGACTGTTGGTCCAGTAATTTCCTATCCTTACTAGCTTTCCCCATTAAGATTCCAGATCGGCTTAGAGGAAAAAAAATTGCAAAGTACTTTTCTTTAATCTGGTGTGGACTTGTAGAAAAGGAAAAGGTTGTTATTGGGCAGGTTAGTTGGTTTCAGCCTAGGGATTAAGGTTTAAGAGGATTAAGTCTTGGGATTTTGGTGCTAAATGGTCAGTGTTTCCTTTAGGTACTGTATCATTATGGCACCAAAATAATACTTTAGTTTGTGCCTTCTTTAATTTATGCTCTTAAAATGTTGCAGGATGTGCCAGACTTTGCATCTGGCACACAAAAGAATGTTTCAGGTGAAGTTATTCGGTGGAACAATGTTTCTGGGCCTGAGAAAATAGATGCTAAAAAGTACATTGAATTACTTGAAGCGGAGATTGAGGAGCTGAGTTGTCAAGTTGGGAGACAAACTAGCAATGCACAAAATGAACTGTTGGAATACCTAAAATCTCTCGAGCCTCGAAATTTGAAGGTTAATTCTACTTTCGATTAGTCAATATAAAATACTTCCTTTCCTTTATCCTTCTGACTTGTGCTGTCTGCTTAGTATAAGTTTTCACATCTTGATCTGTACTGTTACTACTGTAGCTTTTATTGAGATTAGTTTTATATGATCTACTATTGTTGAATCAGTATTGAACATTCTGGTATTGCATTTTTCAACTAGGTTTGGTTTGGTGTTAATATAATCATGGCAAATATAAATCCACTGTTGTTGATTTACTTGCATAGGTGCTCTATGGATTGATTTTTGCTTCTGTAACTATTAATTTGACATTCCCATGTACATTATTCAACTTAGCCAATATAAGTCGTTCTCCGATTCTCTGCAGCTAGAACATATGTCAATTATTTGTCATAATAAACCTTCATTTTATTGTGTAGGAGTTGACTAGTACTGCCGGCGAGGACGTAGTGTTTGCGATGAATGCATTTATAAAGCGCCTGCTGGCTGTTTCAGATCCTAGCCAAATGAAGGTTTGCTTCATTATTTTGATCTTCGTTCTTCTTTCTATATCTCATCACCATTATTATCTGGGTTAATATTGAATGCTTTAATTGTGCTCATTCATTTTTATGGTGTATCTTAAGTGTTAAAATGAAAGATGGAATTTATTTTGTTTTGGTCCATAAGATTGAAGTCTTATTACTTGGATGGAAAGTTGGTTAAAAACGCACATTTGACATCTACTTGTAATCATTGTTGACCTGATGATATATTGTCTATTACTTTAAATAAGGGCGTTTTACCTTTGAGTCCGGACTTCAATTGATTGAACTTGAAACAGTTGCTCTTTAACTGTGTTAAATCATAGAGGCAAGATTTTGTTAGTCCTGACTAATAATTTGGTCATGTGATAACCAAAACTAGATTTCTTCAAATTGATTTATGGATCCACGTGTGATTATTGCGATGGAGGAGTGAACAGCCTTCTCTTTGCTTGTTATTACGGTAAATAATATCATTTGAATAAGTTGCTTCAATTCTGATTTTACAGACTAGCGTGACCGAGACTAGTGCAGCTGAACTTGCGAAGCTGCTTTATTGGTTGATGGTGGTTGGGTACAGCATTCGCAATATTGAAGTTCGTTATGACATGGAAAGAGTATTTGGCGCTCCTCCAAAGCTAGCTGAATTACCGCCAGGTGAAAATGTTTAAGCTGTCTGGAATTAAGCAGTTCAACAAAGTACTCGTGTCCCTAGTTGAAGCCAAATGCCCTAATTAGATTTTACACCTTTTTTGTTGATTGGCTGAAAGGCCAATCATGAGCTCAAAGAGAAGTCTGCATTTTTCTGCGGTCATGAACGATTGGTATCCTAATTTATATATTTGATAAAACTTTTCCTTTTTTGGCCACCATGAAACTTTTATTCACAATTATACTGACAAAGATATCAAGGTCGACTACAAAATTGGCAAGCTTCAAAACTTTATAGTACTCCACAAAATTGGCATCCTTCCTCAGTTGCATCGTATCAATATAACAAAAGCTAACAGTTCGATATAACAATTGATAAAAAGGAAAAAAAAAAAAAGGCCAATGATTTTCAATATTAAGAGGTTATCACAAGTTCTCTATTCTCATTTTCAAAACGTTAAAATTGACCTCTTTGTTTTCATATTTGACCTCAATTTAGAAATAATTAAAAATTACATTTTTCATTACTCGAAAAATAAAATGAAAATTCTTATTTTCCTTAAAACAAAAATGAAAAATTAATAAACAAATCTTATGTTTTGCAGAACTAAAGGATTATTAAGGCATTTAACTTTTTTGAAAGGGCATATTGAGAATTTCCTTTCCTATGTTTTGTAGCAACACAAATTAGGTATGCATTTACTTTCAAACGTTAGCTTGTTGAACAGGTTGGAGGTGGTGATTGATAACCATTGGTTAAAACTTACAAGATTCAAACTCAGCAACTGCTACCAAGAGAATATAATTTAATTGGTTGATCAGAGTAAATATTGTAAATCTCCTAATATTATATTCAATTTCTAAAGATAAAAAAAAAACCAGCAACAGCTACAAGTGCGTTCGTCAATAATAATTCAAAAGAAATGAACTTGGCTCACGAATGAAACGATAAATTCAGTACTACACTAACAAAAAATTAATAAATTTTACCCAAGCACCTTTTAACCGACATGTGAATAACTATTACATCTCAGTATTTTGTATGCAAATAAATAAATAAAAAATAGAAAACGTCTAATTTCTCTCACAAGTGCACATGGGCAAGGGGAAACTGGCGGTGGAGAAAACGAAAAATAAATTGTCACAAAACTGCATCCTCCATACGAGGAAGTCAATCTGAACCAGAGCTTCATTCCCAATCAATATACACTTCTGAATTCCTTTATTCGGATAGAGGAAAATGATGGGTTGGCCACTTCGGGTATGCACGTTTAAATAAATTCATACATACAGTATCACGCTGTTCAAGAACCCCGTTGAGAAGGCACTTCATTGTTCCTGAGCAATAAGAAAACAGAATATGATAAGAATATGATTTTTTTTTTATCAGCATGATAAGAATATGATATACCCCACACATATTTGATGGGCAAAACAAGCGGAAATATGAAATGAAAATATAATATTCACTAGCCAGAAAAGCTATAATGTACCACAAAATAATGAGTTCATTATCATTAGTTCTGTACAATTTAAATATCATTTATCAATCCTCAACACCCCCATGCTCGGGTGTGTAATTGTAAACTAGATATACTTCCAGCAGAACTCTCAAACAAGAGGCACATCTCCAAGAAAACATGTTCAACATTAAAAATCTTGTGCAGAACTACTTGGACTCGAATGAAGAAAGGTATACAATTGCATTTACAATAGCTATGCTAGTAGATTCTCTTTCAAATATAGATCACGATCAATATTCATTATGATGCACAATAAGATAGTGGCGTAGGGGATAAATTCAATGATGGAATAAGAATTTAA
This sequence comes from Glycine soja, assembly GCF_004193775.1. Classification (NCBI taxonomy): domain Eukaryota; kingdom Viridiplantae; phylum Streptophyta; class Magnoliopsida; order Fabales; family Fabaceae; genus Glycine; species Glycine soja. The sequence continues at coordinate 1,405,257 of NC_041007.1, read as the reverse complement.
CAGAAGAAAAATTGCAGAAAACAGCTCAAAACAATGATGGAATAAGAATCGTGGAATGCATATGCACATCTGTGACCCAGCAACATATAATCTGTTTTCTCCCTAAAATAACTAGCTGTCAGAATGTTAATTTGTAAAATTGATGGTAAAGGTTTCTAACATAACCAACATACCATGTGTACCAACAGGTTCTTTGATTCGCCCACGAAGACCACGTTTGGTATAAAGCTCAACAGGCTGAAATCACCACCCACATTACAAATCTCATTAGGGTGACATTGGAAACAATTTTTAGGGAGTAAACTTCACTACCATCCAAGTATAATTTAAAGAATCCAGACAGTGGGTAATGTATTTTCACCTTAAACCATTTAACATCCTCCGGATTATAAAACATGTGTCTCACAGAAGCTTTACGTTTCGACACTCTTTGGGGATAACTGCAACACAATTTTAAAATCTTAAAATAAGCAAAACATAAATTCAATCATCAATGTTCATAAACAATCATAAAATGCTGGAATTTCTTCCCAGAAATGGTATTTGAAAGATGTCAATTAAAAAGACCATAAAATATCAATAATAAACATACCCTGTCAAAATAACTCGCTTAAGGATTATCCTATCTGCATCAACAGTTTTCAGTGAGCCAACAGCAGCCACTGCAGGGGCAGCATTCTCTCCATCTCTCTTTAGGATTATCGTAGGAAGAGGAGGAAAGGAAATTGGTGCATAGATTGAAGCAACTGAAAAACGCCCAGCATGGAGAAACCTCTCCATCTTGTTCTTGTCTGTATTTATGAACTCACTAGAGAAAATTGGCCTGCAAAAAAAAAATTGCAATTACCAAATATTTTTCCCCAAAGAGATCCATCATATGCCAAAAAGTCTTCCAGATTGAATACCGTACCAGCCAACAAATTGCCGAAACCCAACATGGAAAATTAACTCTTCCTTGGATTTGATGGGTGCATCATATGCTTCATGCTTCTTCACACTACACAGCACATGTGACTTCAGTTCATGACACATCTTTTGGAATGGTTCACAACTTATAATAAGAAGCGCACTAGGCACAGAATGAAAATAGTAAAATGATAAAACACAAAATCACCTGAAATGAAGGACAGATACTTTGGACTCATGTTTCAGCAGGCCACATGCTGTAACTGGGATTGTCTTTGCAAGCAAAGATAACTTTGAAGCAACAGCACTGGGCACTCCCATGATATGCAACCTAGCATATGAGCCAACTGAAATACAGTCCTCCCGGTTTTCATGATCCAGTTCTAAAGCTTTAGCAAGAACATGTTTTTGTGTTCTTTTAAAATTATCGAATTCAAAAATTCTGGCATAATCTTGGGGTAGAGATTCCTGATATTTAGAAATGTCAGACTTTTGTTTTGGAGGGTTAGAGACAATGATTTACTATAAAGAGTTCTTCAAAAGACACATACTTTAGGATCCCATGAAGAAGTCCTAAAGGACTTGAGTCCCCTGTATTTTGCAAACCTCTTCCTAGCAGGAACATCCAATGGTGTATCCACTTCATCCGGAAACTCTGCAACAAGAAAACAAACAAATGGCAAGCAACAAATTAGAAATAGTATCACATTATATCAGCAATTCGACAGCAAACCATCCATATTCTGTCATCTCTGGCCAACTTCCCAATGAAATACAACAGGTAGGAACAAGAAAGTAGAAATTAAATAAAAACTAATTTAGATAAACTCTAGATGCAGGCAGACCAAATATCCATGCCTTTTTTAAAAGAGACAAATTTGACCAATAAATACTAATAAGAATAGAAAAGGAAAGAAATGCACCCTCATCTGCAGCATGTGCTTCTTTAAGTTCATTGAGTTCATCTTCTATCTTTTCTCTGGTCAAATTATCTACTTCCTGTAATAAAACAGAAGTAATCATGCATTGATGATATAGATTAGAATCCATTGACACCATGAAAATCAAAATTAATCTTGCACAAATGAATAACTGATGGTTGAATGAAATTCTCAAAATCTACACTTGTTGAAAGTTTGTATGATGCAGAAAGCTTATAAAATTAAATATTAATTCAACATTGCTAACCACTATAAGTGTCTCTTAAAATTAATGAATAATATGCTTTTCAAACAAACAAAATAAAAAACACTGGATCATAATCATATACTTAATTCAATCTTTTGTATTTAAATTTTCTAGCATGCAGGATCTACATAATAATTAGTTGTATGCCACCAGTTAGATAGATCCAAATTATTCTCTATAAAAAAAATTTCAGTAGTACTGCAAGTGAAAAAAATCCCGTACCAGTGTAAATTAATCCCCACCATAAACACACATTAGCAAGAAGAAATATCTGTCAATAGTTTAGAAAAAGCAAACCCAGCCAGGGGCCATGATTTCCACCATATCCAACACCTTAACATATTTCAAATTACTATATAGTATAAAGCTACAATATGCAAGATTAATGTGTTTTATAGAAGCTCACCATCATCACTGAATCATTGTCAGTTTCTTCGTCAGAATCTCCCAATCTAAGAGAAGCTCCATCACCATCAAATTCTGAATATTTATTTTCCTCTTGACCAGGAAATCCATCTTCCCCTTCATCCAACACCATACCATCATCGTTTTCATTGTCATAATCCGACTCCTCATCAGAATCATCAACAATCCAAGCAGCCTGAAAATCAAAGAAAGAGCTAGAAATACATTATTTCTATAATGGAACTGGATATTTGGTAAGCCCAAAAAATATATAAATGTTAAAAATTAAAAGACAAACAAAAAGCATTTGAAAATAAATGAATAAAAAAATTCAGACCTGATATTCTGAAGTGCCATGAGGAAGACTCCTCTTTTTTATCTTCTTTTTCTTTTGATCTTCATCAGCCTTAGCAATTTCAGCCTCTGTTGGCCATGTCTAGTAACAACGAATGATGTCATACCCAAATCATTAAGTGAAGAAATAAGCTAACAAGGGGTATTTAAATAATGCACCCAATAATTTGGACAAACTTTTTTTGGGGGGTGGGGGGGGGCTTGGCTAAGAAATGGTGAAAACAACCAAGCAATAACTAATGGGTCATTTTGGCTGATTGTCAGAAATTTATTCTTGGCTAGTCATTTTGCTATAATACTAAAAAGATAAAATTAAAAAACTGAAATTTAATTAAAAGGGTGTTAAGGACAGACTGAAGAATACAGAAGCTCAAGAAACAAGTTAGTACGAAAAGAGATGAGATTTCATTGTCTACCTGCTCTCCAGCAAGAGGATCAGGTATATTCTCAACAACTAAAGCTTCCTGGTTTTGAGGATCCGGAACCAGAGAACCAATGACCTAAAGTATTAAAGAGGAATAACAGGGAAAAGGTGAACACATAAATATATATAAATGGTTAAAGAAAGCATGAGATTAAAAGGTTAAATAAATTGAAAGATCACAATGTCCAAGGTGCTTCCTAAACAGCAGATATTAAAATTTCAGCAGGTATTAAAAGAAGGGAACAAAATTGTCTTTTGAATAATTGAATAATGAATATCAATCAAATGTAAATAAATTTACATAATCCCTTTTAGTTATTAGATTGTGGGACTGCCATATATTAGAGAAATAGACGTGCAGCGGTAAAGTTGTGCCTTGGTGACTTGTTGGTCATGGGTTCGAATCCGGAAACAGCCTCTTTGCATATGCAAGGGTAAGGCTGCGTACAACATCCCTCCCCCATACCTTCGCATAGCGAAGAAGCTCTGGGCAATGGGGTACGAATATTAATTTAAATGATTTAGCATGTTTGGTTTATCTTACAAATGGAAAATAATAGCTTATTTTTCAAAAAATCTCTTAGGAAGCCAACAAAAGTATGCAGTTATTTCTCCAAAATAAGATGAACCAAACCAACATGCACTTTAACTATATACGTAGCACTTAGCAGCAACAACAAGCACCAAAGCCTTTTTCCACTAGGAGGGGTTGGCTACATGATGGATCACAAATAATGTTCTATTGTTAATCATGTTTATAATAAATATAAACAAGCATTGACCTCCAAATCTACATACTTAGCATATACATTTATATTCTTTTTAAGATTCTGTTATGCATGCTTGTGTAAAATCCAGTTGAATAAAAAAAACTTAAGCTTATCCTTTATCGGTTCAATGGCTGCTCTGGTTTTGAAAACACAGTATAAAACTGTAAAAGTATCTACCTCTGTATCATGCATTTCATCTGCATCCATTAGGTCCTGATTTTTCTTTGAATTCAAAGGACAAGGATCTTTAAGAACTTCAATTTTAGACAATTGGAAATCTCCTGCACCTGAAACATGAACCTGACAAAAAAATGTGAGACAACTAACAAATCAATGCAACTAAAATAGCAAATCCATGACATTGACAATTACCAGTTGATTGACTGAGAGGTTACAAGAACGAAGGTAGCCAGTGAGAAACAGGGTGCATTTTTCAGAGTTGCCATCATAAACTGCATCAACCTATAATTTAGGGTGGGTGGTAAGCATGATGTCAACAATAACAAAAAGAACTGTATGTAAATTGATAGCATCAAACAACATCCATATCAAATTACAGAAGGGCTCTAGGAAAAAAGTATATACGATTGAAAGCTTCTCATTAACTTTTTCTCTTAAATTAAAATATAATCTTCAGGCTTGCTTAATGCCACAAGATTGCAAACACGATTAAACTAGACTGTTAATCTAGGTAGGTATTTGCTTTGTTTAAATATAACATTTTGGGAATGATATTCCTAGGAACATAGTTATTAAAACTGAATCAGACTGGCTGGTTCGACAGCCAGTCCTCCGATCAGTCAGATCAGGAATCTGTTCCAGAATAACCATAAAACTGTTTAACAAATTAACTTGTCTTAAAAAAAAAAAACTTCGTACCCCATTGCCCAGAGGCTCTTCGCTATGCGAAGGTATGGGGGAGGGATGTTGTACGCAGCCTTACCCTTGCATATGCAAAGAGGCTGTTTCCGGATTCGAACCCATGACCAACAAGTCACCAAGGCACAACTTTACCGCTGCACCAGGGCTCGCCCTCATAACAAATTAACTGGTCTTAACCAAATAAAAACAGTAGTTCACTGGATCAAACCTTTTGAGACAATAGGTATGATCGTTGAGTTCTCCAATGAGGAACTTTAAGCCTTTGCTCTTTAAAGAGCCACAAGAACTGCATTTGTAAAGAGGGGAGAAGAATTAGGCTTAGACCATCAAACTGGGAGCACATTGGATGATAAGTTCAGCATGTACAATCAGAATTTTTAGCCAACAATTGGTGAAGAAATTACCTTGTGTAGCTCATCCTTTGTATCAGCCGGATAAAATTTACAATCCTCAGGAAATTCCGAGGCAAGGCTAGATGTGCATATCTTCTTTAGTTCATTTCTATGTTTAAGCTCAGGAGGTAGATCCTAAATGCATAAAATGAAAATTCCACATAAATATCTAAAGCTCAATTTCTTTGTGAAATGATAGTAAGCTCATATGAATTAGTTCACGAGTTATAAAAAAAAGTAGGATCCATCTTAACATACACGAATAAACACAGCAGTGCTTGGCAAACCAAGAGATCTAAACACAGAAAGGCATTGATTTCCAAATGAGTCAATGTAGTAGGAATCAGTTTCTTCGCATGAAGATCTTGCTGAGGCCACAAAAACCATTAGATCCGCAACCTACAACATAAAGTGTCTAATGGTAATCAAGAGCCAAATTTCAGCACCTTTTAAACTTGAACTCATGAAACAAAGCAAATATAATAATACCTTGGCCATTTCCATGCATGATAGTAGATCACCATGGGGTGCTTTTAGTACCTGAAGTGTAGAACATAATATTTATTCAATATATGCATAGATTACAATTTTGTGATTATTTATCGATTAACCAGGTGGAGGCCTATGTTCTAACATACAAAAATGAACAAATTCCAAGCTTCATAATCCCTGATGTATCTATGTAAATATTCATCCAAATTCATGACTCAGTGCTTACAACGCACATACCAAGGAAGCATTGCACACCCATATAAGAACCATTGGAATATATCAAAATAATGACCATCTGATTATATTCTTCTGGTATTTCAATTTTTGTAAGATTTGACATGAACTAACAATCATCAACATAACAGATAGTCATAATTCAACAGTTGATCAATAAAAACTGCATTCTACATAAAGTTATTGAATCGTGCAAGAATGTTATCTAACACAAGCGTAAACCTATTTTTACTATGTACTAACATCTCTTAATAAAATTACTAATTCTTGTCCTATAGTCAGAATAATAGGCAGCAATCCGATATACCGTTATTCTTGTCCTATATTCAGAAGAAGCAACGGTTCCTGACAGCACCACACACGTATCTTTAGATAATAATGACAAGAGATCATCAGCAAGTGATTCTAAATCCACAGACGCACAGAGGGCGAAGAGAACCTGTGACGAACACAAGATAAGTAAAATGAGTATCCAAAAAACAAATTGTTAATTCAGTTCAACGAATAGCCATGATTCACTCACTATCACTCGAGGAGGACTTCTCGACCCACTGAGCTCTCGTTTTTCTTTCAAAACAGCAGCTCTTTTTTGATCTCGTATCTGTCAAAAAAAATTCCTAATCAGTGACTTTGAAAAAATAAATAAAAAATGCAACGCACAAGAGACAATAGGAACAAAGAAACCGAAACAAATACCATTTTATTTCTCTGAATTCGAGCTGCACGAGCTCCTTTGCCGACATTGCGCTCTGATTTTGCGATTGCGAGTCTGTCTAAACAAGCAAACCGAAAAGGAAAACATTAAGAAAAAGGCAAAAAGGCTAAGAAAAAAAGAAATTAACGGCATGGATATAAAGTACTAACCCTTGACAGAGGTTTTATGAAGATTGCGAGAAGATTTGGAAGAGAAGCGGGACTTGTGAGGCTTGTTGACTTGAACTCGCGACCCTCCCATTGTGATCGCATGCACCGGTAGCTTTCACCGCCGCGTCCTCTTCTCGATCTCAGCTGCAAGCAAAACCCTATTTCGTCACCAAATAAGCCGCGGAGCAGAGGGTTTAGCAAACAACAGTGTTTCTCTCTCAGCGACATAAAATTACGTATATAAGCCCGGTTCGGACCAAGCCCATTAAAGTCATGCACATGACGTTTACAAATTGAAACTAGTACTTTCTTTTTGGATCAGTAATATAGTTACTCTGTTCAACTTTTGTTAATTTTTGCTGTCAAAAAATGCTGTCAAAAAACTTTTTCTAATTTTTATAATAATAATTATTATTTAAAAATTATATTAAGATAATTTTTACTAATTAATAATATATATTTTTCCATTAATAATGTATGTTGCTTCTATTTTTTATTTTTTAAAATGATTTTAATTGACATTCATTATTAATATAATTTGTTCCATAATAAAAATAAAAATAATTAAAATGAACATTATTAAATTCTCTCCTAAATAGTCTATAAACTAAAATAAAAATTTAAGTAATATCTGGAGTGCCGAATATTTATCTATGTAATCCCAAAGTTGATGTATTTTAATATGATTCAAGACTAATTTAAAGGATTTTTAAACATATAGAAAATTACTTAACATGATTTCTAATACTTTTATGACTATTTAAATAATTATTTTCTTATTTTAAGATTATTTAAAAGAGAAAGTAATACTTCAAGGGTTCAATTGATTATTTATTATCAAGAATATTATATTTTTTATTATTTTATTAATTGATAGTAAAAATATTTTTGTTTTTTACGTTACACTGTCAACTAATAAAAATTGTGTTTTTTTTAAGAATTTTTTTTATTATTATTATTATAGGAGTAATCAAAATATCTTACATACCAACTTTTGATTGGTTAACTTGTAAAAACCATTTATACTAGCAATAAATATACGATTTAAGAGCCAATAATTTGTTCTTATAAAAATTAACAAACTTAACTAAAATAATAATATAAATAATTAATGGTTAATATTTATTATAAAATCTTACCTTTCACAATAGTAATTTATGGCTAGATTTGATTTTGTAGTAATTTTTATTCAACTATCTGCTTAGTACTTATCATTGACGTATAACTAGCTATAAGTCTGGTTCATACAAAATAAATAAATGAAGGGGTCCAACTTGGTGAATGGTGATAAACAAGCTTTCCATCTTGTGGGAGCAAAGCAAAGCAACGGCCATCTCTTGATGATAACAGTAACATAACATGTTCCTTTTACCACCACAACTAACAACAGCCCCATTCCCTTCCATATCCATCCACGTCACTCACTTCCACTTCCCCACCACCCACCACCGCCACAACCACAACCATGTTCTCCCGCCGCCGCAATCCACCGCAAACCCCATAACCGCCAAACCAATCATCCTCGAAGAAGGCCCCGACGACATCCTCTCCTTCCACAACCGCCGCTACGACTTCACCCCCCTCCTCACCTTCCTCTCCAACCCATCGACCACTTCCGACTCGGACTCCAACTCAACCCCTCCCACCTCACTCGGCTCAACCGAGTTCCAACTCGCCGAGTCCTACCGCGCCGTCCCGGCTCCACTCTGGCACGCGCTCCTCAAGTCCCTCTGCTCCTCCTCCTCCTCCATCGCCCTCGCATACGCCGTCGTCTCATGGCTCCAGAAACACAACCTCTGCTTCTCCTACGAGCTCCTCTACTCCATCCTCATCAACGCCCTCGGTCGCTCCGAAAAGCTCTACGAAGCCTTCTTGCTCTCCCAGCGTCAGGTCCTCACCCCTCTCACCTACAACGCGCTCATCGGCGCCTGCGCCCGAAACGGCGACGTCGAGAAAGCCCTAAACCTAATGTCCAAAATGCGCCGCGACGGTTACCAACCGGACTTCGTCAACTACAGCTCCATCATTCAGTACCTCACGCGCTCCAACAAAATCGACTCTCCCATTCTCCAGAAACTCTACACCGAAATCGAGACCGATAAGATCGAAATCGACGGCCACCTCATGAACGACATCATTCTAGGGTTCTCCAAAGCCGGTGATCCTACACGCGCCATGCGGTTTCTAGCTATGGCTCAGAGCAACGGACTGAACCCTAAACCCTCGACGCTTGTCGCGGTTATCTTGGCGCTTGGGAATTCGGGAAGGACGCACGAGGCTGAAGCGCTGTTTGAGGAGATTAGAGAGAACGGGTCGGAACCGAGAACTAGGGCTTATAATGCTTTGCTTAAAGGTTACGTGAAAACTGGTTCGCTTAAGGATGCGGAGTTTGTGGTCTCTGAAATGGAGAAGGCTGGGGTTAAGCCTGATGAGCAAACTTATAGTTTGTTGATTGATGCATATGCGCACGCGGGGCGGTGGGAGAGTGCGAGGATTGTGTTGAAGGAGATGGAAGCGAGCAATGTGGAGCCTAATTCTTATGTTTATAGTAGAATCTTGGCGAGTTATCGCGACAAAGGGGAGTGGCAGAAATCGTTTCAGGTTCTGAAGGATATGAAGAGCAATGGTGTGCAGCCTGATAGGCATTTTTACAATGTCATGATTGATACGTTTGGGAAGTATAACTGTCTCGATCACGCCATGGCTACATTCGAGAGGATGTTATCGGAGGGGATTCGGCCTGATACCGTTACTTGGAACACGCTGATCAATTGTCATTGTAAGTCCGGGCGCCACAATATGGCCGAGGAGTTGTTCGGCGAAATGCAGCAGAGGGGATACTCGCCTTGCATTACTACTTATAACATTATGATTAACTCTATGGGGGAGCAGCAGAGGTGGGAGCAAGTGAGTTTGTTTTTGAGCAAGATGCAGAGTCAGGGGTTGCTGCCTAATTCAATTACTTACACAACTCTGGTTGATGTGTATGGAAAGTCGGGAAGATTTAGCGATGCGATCGAGTGCTTGGAGGTCTTGAAGTCTACGGGGTTCAAGCCAACTTCAACCATGTATAATGCTCTGATCAATGCCTATGCACAAAGGGTATGTATGCTATTCTGGGAAATCTATAAATAACTGTCTTTACAAGTAATTCAATGCTTGCTAATCTAATCATTGCTAGTTGGTATACATCAATATGCTGATTGTGCTGTTTATGAACTGATATAAGTTTACATGTCTGCACCTTACTAGCTTTGACATGAGTATCTATTCTTTGATTTGCCTACCTTTTCCATGAGTGAAGCTGTGAAGGCTAAAATTTCATTCATCTTATCACAGCTTGTTATTTTATGTTGTATCAAATCACTCGATTGAAACCATGAAACCTCAAAAATTTCCTTTGTGCATACTTACTTTGCATTGGGAATTTGGGATATGAAGCATTATTGAGTAGTCTTTATTTATTTTTTTCAAAGACCCCTGACGTTACATTGTGATGCTGACAGACGTCGATTGTAATTTCTGTTAGGAAACCACTGATTCTTTATTCTTCTTCCATTGAAAAACTTAAAGCACTAGCTGTGGGAAAGGATAATAGGCTGAAAATGCACCATATGTTTTTTCCAGAATTTCATCTTTAACTCGTATTCAATGAAGTGGATTGGTTAAGTAATGAATTTGGTAATATTTGGCATAATTTTCACAGGGTTTGTCTGAACTAGCAGTAAACGCATTCAGGTTGATGACAACTGAGGGTCTGACACCCAGTCTCTTGGCTCTCAATTCATTAATTAATGCATTCGGTGAAGACAGAAGGGATGCTGAAGCCTTTGCTGTGCTGCAGTATATGAAAGAAAACGTATGCTTTTTTCACATGTTCTTTCTTTTTCTTCCTTTATGGATATACCCTTTTATATTGTTTTTGAGTTGTCTTTGGTCAAGTACTAATGTATTTGTTCATTTTAACTGCAGAACATTGAACCTGATGTAGTTACTTATACCACCCTTATGAAAGCTTTGATTCGTGTTGAAAAGTTCCAAAAGGTACATAATATTAACATCGTCATGGTCAGTTTGTCGTCTATGTCTTCATGACCCTTCAATCTTGCACTTTATCAAAGGAAATTATCATGGTTTTTTTGTTTTAACCCATAGTACATTCTTAGAATTCCAAGTGTGACCTTTTTCTGTAGTTCTCTTCTGTATTGGTTTGCAGTGTCCATATGCAATGATGATGCACAGTAAACAAATCAGTGAAAATAACATAGTTTCAATATATAAATTGACTTGGCTCTAGTTTTTTGCCATGTTATTGAGATTTGTTGGTTAAGTATCATCACGTTGCACATTATCCCTTACATGGATGATAGCATGATTTTTTAAGGAAGAAAAATAACTGCAACTTTGGCAAGTATTTGTAGCCTGTTTATTAGTTTATTCGTGGGTTGCTTAAGGTCAATCAACTTCATCACACAAACTATGCTGCACTATTTGGGTTTCAGGTTCCAGCCGTGTATGAAGAAATGGTCACATCTGGATGCACTCCTGATAGAAAAGCTAGAGCAATGCTGCGGTCTGCTCTTAGATACATGAAGCAGACACTAAAATCATAGTTAAATTATGATGCACATTCTTTCATAAAGACAAAACAGAATCAAATTTGCTCCCCTTACTTGGTTAAAATTTTGAAGGTTAGTGCTAGATAAACTGGCAGCCTATGCTTAACATTGCTTGTCACGGGCTTTAGTTTTGATTTTGAAATGAATATTTTCTTGGTAAATGCATTATGGATTTGTTGCCAAACCATGAAATTGGTCTCATTATATGTTAAATTGGTCTGAAATTGGCTCTTTTATTACTTTGACTTCCATTGAAGAAGATGCATTTGTTGGTTTGTCCCTCAAAATATGAAATTTAATCTGACTCTCTCTGTCAAAACATATATTAATATTGTTGCTGATGTAGTGAGTGGTGGTTGTATGTTGATTCATGTAAACAATTTTAGAGTATGTCACGTTCTGTTTTACTGTATTTATTTGGAAAGCTTGAGTTATGATGCATTTTTTAATTTTTCAGGTTAATGTAATAATAAAATCAGGATTCCTGTTGTAGACTAGCATAACCCCTTCACGACAGGTGCTTTGGGGCAGTATGTCTGTGTCATGCCGGATATGTACGCTCCAACAGTGCCTGAATGAAGCTGTGGAAATCACGACATGGAACGCATAGAAAATTAATGGCATCCTGTAATGCTGTACCGTGTATATCAATCTTTGGTATTTACGTATCATACGTTCGTGTAAGTAAAATTAATTTGTTGAAATGCATATTTTATGCACTTCATTTACATCCCCACTGTTTTGCATCCCGGTAGTTACTTAGTCGTGCCATTTCTTCATCAGAAATTTGATGAATAAATAGCTATCTATACATTTGAAGACAAAGACCTTGTTATCATGTGAGAGAAGGATTGACGTTCAGTATAACAAACACCTTTATACATTCGTTTACAACACAGCCCCCAGTCCTTGAATTGGGCACTTTTAAAGAATTAGATTGTATGGCCTCAGAAAAAAAGGCTCGCGTTACTTAGTAATACAGACAGCAATTTAACTTACAATTTTTTTCCCTCAAAATTGGATATACAGTTTAACCTACGACATAATTTTAGAGGGGTATAGCTGAAACAATTGGTCTACACTTACTTTTTGAAATTCTAGAACAGAACATGAACAGTAATAACACTGAAGATAATAAAAAGAGCCTAAAATATGTTCTTATTTCTTGCATTCCAAGCTCAAGCACCTCCATCTTCTTTCCATATCTATTTCTTCTTTCCATCAAATACCCATCTAGATACTCATCTATCGATACTAACTTATCTAGCTTCAAAATAGACGCTTTTGAATCACCAAGCTTCTGCGGCACCAATTTGAAAATTGTAAAGAATGTTGCCGACCAGTCACTGAGAACTCTCTGAAAATGACAATATAAAATATTAGAATCATTGTTGTCCCACTTTTTCAACATGTAATCTCTCTTTTTAATTGTTCTCCCACCTAGGGAGGGTAAATGTACATAGGGCAGCAACCTTATTATTGCGCCAAGGGTCATTCTCTTTCCCTCACCTTAATAGTAAGTTAAAAACATTTATTATAAAAAAAAAAAAATAAAAAAACTTTTGAGTAAAGGAATAGGAAACACTCGGAAGGAATGGAGTGAAAGCATACATTGTAGGTGGCAAGGTCGATGGGATTGAACATTTTGAAGCAATCTCTTGATGAGGCTGTTCCATCTCCATATATCTGCTAGTCAATACAAGAAGACGTAAGGATACCGCAAAAGTGAAAAGTCCAGCAGAAAAAAAAAAGGAAGTTCAACAGACAAACCTCAAAGGTGAAAGCCATGGGTACCCCCACAATGTCATACATGAAATCAGTTGCTGTCCCGTGTGCAAAATATCTGGATAATCAAGTTCAAAACTGAGGAAGGAATGATGTATATAGATGGCAATACAAAGGCAAATGACTACCTCGAGACCAGAAAATTTGGGGCACAGTAAGATTGTGTATTTTGTAGTTTCAAAATTTACAGTTTTCATTTTTAAACTTCGGCACCTAAAACATGGTGCTAGGCTACCCACTAACAACTTCAAATTATCAAAAGTCGTAGAATATTTGAGACCTTTAAATGTCAATTCAGATATTTTGCGTACAGCTTGCAAATCAATGAGTTAAGGTCATTATAGGTTGACAGTGTTTTGAGCAAGGGTATCTCTCCATATTACGCCCACTTTGGTTTTGTTCCATATATGTTATGATGCATTCAAAACAAAATCAAAAGTTGACACAACTGCAATGGTCAATTTTTCTCGTCTGGTCATAAAGTCCACTAAATGGACGTCACTTGTGAGCTAGGGATAGATGGCAGAAGAAAATATAAAACCCGAGAAACATGTTTGCAGCCATTACTCATTCCACTACGACCAGAAATCAAACTAACCCTGCTGAACCAATTTTAGACACAACAGTGTTTTTTTCTTTTGGCAACCAAGATAGATAACAGGAACATTTATAAAATATAAACACTTGGGACTTGGCCTTTTGAAAATTTGCATCATCCACATCAGATTTAAATAAAAATCAACTGACCCTACAGAACCGCCTCCAGACCCAATCATGCAGCGCTCTTGGCAATGAAGTTGGTTTACTTCTTCAAGCAATGATCTCATCCGTTGCATAGGCAATCCATCTGGTGTTGAATTTTTATGATCGTAAGGCATAAAAAGAGCCTGCAGAGGGGGGACGGAAGAAAAAGGACAGCAAAAATTGTCATATGAATATGAATGGTTCCTTAGCATGTTGACCACATTACGTATCCCATAAAAGTAAATGTATTAAAGACAGAGAGAGAGGCTTAAATGACAACCTGAGACTATATTAGATTATTAGTATTAAAGAATTTTGTAACTGAATGACGGCATGTACACCCACATTGCTAAACATGGATCTGCCATTGAGGAGAGCAGAAGAAAACACTCAAGTAATGTACTGTCTATAATGTAAGCCCATTCCTAATATTTACGCTGACACTTCCTCTGTTTTGCAAAAGATATTATCAAGAATTTCTATCACAACTTTCAGCTGCATAAAAATATGACAAATCTTGGTGGAGTCTTAAGATTAACCTTGATTCCAGTTGATTGAAACTTTATGTTTCAAAAAATGAGAATTAGGTTTTCAAGAAAATAGTTTGCTAAAGAGGAATAATACAAGAGTACTAGAGCACATGGTTGTGCCTAGATGAAGGATCAAATATGAAGCATGTGTTGGGAATAGTACAAGGGTACTGGAGCACATGGTTGATGCATAATATAATAGAATTTATCAGAGCACGTATTAATTATGGTCGACAATTCAATTACTAATTTTGATTCCTGCTTGGGTTATATAATGTGCAAATCCTGAATTAAAGCACAAATGTGGATACGAAATCCAAGGGAACAATCAATCATTTTTTATTTTAGAAACAGGTGAAAAATGAACTAAACTTACCTCCATTCCAGAATGCACATTGACCCATAGATGTGGTTCAAAAGATATGGCAAGTTTCCGCATAATTTGACTTTCAGGCTCACTGAATGGAGCAATTCCAGGATTCTCCTCATATGGATCATAATCCTATTTATTTGTGAATAATGAAAATGAAAAAGAGATGCTTCAAAATATTAAACATTTGATATATTTCTCGAAAAGATAAAAGAGTGCCACACCATACACTATTGTTATCACAACCTATTACAAGGTGCAAGTCGATAATGGACACAGGAAAAAACACCATAAATTAACAATATTTTATATTATGAACTGAGATATTGAATAGTCAGAATGAACCTTCTCCTTTTTTCCCCAATCTACACTCCAATTTCGGTTGAGATCAACTCCTCTACCTGCCACATAAAAAAAACTCAGGCATTTTCAAAGCTAGTCAATCATTTAACTGACGATTTTAAAGGAGAAATACAATACCATTTCTTCTCTCACATAGATCTCCAGCTTCAACAACTTTGCGGCCATTCAAGTTTTCCATTGGAACTACCTGATAAATAATTAGACATTAACTACAAATACATCTAACTTCTCATCTTATTTTTTTTCGTAAACTAACTCCAAGATACAACTAAAAATATTGTCAAAATCCTTTAACCAATTGATCGGCAATAAATGGTTGAGCATGCAAGCATATTAAATATGAAAGAGGAAAAAATCATAAAATAGCATTCACTGACATAATTTCCTCTGGTAAAAGTACTAGCTAAGTCTAAAACTTCAATATATGGATGGAAGATACCCAAAATTCTAATGGCACTGTCTAGCAGAACATCAAATGTAATGCTGCATGCCATGGTATAAAGTGTGCAACAACTGGGACAGAGTTTTAATACAAAATATAAATTGTTCTGAAACTTTAGCAGCATATTGATAATTAGAGTCAAGTTCCAGATGGATTTCACAATTATCATATACTTATGGTAGAAATTTCAACTCACCTTTATGACAAGCTTGTCAAGTGCACTGTTTAAGGAAGCTTGATCCATGCTGGGTAGAATTTTTTCTTCACTTAAGATAGACAAAATCCTTAAAGCAAGTTCTGTGGTAATCAGCTCTCTTCCATGCTGCCCAAAACTCTGGAAGACAAGGAATCATCTGTCAAAAAAACCAGAATAACCAATTTGAGATAACTATCCACTACATGCCAAATTATAACTTTCTCTTATAAGAATGCCTATACATAATTATATTATCATAATTTTCCCCCTTTTCTTACATACAATTTTTCCCCTTTTCTTATCATTAACACAAATGAATGAAGAAAACTTACAATAAGAATTCTAAGCTTCGACCTCTCATCATTGCCTTTCTTTTCCTTGCAATAAGTAACCACTGTAACCTCCGCACCATAGCCTTTATTTCCAGCTTTAATTGTCTCCGTCTATTTAGAAACATTAAAGATATGAATTATGCATCCTAGAAAAGAGAGACACACACAATAGACAATCTATATACTCCATAAATGACCCACAGTGAGTTTATCCGGGTGACGATGGACCAAGGCCCTGATCTCCTCCATCAAATTGTCACTGCATAATCCCACAAAAGGGTTCAGCAAACAAAAAAACAATATCATAAATCGACTGAGTTGTCCATATAGCTTCAAAAGCATTGTTTCATCAACAAACAATACATAATCACAATAAGAATATTAAATGCTGCAGAGAGCATAGTATTTGAGAAAGTAAGTCCATGTTTAGATTCACCTTAGATCATTGGATCATCCAAAATCACATTGAAATACCAGTTTACGTGATTTAAATAAATGCTCACAGGTTTGATTCTACCTTGAGGAATCAATTTTAGGTCTAGACTTGATTTTGAGTTAAAACAACTTTAGGTAACTTCTATTTTGAATCAAAACATTTATACTGAGTTTTACTGTTAAATTGCTTTTAGAATATAAACAATTTTGCAAAAACCAATTTCATTCAAAATTAATTTTGCAATGGCTCACCAAACACACAGGAAAGCTATCAATCAAGAAAACGTCCCTTGATATTCATTCAACAAAATCGTAACCTAAATTTAACGGTGAAAGAAAACGTGATCTGCCCTGCCAAAAGAAAACAGACAAGAAAAGAAAGAAAGAAACAGATACCAAATTCGAAATTCAATTATGAAATTAAAAACATGCAATTCGAAGGTGATAAAAGATAGATCAGGGAGTAGTTACCTGGAATGGTAGAGATCGTAGTTGATTGGCGTAACTGAAGGTTGAGTGAGATTGTGTGATTGCGCATTAACGGAGAGAAGAAGAAGATCTTGAAAAGAAGAAGCGAGGAAGCAGAGGCTGATTGAGAACAGAAGAAATTGAAAAATGGAAAGAGCCATGGCAAGATCCAGAACAGATTAAATTTCATTTCATATTTTATGGTAATGAAATGTTATGTTTGATTTGATGTTAATATTGATATCGTTATTATTGATTAACTTATCAAAGTGTTCCACCAATGACGAAGAGGGAGGGAGTATTGAATTAATTATTTTAACTGACGGAGTAGTTTATGCAGCTTTTTCCACGTTCCACGGTCTCGATCGAACATAGTTGGAAGGTCATCTCACACTCACACATACATATTCATTTATACATTTGTACCGCAAAACGAATCATTTACACGTTTAGAAAAAGGAAGCCAAACAAAATTCAGCATAGCCACCCTAATATGTTCAAAAAAAGTAAATATAACAATAATAATACTAAAAAATATATATTTACTTAGATAGGTCAATTTATTATATCTCAGAGGTATGAATCGCCTTCATTAAAGTGTAACTTTTTAATTAAATAGGTTTTCCTAAAAGTTTTGGACTAATTTATTTTCTAAACAAACTTGACTTGGTCTGGGCTTATATAAGTTGGGTCATTGGTTCATATCGAACAACTTAAACCTATTTTACCAAAAAATGAAAAGAAAAAAAAAAATATATATATATATATATATATAATTAAAAAAAACTAAGATGACAGGGAAAATTAATGAATATATAAATATCATTAAATTAAAATTGGTTTCCGTCTAAAGTAAACCAGCATATTGATTCAAGCAAAATTGAGTGTTGTGGGTAAAAATTAAACATGATTGGAAGAAAAAAAAATTCAACCAAAGGTTATCAATTTAATTTTTTTTATGAAGATTAACCATCATTAAAATTTGTTAGATACTTGGTGATAAAAAAAGTATAAAACAAGGGATCTCAAATTTCACAATGTCATTTGCATATAAAAGCTAAAAAAAAGTTAGATAAAGTATCTCTTGTGATAAAAACAATCTAAAAAATAATATATACAAATATTTATTCCTATAATATAACATAAAATTTTATTTGTAAATAATAGTAATTTTAGGAGTGGATTTTTAATAAAAATGTTATTATAAATTAATATTGAATAAAAGCATTCTTAGGAATTATTATTATTCTGATGAAGTTTTTTTTCTTTTTCACATGTTTTCTAGTTTGGAGACCATTTTATTTGAAACATAATTTGATATTAAATATAGACACATCTTCCAATGGGGATTCGAATTTTGGTTCACAATGATTCTCGTTAAGTTGTGCCTTATCCTACTCCCCTGCATATTAAACATCAATTTTTTTAGTTTGTTATTTCTTTTAAACATATTTATTGATTTTAATTTGATTTAATAGATAGCTCAATAATTTCATTTTCAATCATTTTATAATATAATTGTATACACAAAACTTTAACTTAAAAACATTAATTAAGCTAGAATAATTTGAACACTTAATCTACCCGTTATGAGATATAAAATTGACTCAATGATTTAGAAGTGACGAAGGAATACAAGAGATCGTGAGTCGAATTTCTCGACTAACATATTATATATTATATATATACATATAATAAAAAATATTTTAGAATAACTAATTTAATATTATATAAAATAAAAGTAATTTGTAATTATAAAAATTGTATACTAAATCTCATTATTGTGAACAACTTAATTCTTCATGAAATATTATAATTGTTACAAAAAGAAAATACACATAAAAAACATATTGATATAAAGTTGAAGTTTCAATTAGTGATCAATATTTATTATAGATCAACGAATATTACAAAATTTAAATATCCATCAACAAATCACATTACTTTTAATGATTATTTTTCATAGAATATATCTAAATAACTAAATTAATAATAAAACGTGTATATATATAATAACTTATTTATTAATGTGTATCCTTAGTTATTGTATAATGTTAATTATTTTCAATTTAACTAATTTATAAAATTATTACTTTAAAGTTAGTATTTTTTTTTAAGTGCACGAGTGATAGTATAATATTTAATGTCACTACTCAATATCAAAATTAAGAAATTAACATTACTTTGGTAAAAAAAACATATTATTCCTTAATATAAAAAATATCATTTTTTTAATTATTAAGATTGAATATTAAATAGTATTAATATGAGTATTTTAATTCTTCATTAAAAAGATGCAGATGTTACAAAATTGAAACTTTGATTAATTTAAACAATCATTTTTTTAATCTTATAGTTAAACACTCATATATTTTACTTCAATAATATAGTTTTAAGCAACCTTAAACTATCCCCTTAAAATAATCCTTAAATGACAAAAAAATATTTTTTATTCATTACTAATCGTTACTTATATAGCACATAGACATCTCCAATGAAAAAAAAAAAATAAACAATAATGTATAAAATAAACAACTGGTTAAGAAACGAGGAAAAATGCTCTAAGAAAAAAATCCAAAGCATTAATAATAATAATTGGTAATTAATAATTAATAATTAATTAATATTTCCAAGTTTCTAAATATATATAAGACATTTATAATTAATTCATACCTATTAAAAAAACTTATTACTCTAGTCAATAACATTAAATTTGTTGGTAATTATTATATTTTTATAAGATCATCCTTAAAATAATTAATCTATGGACAGAGAAAAATATTACCGGAGTATGAATTTTTAAAATTAAACTCTTCAATTCTCGTAAAAGAGAAGAAAAAAAGAGTCATTTTTATAACATTTATTATTTAAGAACTAAAATAGTTAAGAGTATTTTATAAAAAGAATAATTAACGTAAAGGATGATTAAAAACTCTTGTTTTTTAATTCATATCAATTAAAAAAAACTCTTATAAAATTTGACAAGAAATTTTTAAAGAAGTGTCTTGTATTCAGGGATTAAAATAATAAATGCATTGGAAAAAATAATTAATAACATTAAATTTGTCTGTATTTATAATATTTTTTTTAAAAATAATTAATCTATGGACAGAGAAAAATAGTAGTAGTGGAGTATTAATTTGGCTTGATTACAAATTTTCTCATATTCTTAAACATGGTCATCGTGTTTCCTTTAACTTTTTTCAGGTAACACGTCAACAATGGTAAAAATCCAAAATGCACAAAATTGAAAATTTAAGTGATAAAATTCACAAATAATAAAAGTTAGGTGAAAAAGTTTGCAATTAGGCATATTAATTTTTAAAACTAAATTCTTCAATTCTCCAAATATCATAAATGAAAAAAAATCAATTCATAGAATTTATTATTTATGAATTAAAATAATTAAAAATATTTGATAAAAAAAGAGAAAATTTTAAAAAGGTTTATTATTTTTTTGATTTGGTACTACCGTATAAGTAAGACGTTAGACTCCCCAACTATAATTATTATTATTATGTCCCTGGAATATTTTGCAATCAATACATGTATAAATTAAAGAATAAAATGAGAAAAAAGAACCTGTGTGCACAAAAGGTAACTGATGAGAATGTGAAGGTAAATTGCTCATTCTCTTTGTGCTTGACGGTTTTTTCACCCCACAAACCGGTACGAAATAAATAAATAAAACCTCATGACTTCTTTATTCTCTCCTCTCCTCTTTTTTTTTTCAGCTCCCCCTTCATAGCAAGGTGCCAAATGTTGACGATGGTGGCAGCAGTTTGAAAGGAGGGAACGTCCAGGTACATTGGTGTAAGGTTGATTTTGTCCTGCAATGATACTGCGCATGAAGGCAAAACTCAGAGAGTGAGCAAGTTTGCACGTGTAATTTTTTTTAGTTTCTTTTATTTTTTGGGACTCATTTTCTTTTGCACGTCTGAGTGATGGTGAATTTTTATTGGTTTTGATTTATTTATTGATTTTAGGTTCACTTGGAGGTTGATGCAGATATATTGGTTCCTTCATCATATCAGGTAAAGTTAGTGACTTTAAACATGCCCTTGGGAATCTTTTATTATTTTTTCCTTTTCTCTTGTTTGGATACGTATTTTAAACTGCACTGGAATTTGTTCTCTCTCTTCACTTATGCACGTATAACTTGATGGTGAGAAAATGCATGTTGGTCAGTTAGGTAATTCAAGTTAACTAGAGTTAGTTACTAACTATTTTGAATGACAGTTAGAGATGTACAAGTTAGTTACCTGTTATATAAGTAACTAAGACCTTTGTAAATGGTGTTGAGATCAATAAGATTTTCCCTCATTCATTCATTCTCCATATTGAGTGCAATTCCTTGTGTGTGTAATTTCTACAATGCAAAGGTTTATTTCCAAATGCTCTGTGCTTTGAGGTGGTGGTGAGTGGAGTAGTGTCGTGTGGAAAGATAGACAGAAATATAAATATACATATGCATATTTTTGTGTGTGTGTGCATACATAGTTCAATTGAGACAGGGGATTCAACATTCGGGCATTGCTTTATCTATTTATGTGCCATCCTTATCTGGTGTTGAATGCATTGCCTTTTCTAAAATTTTGTAGTTTCCCTTATCTCTGCCATTGTATATATTTTCTGAAATGCATTGCTTTATCTATTTAATTTGTTTTTTTTTTTTTTGCATAAGTTGCTCCTGTATATTATGAGAAAGTTAATTAGTTCTTGAATTGAACTTTTATTTTATTTGGAGTACACATTTTTTTCTAATTTATCCGTTACTTAAAGTAACTGCACATTCTGTTACATGGGGTTTAATGATATACATAGGTGTGGATACCAATTTTTTAACCACTGTCACGCACGACTTTTTCTCATTTTTTGTATCTCTCTTATGCTTAAATCCTGCTCCTCTTCTCCCAGGGTCCTTCTGTATTCTTGCAGGTTTTCCTCCCAACTCATTCTTACATATCTTTCTATTTTTTAGTTTCTTTATTTATTACTAAATACTTTTTTAATTAATTCAGCAGGCCTAAGTTTTCTTCATTTGATTTCAACTTCAATTAATATACTTTGAAAGTATTGTAGATTTTTGTTGAATGCATATATTTTGAGTGGGGCTACGTAAGGCATATGCCAATCAGATTATAAAAGAATGGTTCAGAAATAATATTTTGCTGGAGAAGCCCTCGAAAGCTAATTATAAATACAATTTTAAAATTAGTTTCCACATCATAGTTGTGAACATGTGCCTAAAGAAAATTCAGCAGCTTATAAAAGTCACTTATCTAACAATTCTCTTTGTCCTCTGTGTAGGTCTTAATTGTGTGCTAAGGGGTTGCATTCTAGCCAAAGAGGTCTGGACGATTCTCTCTAGGCGTATGGTGGATCAAATTTTTTTCTCCCTGCCCCTTTACATGTGGATGAACTCCAACCTCAATATTGGAAAAACAAAGGGTGTGAATTGGAGCTTATATTTGCTGATGTAATTGACAATTTTTAGGAAGCTAGAAACAACCCTTAATTGACTAAATTATAATTTTGATTTTTATTTAATTTTTTATTCGTAATCTTGATTTTTTATTTGTTGGCAATTTGATTTTTCATATCTAAAAAATCCATAATATTGATGCCATAATCAGTTATGTATATATATTATTTCTTTTATTTTGATTCAATTAAACTTTAGACATAACAAACTTATTTAAGGTACTATTAAAAAATAATTTAATTAATTAAAATATAAAAAATAAAAGAAATAAATGTATGAAAATTGATTGTGAAATTTCTAAAATGTATGAACTAAAGCTATGAAAAAAGTAAATAGGAGAATCCAAAATCACAAATAAAAATTAAAAGGAGACTAAAATTGTAATATGATCAACTTTTTTTACTTAAAAATTTCATAAACCATATTAAATTAAAAATACTTTTTTTTCTTCCTAAAAAGGACTTAATTTTAAAATTAAATTTATAAATGTAATATTAATTTGAATATGAGATTTTTATATTTTAAAATTTAAATTTTATATATAATATATATATATATATATATATATATATATATATATATATATATATATATATATATATATATATATATATATATATATAAAGAGGGGCTAAGACCCAAACAAACTAACCTAAGAAAGCTGCAATTTTCCTAATAGCTACTTCACTCACAACTGAGGCATCAAAGTCCACCACATTGAACACCTTTTCATTGTGCCCCCCTCCATAACGAACTCAACACAATAGGAAATAATCATCCCCATTAGGTCTCACTCTGACATTATTCAAATTTGAACACACCCAGTCAACAATTGCAGCCAAAGAAATTGTCAGGAATAGAGTGAGCTACACGTAATTTCAAATATTTAAATTGGAATGTATGACTATTTTATCAACAGTGTCATGTAATTTAATATTTTTAAAGAATGGAAAAAAAGTGTAAGAAAAATTATATGTTATAATTTTTATCATGTTTGGACAGAGTAATTTTAAATTTTGAGAAATTTTAAATTTTAAAAATTTTAAATATTGGATAAAAAAAGTTAAAATTGTGAAGGTGAAAAAAAAAATAAGAACAATATTTTTTTGAAGAAGACGATAAGAATAGAATTTCAATTTTTCATCTTTTAGGAAGAAATTTCAGATGTCTAATTGTTTAAAATTCTGTTTTAAAATTCCAAAATTTTAAATTTTTCAAAAAAAAAATCAAAACAATAAATTATAGAAATTCAAATTCTCTAACAATTACGTAAATTATTTTGCTCAGTTAAAATTCTCTCTCCAACCATATTTTTACTGTTTTTTTCCCATAAATTTAACTCAATACAAATACACTCATACACGCGTCTGTATTTCTGCTAGTATAAATGCATAGGAAAAAAAGAAGAAGAAGGGAGACCGTATTTATGGAAAGTTAAATAGAGAATCTGGTTTGCTAACGTAAAAATTAAGATATTCATCGTTTCAAATGAAGAATGCTCGTGAGCCGTATGATCCAAGATATGACCGTTGTAAACACAAAACGCTCCTATGCGTGTTTCAATTCAAACCCATTCCCTTCTTCAATAAAAAATAATAAAAGGGAGACAGCAACAGCCACAACAAGACACTCACTACTATTCCCACAACACAACATTAGCGTACTCTGTTTTACTCTCTATCTCTCTCTCTCTGTCTCAGCCAACAACACAACAATCAATGTACGCTGCATCAACCATGAAATCCATGTACAAGCCTCCATTGCCCAGATCTCCAATTCGCCTTCGACCCTCTCATGCTGTTCATTCATCAAACTCTATCGCTCTTCAAACCCCACCAGGTTCTTTTTCTTCTTCTTCTTCTTCTTCTTCTTTAAGCTGTAATCTTTTCTCTTCTTTTTTTATTAATCTTTTTATGTTTTCGAAGCAGGTTCCTTGACCAAATCTCAGAAACCTGTTATCTCTCCAAACATGCGACCCGAATACCGCACCATTTCGTGCGAATTACGGGCTCTGACCAAGATGGTTCGTGATGAATTCAGCAAAGCCAATTCAGAGAAAGCGGCGAGCGCAAATTCGAGTGTTCTGTTCGAGAGAGGGAGATTCTACGATGAGTATTCCGCTAGAAGGAACGAGAGGCTCATGAGAAAGAAGGGAGTAACCGCTGTTGATGAAGGTAAGGCTAAACCTGTTCACTCTCTTGGAGTTACCATGGAATCTGGAAAGAAGAGTAGTAGTGTGAGAAAGATGGGAACTTTGAGGAAATCTATCTCTGCGGCTTATTCATCTGGAGTGAGTGAAACACCAAGGTACATGCTCAGAAGCATGACTAAGGAAAATAAGAAACCCCCTCTTGCTGCAAAATTTGACAAATCTGTTGTTGCTGGAGACAAGAAGATGGGAACAAGAGCAAGAAGGATCTAAACCTAATAGGGTTTTAATTATTTTTTGGGGAGGGGGTATATTGAGAACTCGGTTTAATTTGATGTTTAGGGTTGAATCTTGTTCTCTTGGTTTATAGTTTGTTAATTTTACTTTTAAATATCAATGGATCGTTACAGTTTATTTGAAATCATCTTCTTTGTGATTCAGGTATGATAGTATATACATCCATTTATATGTCAGATAATTTCTTTCTTCTCAGATTATATTAGATTCGATGGTTTGATTTATTTAACAATTTACAAATTACTCTTTTTCCTCTTGACTGGGATTTGCAAAATTAATAAATATTAAAAACGAATTTTGAGTCATAAGTAAATCATGATCAACCGACAGAATGTCATTTCTGGTCAATTTTTCAAAATTCATATCCAAGAACTTGAAATTTGTTTTCAAAATTTTCGCTTTCTTTTCACCTTTTCATGTCCTGTAAGTATACTAAAAAATACTAAAAATAAAAACAAAATTGAGTCATAAGTAAATCATGATTAATCTTGACAGAATGACATTTCAGGTAAATTTTTTCAGAATTCAAATCCAAGAACAAGTCTTTTTCTTTAGGTGAAATCTTTATTGGAGAGTTAGAGCGTTATCAAATTACTTTAATGCATTTTTTCAGAATGACATTTCAGGTAAATTTTTTCAGAATTCAAATCCAAGAACAAGTCTTTTTCTTTAGGTGAAATCTTTATTGGAGAGTTAGAGCGTTATCAAATTACTTTAATGCATTGTTTAGTACCGATCTCAAACGAACGAATAAAATGCTGTTTGTTTTTCCCCTTTGAAACCTTACAAATTTTTATACCAAATTTACGTTTGAAATCTTTCACGCCCCGTACCAAAAATATTCACAACAACCAAAAAAGATTCTCAGTTGCCTGCATCTTTCTAGATAATATGACGATAATTTGACGAACATTTATCCAAAATTTACTTCAACGATATCCAAAAGCTGCCTGTCCCAGCCACCTGGATTTTCAAGCTCTTGAAGCCAAGAAAACACTTAATATTCACAAGGAAAAAAGATTCTCAGTTGTCTGCATCTTCTGGTTTGTCTCGAACCACCTCACTTTCAACAGAAGCTGCTAGTATTGTCTCTTCCAACTTATCCAAATTGCTATCTTCACTTTCTACAGAAACCAATTCACCAGAAATTTTTGCAACTTCAGCATCTGCTGCAGCTAATGGCTCTTTCACCCTATCCAAATTGCTATCTTCACTTTCTATAGGTGTGGATTCATCAGGAATTATTGCAACATCTGCTGCAGCTAATGTCTCTTTGGCCCCATCCAAATTGCTATTTTCACTTTCTTTTAAACTTAAGTGATTTGATTTGGGCTATCAGCTTCTTACTATTATGTGTTGATTGCTTTCATCTGTAATGCTTTAATCATGTATGATTTTCTGTTTTTTTAATTTTCAGATTGTGAGAAGTAAGCAGTATCTTGTGACACAAAAGCCAGTAGATCTGGCTCTTGGCTATCGGAATCCACATGGATACGGGTTCTGTTTTGCATTGAGAAGATCAATACAAGAGGGGGTATATTTGATTATGTTTCATGTCTCTTTTTTAAACAATTAGGGTCATTGTTTCTTGAGAAATTTCTATGCATATATGCTGTCCTAAGTCCTAACTGATATCCAGTGTTGTTTGGAGGACACGCATTTAAGAACAGGTTGTTGCTTTTTCCAGAATCAATTCTCTTTCATAAATTATAGTTCAGTATGTTTGGTGGAGGTTCCTAAATGTGATTATGGAGCCAAAGTTGCTTCAAACATGAACATATCAAACTTCAAAAGTAACAGTTAACAAATTCAATGTGTATCATAGTGTGTTAAACTTCTCTCATTTTTTTCTACTCGTCTCTTCCAGATAGAAAAGTGAATTAATTAAAATGGCATGAAACATTTACACTCTAGTCTTACAAATTTGCCACTTTTTTTTTAAATGAAAGTTGGTATGTCTGTTATCCACATATGCAAATATGCTGTATGTGGTAAGTTCTCTCAATGTTTGCCTACAACTAGGTGACATCTCATTTCAAGGGCAGAGCTGTTATGACAGATGACAAATCAACAATGTCATCCACTGAGGAAGACTTAGAAAACATTGGCATCTTTCGTATTTGTCCATCCCTAAAGCCATATAAAGATCACTTCAAATATAGAATGAAGAGATATGTAGATCAGAAAAAGCTTATTGAAGAATATGAAGGAGGTCTTGAGGAATTTGCTCAAGGTGATTCTGATTTTTGGCATTGTTTCATGTTTGTTTTTCTTTTCTATATATCTATGCATACAAACTAAGATAACTGCAAAGATTTTTTGCACAACTACAAACTACTGCGAAGAGTTAGTAGTGAGTGTCTGTTGTGATCCCTGGGAAAGCAAACTGAGAAATTGATATAAACAAAAGAAACAAACAATTTTCTTGAGCAATTAAGAATAGGACTATGGAAGAAAAAACTTTAGGGTTTTCCCCCTTTACGAACTTTCTAATTCTCTGCATGAATCCTTCCATCTTTATTTCTCCATATTTATCTAACTTATATCCACTTTTAACTAACTAATTAATTGATCTAACTGTCTCTAGCTACTTTTCCCGTCTATCGTAACAGTGTCTATGGTAGATGGTAGATAAGTCATAGTAATTTATCTAGCACGCACAAGCAAACTTAAAATAATGTAAATTTGTGTGAACATCAATTGATTATGTTAGAGATATCAGCCTACTTCAAATTAGTAGCTGTGTTTGCGTTGTATCCCTGTCAGATCTCTGCCGGACACTTCACAGATATTTGAAGTACTCCTAGTTGCATTATATAATTTTATACTTATAATTGTTAAACTTTCACACCAAAGCATATGGGAATATCTGAATTACTAGATAAACTATAGCATTTTATGATTTCTACAATGACTTATGTTCACTTTTAATTTTTTTTTTTTTTTGCACAGCAAAAATCAGTATTATATATTATATATAATACAGTACTAGGTGTACTGCAGAGAGGATAAAAATGTACAAGGCAAAAGTTGCCTAACCCATCTGAAAGTTACATAATCACATTAGCTTAAACCAAACAGGAAACAACCCCCTAAGACAACTCCTCCCTCAAACTAGTAGACCATTGATTGAAATGAATATGGAAGTCTTTGTCCATACATTTTAACCATGACCACGTGTGGAATAAAGCTTCATCCATGACTTTTTCGGGATTGAAAATCTGGTTATTAAAAACCACTGAATTTCTATGCTTCCAAATAGTCATGGATAAAGCTATCCAAAGCACTGCCCATCTCTTGTCTATATATCTTTTGCTATTCCAATGCGAGAATTGTATGAAATGATTTTTAGGATCAATGGGGAAAGGGCCCACTCTATCAACCCATCTCAAGACCTCCCACCAAAGACTCCTAGTTCTTGTGCAAGAAAACATGACATGACCAACACTTTCCTCCTCTACATCACATAAAGGACATGTATACGAAGGTAGAGCCACCTGCCTCCTTCTCAGATTAGCTTTAGTAGGCAATCTGTTTTTAAAAATTCTCCAAGAGAAGGCACTTGCTCTTGGAGGAATTTTCAGATTCCACATAATCCTAGAGGCACTGTCTTCATTGTCAGAACTGCCATCATCCATGAATAGGTTGTATGCTGACTTTGTGGAATAAGACCCACTAGGATCAGCCCTCCAAGTGAGATAATCCAGTCTAGAAAGGTGAATCTGAACCCCATCAATCTCGTCCATGAAAGCTGCCACCATATCAATTTCATGATTAAAGAAATTTCTCCTCCATTGTATCTTCCAATCCCACCTATTATCAACATGTTGACCCATTAGGCTGATAGTAAAGTCCTGCTGCTGACTCACCTGATACAAAACAGGGTATTTGTCTTTGAGGGTTAAGTCATCTCCCCTCCATTTATCCTTCCAAAACTTGATTATGGCCCCATTACCCACCTTCCACCTCAAGTTATTATCTTTTTTAAAATATTATCTTTTTTTATTTGAGCCTTGTGCTTTATGTTAATTTTATAGTTAATTACTATATTTTTTTATGTTGTATTATAGTTGTGTCATGTCTTTCAATTTTTAAATTTGTTGTATCACTGTGTCCATGTCATATCTTATACATGTCTTGTATCATATCCATGCTTCAACTGGATTGATTTCTATTAAAATGCCTCACTAATTTGTTAGATTGAATTTAGTGACAGCTTTAATATAATGTTTCCTTTTTCTTTTCCCTTCCTCTTTCTCTATCTGGTTATTTGAAATTTGGATTTAACAGAGAAGGTGGTATTGTGTACTGTGAGTGGGCACCTGCTGCTTAGTAAGTTATATATTTGTCATTGTTTTATTTAGTATTCTTTTCATATTTTATGTTTCTTTCAATGCAGGGAAGCACAAATTATTGGAGACTTTAATGGATGGGATGGTTCCAACCACCAGATAAAAAATCAGTTTGGTGTTTGGAGTATTAAGATCCCTGATACTGACGGAAATTCAGCTATACCACACAATTCAAGAGTGAAGTTTAGATTTAGACACGGGGATGGAGTTTGGGTTGATCGCATCTCTGCTTGGATCAAATATGCCACTCCATACGATGGTGTCTACTGGGATCCACCCTTTTCAGAGAGGTCCCATTATTCACCTGTTGAATATCTGTTGACATGTTATCTTTTAAAAAAAAGCATTGCATCTGAAGGATCAATACTAAAAGGGACTTTGATGTATGCCACATATTGCATCTGCTTGGAAGTTCAATTTTTTTTATAGCTTTCAAATGAATTACAATTAGTCAAAAAGTTTGGATCAAAATGTATGTAATTATTTCAGTTGGATTATAAATGAATTCTCATCTTTGAGGCATAAACATTATATATGATTTAAAATAAATTTAATGTTTTTTTGCTAATGAATACTACCAAAATCCCATCAAATGTCATTATTTGAATTTGTCACATCAAATCATGATTGATGAATGAACTAATACCGATTTCAAATGTGTTATGATAGAATCCATGTACCAATGAGGAGTTCAGCTTTTTTTTATATTCCATACACACTGGGATTTCTTATTCCTCTTTTCTGTCTGGTCATTAAAAAATAAAAGAACTTTTTGTTCAGGTTTAGTTTGCAAGAGAAAGAGGAAAGTGTGTTTTGGATTTAATTGCTTAACTAGACCAAGTGATTCTTCCATTCTTTTGTTATCTATATTTTCCTCACTCTCGGCTCTTGATTATGTTCAGATGAAATTATATTCATTTATTCACCTTCTTTTTTGTTCTGCAGGTATCAATTTAAATATCCTCGTCCACCAAAGCCAAAGACCCCACGGATATATGAGGCTCATGTGGGGATGAGTAGCTCTGAACCCCGCATAAACTCTTACAGGGAATTTGCAGATGAGATTTTGCCCCATATTTGGGCAAATAACTATAATACAGTCCAGCTGATGGCCGTGATGGAGCATTCCTATTATGCATCATTTGGATATCATGTAACAAATTTTTTTGCTGTGAGCAGTAGATCAACCCCTGAAGATCTAAAGTATCCGATAGATAAGGCCCATAGCCTAGGTTTGCAGGTTTTGATGGATGTTATCCATAGTCTTGCTAGTAATAATGTTACTGATGGACTCAATGGCTTTGATGTTGGCCAAACTTCGCAAGATTCTTACTTCCATACTGGAGATAGAGGCTATCATAAATTGTGGGATAGTAGACTCTTTAACTATGCTAACTGGGAAGTTCTTCGTTTCCTTTTATCGAATTTAAGGTGGTGGCTTCATGAGCTTAAATTTGATGGATTTCGATTTGATGGAGTAACATCAATGCTGTATCATCACCATGGAATCAACATTGTATTTACAGGGGATTATAATGAATATTTTAGTGAAGCAACAGA
Organism: Glycine soja; assembly: GCF_004193775.1. NCBI lineage: Eukaryota > Viridiplantae > Streptophyta > Magnoliopsida > Fabales > Fabaceae > Glycine > Glycine soja. The sequence goes on along the minus strand of NC_041007.1, from coordinate 1,374,219 downwards.
TGTGGTGCTGTAGTCTATCTGATGCTGGCTAATTGTCTGATCCATAGTATTTTGCCAGATGCAACTGTCATTGCTGAAGATGTTTCTGGCATGCCTGGACTTGGTCAACCAGTTTCTGATGGTGGAATTGGTTTTGACTATCGTCTAGCCATGGCAATCCCTGATAAATGGATTGATTACTTGAAGAACAAGAACGACTATGCATGGTCAATGAAGGAAATCTCTTGGAGTTTGACAAATAGGAGATACACTGAGAAATGTGTTTCCTATGCTGAAAGCCATGACCAGGTATTAGCTATACCATTGTATATTCAGTTATCTTTGTGATGGAAATACAATAAGAATTTAGGCAAAATTATATTTGTAAACAGAAAAATGATGGAAACTGTAGGGAACAGATAATCAAGAATTTATATATTTCATTGTTTTTTAATTCCACTCCTATCAATGTTGTACAATTTTTGCCTTGGGCAGGCCGTTGTTGGAGACAAGACTGTTGCATTTCTCCTAATGGACTAAGAAATGTATTCTGGCACGTCTTGCTTGGTTGAGGCTTCTCCTATTGTTGAGCAAGGGATTTATCTTCAGAAGGTCATTAATCTGATCATGAAGATCACTGCACTACATCATTCATATAGAAATTGGATTGTTGCAAAGCTGCAAACGCAATACATAATTATCATTGCTTTATAATTTCCTTGGAGTCATTGTTATCTCAATCTTTTGCAGATGATACACTTCATAACAATGGCATTAGGTGGAGAGGGCTACCTTAATTTCATGGGCAATGAGGTATGTATCCTGCTTCACTCTTCTTCCCACAAAACTTCTGTTCACTGTTATTGTTGGTGCAGCTAATCATGTTTTTTTTATTGAATATAATGTAAATTGTTTGTGAATTTTGAGTATCCAACTCTTGTTACTATAGTTGTATATCATGTATCATATTTTGTTAAGTTATATTCATGAGGCCATTTTTAGTTTGGCCATCCAGAGTGGATTGATTTCCCAAGAGAAGGCAATGGATGGAGTAATGAGAAGTGCAGGCGTCAGTGGAATTGGTGGATACAGATCACTTGAGATACAAGGTAATATTATTTATTTTGTGTTTGGTGTTAGTCTTTTGTGGGGGGTGGGGGTGGGTTTATAGTTCATATACGTATGTATTAACTCAACACTAACACAACATTGACATCTCTTTTGCAAATTCATTTCTGGGACTTTTCTGAAATGTTAATTATTTTCAACATCAATGGAATCCTTGAACTGTTGTTATGCATGGATGAAGCAAGTTTATTTTTTAAACACAATTGCATTTGTACATGCCTGTGTATAATAAACCATTTATTCAAATTATTAAAATTATAAAAACCCTAATTCCTTGTTGAATTGGGTTAAAACAGTCAAGAAAAATATAAATCTGTAAGATACAATACAAGAGTTTTCTTGTTTACATGTTTTCATGTATGATTTTAGCATATAAAAAATGGTGTAAACAGATATGTAACATTTGAATCAACTTCAGAAATTCATCATTAAAATTTATTGTTACAATTGGAATATCTGTGTTAGCTTTATGTTAAATTATGCTAGGGCTTAAGCATGGTTATTTTCAGATCTTTATTTTCCTCAGAATAATGTGGTAAAATATGGGCACTGTAATTCAGCATATTTTTGTGTGATGCAGAAGGCACCCGTGTAATCTTATTTGTGGAGCCCCTTTTTCCCTTTCTGCAGAACTCTTTATTATCTTTTGCTCTACAGTGTGTTGCTTGTCTGAGATATATGTTATAATTTTGTTTTTGGAACTTGTGCAGTTCATGAATGCATTTGACAGAGCAATGAACTTGCTTGATGATAACTTCTCATTCCTTGCATCAACAAAACAGATTGTGAGCAGTGCAGATGACGATGACAAGGTGAATATGCTCCCAAATGATTGTACTATACTTATTCACAATTTTATGGTTTTTGCCACTTGCTATTCAATTAAGAGTTTATCTTGTATCAAGATTGATAAAATAGAACTGCTTTCAAGTTTCAAGAAAACATACAATAGGTGTTGTGAACATAATGTGAAGAAGGTATTTCTCAAACATGAGTGACTAGAGAAGATAAAACCGTTAACAAGTCATTGTCTACTCTGAGACTTTGAGTTAATTTCATGCGTAACTGATTGCTATTTTATAATTAACTGCCTAATAGTTTTTTCTTTTGTAGGTTATATAGTCTTTGAGCGAGGAGATCTGATATTTGTGTTCAATTTTCATCCAGAGAATACATATGAAGGGTATGCTTTATATGTTCAATTTTCATTGTGTTTAGGGATATTAATTGCGACAGATTGTGTATTTATGTATGGTAAATTTTTAAAAACATTACTGCAGTAATAACTGTTAACCACAAATAATTTGGCTGAAATGTTGAACATGTGTAGGTATAAAGTTGGATGTGACTTGCCTGGAAAGTATAGAGTTGTATTGGATAGTGATGCTTGGGAATTTGGAGGACATGGAAGAGTAAGGAGCCCTAATCTCTCTGGCGGTAAACATGAGTATAATCAGGAAAGGAACTACTGTCCCCAAATTTTTTTGAAATTGCAAAATAAATATAAACCGTTAAATTTTTGTTTTACCTCCCAAAAGTTCTTCGATTCTGCTTGAGTCTAATGATTTATTACAGGTCAATTGGTACTTGTGAGCAGCAGTGAGATTTGGGGTGTGTGGATGGGGTTGGGTAATAACTAAGGAGAAAAAGTGGAACCGACACTATAAAATCATATTGCATGTTTTTTATTTCTCTTTATGGTGTAACTTTTTTTTTACAATTTCTCTCATTATACTTTATGATAAAATAGTATCATTTTTGTGGATAAAATTCTATACAATTATTTAGAAGCTGCATAAATCACCGATTCATGGCGGTCCTTAGATGCACCCAAAGAGACAATTTTTGCTTTGGGGTCAGGGTGCATGTCATGCCAACCTTCGAGCCTTTCCCATTTTCTTTTTTCTTAATTTTCAAAAAATGTTAGAGTTTAATTTTTAGGCTTAATTATATTTTTACTCCAACTTTTTTAATTTTTGATGAATTTTATCTCCAATTTTTTACTTTGACACATTTTACTTCAATTTTTAAGAAATTTGTGAATTAAAAAAATTGGATGTAAATTTTGCCAAAAAATTAAAAAAGTTGGGAAAAAATATCCAAAAATTAAAAAATTGGGTGTAGACTTTACCAAAAAATAAAAAAGTTGGGATAAAAATATAATTATGTTAAGAGTGAAATGACAAATGATAAAATTAAAAAATTTCTTAAAAGTTGAGGATAAAATGCATCAAATTAATTTGTTGGAATAAAATTCACAAAATAAAAAATTGAGGGTAAAAATGTAATTAAATCTATTTTGTGCATTATCAATGTAAACAAATATTTTTTTGTCGGATAAACAAATTATATTATTATTATTATTATTATTATTTAATTATTAATTAGAAATCATGTAAGATATGACTTTTAAGATAAAAAATTAAAAGACAATAAACTTACATTGGTTACTAATGAATTAACAATGTATTTTTTTATAATATTAATATGTAAATTATTTACTCAGAAATTTATTAATATGAAAAATTCACCAATTTTCCCGAGATGAGATGTTATTGTGCACATAAAACTCGAGCTTTTCATAAGCATGACCCTTTATTAATATGTGCACATTAACCAATTTAATTGCCTGAAATGAGATGTTTTTGAGCTTTATGTGCACGTTATATGAAGTTGGACATCATTTTGTAATAATTGTTACACAACTCATCTTTCTTCCATGCATAGATGGATATGGATGAACAAATCAGATTGTGATTATTTTGGTGACGTTATTTCAATGGATATTACATATTGCACCAATTGTGCAAATAAATCACTTGTTTGTTTTCCGTTTTTAACTAATATAGGGTGTCATAATTTTTGAAGTGGTATTGTTATATCATGAAACAATTAAATCATTTAAATGGTTTTGAGATGCTTTTACAAACACATAACTGGGAAAAAGAAACTAAAAAACTATCTCTACTAGCCATGACCGAGGCACTTGTTGAAGCAATAACTAACACTTAACATGTCTTATGTATTTGACACTTTTAGCAAAATAAAAGTAAACACCTTTGGCAACTCGATGAAGGGGAAAAATTATTTTTAAGAATTTTCAAGAAATGCATGTATGACTTTGACGCTTAATCATAGTTTGAGGGAGCTTAGACCTAATTGATCTTAGATTTTAATGTTCATGAAAACAATTATATGTATTTACTGAAATTTGAAGTTGGCTAACGTCAAGATAGACATAGTTTAGATGGACTCCACAACTCTACACATCGGACTGTAAGTATCATTTGTTAGGAAAGCACGAGTGAGACCTGAAAAATAAATGACTCTCATGCTCAAGTAAGTACGTGAGTGAGTTAAAAATGAAGTGAAAATGATGATATAGAACCTGATATTTATAATATAACGTGAGATAAGAGCTTCATATCCTTAATTGTAGAAGTTGGTGTAACAATTCTTATAGATAATTTTTAACTTGTAGATAATAATTAATAGATAAATCATAACTTATATAGATAATTAAGTACTTGTAACTTGATAAAAGAGTTATAACATTATCATCAATATTTAAATATTGAGACATTTAATGATAACTCGTCGGTTCAGTAATCCAACTCTTAATGACAATGTCTATATTCTTATGTCAAGACTAATATGAAGGATTAACGTGTATATTGAAGAAGTGTCACGTTACTTGTCATGTTAATTTTGTAAACCTCGAAGAAAACAGGTTTTGTGTTACATGAAGCGAGCATATATTTACATTTGGGACGCAGAATACTCAACTCAATAAAAGTTTGAATTCTCATTTCAAATATTATATTGAAACGAATGTGAATATTATTCAATTATTATTCAAGCATTCTGAATGAGTTGTTGAGGACAAGAGATGCAATGAGTCAACCTGGAATTCGTGGCAATTGCAGGGTTACTCTTAGTTAATCATAATATTATTATAATTTTATCAAAATATTTTACTAGTGCACGAAGGAAATTATCATTTCGGTTTACATTTTTTTATTTGATATTGTATGGACATTTTACCTCGGTGTTCTACATCTTAGTAACTCTACTTGCTCATAGTGTAAAAACTTGGGCAAAGCACAAACTATAGAATATAATTAGTGAAGAGGCAAACAAATGTTGTTGTTAACTCTTATGATTCAGTTCCTGGGAAAAGAGAAAAAAAAGAAATCAAAATTTGAAATACACAAAATCAAATCTAAAAAGTCTCTAACCATCTTGGTCGCTGACTCGCTGACGCGAACTTGTGCGAATCTAGACAGCATCGATTGCGTTTTCGTCTGAACGGTGATATGCTAAAAGCCAAAATCGGAATGCGGAATAAGTGGATGAGATAAAGCCATGCACTTTGCTAACTCGCCATGAGTTGAGTTCATATCATGCCCCTCACCGTATATGGAAACAATCAGTGGATGTTAAGAAGAAGGCCACGACTTGTCTACTAACAGATTCAAAGCAAGTTTTGAAACAGCTCTTGACTTGGCTTCAAAACTTCCTTTAATTTGTTGATGGGGACGGGGTCACGAAATTGTTCAGACTTCACAAAATTTATATCTAAATCATTTTTTTAAAATATTATCAACGTAGAAACTTAACAAATTATTAATATTTTCATCAAGAAAAAAGAAAAATAAAAGCATTTACATTGTTTGATTAAAATAATTGATGAAATACAAATATGAAAAATATTATATAGATAATATATAACTCTAAAACTTATTTTTTTATATAACTTTTAGAATTTAAAGTTGTAAGTGATTGTTTTAAAAATGAGTGATCTAATCCGGACTGGCATACCAAATAATTTTGGTGGGAGCACACGTTTCAAGGAATTTAGGTAGCGTGTCACGTTAGGAATGGTCCATGTCACCATCTTACAAATTGTTGCTAAGGCTAAACATAGAAGAAAACGCCGGAAACAAAGATAAGGAAAGGAACCATCAGTGCATGACGTTCGCTAATATTTTAACGATTTTTCTCCACTCTTATCTATCGCTTTTTTATTGCCACCATAAAATATTACTCATTATATACTAATTCATTAATTGATTAATATAATAGTTGTGTTCCTTAGCTGTTACATTCAATAATATTTATTTGACACTTAATAATATTATAATTAAATAAAAATATAAAATATAAAAGTATAAATTTTTTAAAGTTTCTTACATTTAAAGTATGTCTAAGAAAAATTTCTTAAAAGATTTCTTAGTTGAAAAAAAATTTTTTTTTGATATTTTTTTTATTAGAGTTTATCTAGACAGTGAGAGTTTCTTATAAATAATTTATATATTTTATAATAAATATTAATAAATTATTTCTTAATAATAAAAAAATAATATCTATCTGTGACATATAACAACATCATAATTAACTAAAAAAATGTGAAGTTTTTAAATTTTTTTACTACTAAAATAAAATTATATATAAATTTCTTATCATAGTATAACAGTGTCTGTGAGGATTAAAAAAATAACCTAACAAACTCACTTTAAAAATTCTAATTAGATATCCTCTAAATTTGAGTTTAAGAAAAGAAAAAAAGTGAAATAAAATGAACATAAAATATAATTAAACTCAAATTTGTTGTCACCAGTTAAAACAACCCATTTTTCATCATTATCATCCTACGTTTCATACTGTTACAAACATCATACAGACAATTCTTTTTTTTAGTAGAAAGTTAAATAATAATGACAGTTATTATGATGATTAAGCAATAATTATTGAATTTTTAGAATATATAAAATAATAATTAGAGAACAATAATCATTTATAAATTAATATTTATATATATTTTAAAACATTTAATACAATTTATTTTATTGCAAAACATTTAATACATTTAAATCTTTGTATAATTGCTAAAATGTATTTTCAATATTTTTATCTATATTTTAGACACAGAAGTTCTAACTCTTTAATAATTGTTTGTTCCACAGGAAAGGAAAAATTAAGGAGAGGTATAAAATTTTAATTTTTAAATTGAAAAATGATTTTTTTTAAAATTTACTTTATTAATTTTTTTCTTCAACTAAAAAATATTATAACTTATTTTTGTATTTATCTTCTTTTCCGTCGTCCAATAAGGCTATAACTTTGTCTCGTGAAAAATCATTTATAATATTATTATATTTATATTTATCTATATCTATAAAAAATACGAAGAAGACAATTAAGGGTTTATTTTTTGAAAAAAAAAATAGTGATAAAAGAGGGAAAGTCTTTATAAGGCGGTAAGACTCACCGTTACCACACGAAATGAATTAGCGTTGCCATTCTCATCCTCCTCTGTCTCTCTCTCTCCACCATTGCCATGGATCCTTACAAGGTATTGCTCTTCTCTTCTTTTATTGCCTTATGTTTTCCGATTACACCTCTTAGCAAAATCTCTATATCTTCTTAGCTTTCATTTGTTCAAGTCTTGATTAATATTATGTTAACTAAGAGTCTAAGACTTACGATGAACTCTTTGAAATTTGAGCAAGTACTGTGGTGTGAATCAATTGTTAGATTCTGTTTGCTTACAAGTGTTTAATGTGATGCAGCTCCGGCCATCCAGCGCCTTCAATTCTCCCTTCTGGACTACAAATTCTGGTGCTCCTGTTTGGAACAACAACTCCTCTTTAACCGTTGGAGCTAGAGGTATCCATCTTAGCTGAAATTGTTGCGTGCGTACTCACGCATTTGAATGATTTCTTTTTTGCTGAAACTGTTCAACTTTCCCTTGATTTCATGCCAGTGAAGTAGATTAGTGGTGAACGATATAATTTCACGGGTTTTACTGTGTGTAGTAAGTGCTACAAGTAATCCCTCAAACATTGAATATCCACCAGTTTAGTCCCTGAGTTGGTATATTTTCACCTACGTTTAAGACTAATTTTATAGATTTTTAATTATATAGGGGACTACTTATTATGATTTCTAATATTCGAGAGACTACTTATATATTTTCCTATTCAGCAATATATATATATATATATATATATATATATATATATATATATATATATATATATATATATATATATATATATATATATATATGTGTGTGTATATGTATATAATTTTCTTACTTTAAGGACCATTTGGGAGAGAGAAATACTTTAGGGAGAAATTGAGGGTTTACTCAAACTCAAACCATATGTAAATGATTGAGGGATCTTACTCAATTGGTTGAATGTGTGAGTTGTTGTAAACCCCCTTGTATCTGTTTTCGATTCCTATGAATAAAAAAAATATATGTAAATGACACTGGTTTTTGTAATTAGCTTAGTCTTGGTAATTTGAGCTTACCGAGTATTCAGTATGCAACATCAAGTGGCACAGATTATTTTCTGCTTTATTCCTACCATAGAGATTATGTATTTTCGTGCCTAATTTAATATTTTATTTCATTTATCTATGTTGGAGCATGTTAGTTATGATTATGAGTGTTTTTAGTAGTGGAGATATCTAGGCCACTTCCCTTTCTCTTTTTTTTTCTGGATTTTTTTTGGTGCTGATGGGGTGGTGGCTTATTTATCTGTTTGTGTCACTCTGTTGTATATAGCTAGGATTGAATTTGGATGAATATTATTTAGTCAGAATATTTATGTTACTTGACCCCTTTTGGCAGGTCCAATTCTGCTTGAGGATTATCATCTTGTGGAGAAGCTTGCAAACTTTGACAGGGAACGTATCCCAGAACGTGTTGTCCATGCCAGGGGAGCTAGTGCAAAGGGTTTCTTTGAGGTCACACATGACATTTCTCACCTGACATGTGCAGATTTCCTTCGAGCCCCTGGAGTTCAGACGCCTGTAATTGTTCGTTTCTCAACTGTCATTCATGAGCGTGGTAGCCCTGAAACCTTGAGGGACCCTCGAGGTTTTGCCGTGAAGTTTTACACCAGAGAGGTAAAGATTTATGAGTATATAGCATAATTTAAAACTATCTCCCACTTTCAGTGAATAAATATGATTACTGTAATTGTTTAAATTTCTCCTTATGTCTTTTAAAGAAGGTTAAATTATTCATTTTGTCCTTGTATTTGTACCTATTTCAAGTTTTAGTCTCTATATGAGTTGGCAGACAATTTTTTGTAGTGGTTTATTATTGTCAGAAAGCTTTTGTAGTGATTTTATACCGACATAAAAACTTCTCCAGTGTTATTTTTAGGAACTAAAGCTTAACTTTTATGCATGTATAGAGACTAAAACTTGCAATTTTTTCGTATAGAGACAACTAGAAGAACCAAATGAATAGTTTAGGGTGTGTTTGGTTTGTATTTTCATTTTCTATTTTCATTTCCTGTTTTCATTTTTGGAGAACTGTTTTCATTTTCAAAAGATTAGAATTCTGAAAATATGTTTGGTTTGACTTGTTTTCTGTTTTTAGGAAATAAAAACACTGAAAATTTATGATATATTGATTTCTGTTCTTTTTTGTGTTTTTAAATTTACTTAAAATTACATTCATTGTCATCTCATTTTCATTTTAACCAAAATGAGATTCTTGTTTTCAACTGAAAACACTGAAAACGAAATTTTATTGTTTTCATTTTCTGGTTGTTTTCTGTTTTCATTTTCACTGAAAATGTCTTTAAAAATTCAACCAAACACATTTTCATCACCATTTTTCATTTTTAGTGAAAATGAAAATAGAAAACAGGCAAACCAAACACCTCCTTAATCTTTAAAGAAATTCTCACTGTAAGTGATGGTGCTAGTTGAGTTGCTGAAATGCTATAAAGTTTTGAAAAGGTGATATGGTAATGGTAGTAGTTTGGTATTGTACATGATTCCTATTTTTACTTTGTGAAACAGGGTAACTTTGACCTTGTTGGAAACAACCTTCCCGTCTTCTTTGTACGTGACGGCATGAAATTTCCAGATATGGTTCATGCTCTTAAACCCAATCCCAAGAACCACATCCAAGAGAATTGGAGGATCCTTGACTTCTTCTCTCACTTTCCAGAAAGCCTTCACATGTTCACCTTTTTATTTGATGATTTGGGTGTTCCACAAGATTACAGGCATATGGATGGTTTTGGAGTTAACACATATACGCTGATCAACAAGGCTGGGAAAGCAGTGTATGTGAAATTTCACTGGAAGACCACTAGTGGTATAAAGTGTCTATTGGAGGAAGAGGCCATTAAGGTGGGAGGAGCCAACCACAGCCATGCCACTCAAGACCTCCATGATTCAATTGCTGCTGGTAACTATCCTGAGTGGAAACTGTTTGTTCAGACAATAGATCCTGAGCACGAAGACAAATTTGACTTTGACCCTCTTGATGTTACTAAGACTTGGCCTGAGGACATTATACCCTTGCAGCCTGTTGGTCGCTTGGTCCTGAATAAGAACATAGATAATTTCTTTGCTGAGAATGAACAACTTGCATTTTGCCCTGCCATTGTGGTTCCTGGTGTATACTACTCAGATGATAAGATGCTTCAAACCAGGATATTCTCTTATGCTGATTCACAAAGGCACAGACTTGGACCAAACTATCTGCAACTTCCTGCTAATGCTCCCAAGTGTGCTCACCACAACAATCATCATGAAGGTTTCATGAATTTCATTCACAGGGATGAGGAGGTAAGTTAATGTTTGATTTCTTATATTTTCTTATTCATTTCCTGATTGAGAATCTGGTTGCCTTGTTAACTACTTAGTGCTTAGATTATTCATGCACATGCTGATTGGGTGATATTGCTACCTATTCTTTTGTTATTATTTGGTATTCACATTTTTTTCTTGTGACTGAGCTCTGCTAATTTATAGGTTAATTACTTCCCTTCAAGGTATGATCCTGTTCGTCATGCAGAAACGTTCCCCATACCTCCTGCTATCTGCAGTGGAAGGCGTGAAAAGGTTAGTTTTGATCAATTGCTTAATATGAAAACGTGGAACATCTGTTAGGGAAGGAATCCACCTGCCATGGGTTTCAGTTTAGATTGCAGAGTTCATTTCAGTTTTTGTTTGTCTAAGAAACCTAACCACAGATTTTAGAATTCTAATAAAAATTTCTGAAATGTTCAAAGCATTTGACATAATGTATATTTCTTTGATATGCTTTTCTAGTTTAATCTGCTGTATGTAAAATTGATCTGACTAGAAAGGAAGCAAAGAAATGGACCCGCAGCACTGCTTAAACGTTTCTTTATTATTGATAAAGTTAGGTCTCAATCAATGCAAGATTAGGCTGTGCTTATTTTAAGCATTACTCTTGGATAGAAGAGATTAATTATTAATGCTTTATAAAAATGCTGCCTATATTAATTAGTGCAAGAAGGTATGAACAACTCTACTTCTTAATGCAGTGTGGAATTGAGAAGGAGAACAACTTTAAGCAGCCCGGAGAGAGATACCGATCTTGGGCACCTGACAGGTTCCTGTTATTAAATACTTATATGATCAATGTGAACGTGTTTTGGTGATGTCTAATGTTGGGTTCTTTTTGCTGTTTTTTTTTTTACTAATTTACAGGCAAGATAGATTTAATCGCCGATGGGTTGATGCTTTATCTGACCCACGGGTCACCCATGAAATCCGCAGTGTCTGGATATCTTACTGGTCTCAGGTGAGATAATAAGATAGAGATTTTAGACATGCTAATTTATCACTATAGAAACTACCGGGTCAATTGTAAACGAGTTTGCATGGTTTGCTCATATGCTCTTTGATGGCATTGTCTTGCAGGCTGACCGTTCTCTAGGCCAAAAGATAGCATCTCGTCTGAGCATGAGGCCAAATATTTAATGTTGTTGCCAACCCCAGAATGATTGTTAGAGTTGCAGACGTGCAAAGAGTACGATAAGGATGTGATTTTCGATCAATTTGAAAGAACTTATCCATTTCTTGCAATTTTAGTTGTGTACCCATAACTCCATGCATGCAACTCGTTGAGCTATCTCAATAAATGCCGTTTGTATGTGTTAGTATTTATATTTATATACCTTTTCGGCATGTTTCGCTGCTATTGTTGTGGACTATGTGTTCCTTGTAATCCAATTAATTAAGAAAGAAAGTATTAAATTATAAAGTAACGAGAATTTGAAATTATTCAATTTTTTTTTTATATCACCAATATGTTCTACCATTCCAGGTACATGACTCAATTATTAGGCATAGTCTGACATGATTGGCTGGAATTTAGATTAGAAGCTCAATGGGTCCAATGAAGCAGCTTCGTATTATTGTTTTTCGGGTTATTCTAAAGTCAAAATTGAGATTCGACCAACAACAAAATGTCAAAATGAAAAGTAGGGTGGATTATATTGGCTGCGATGATTAGAAATTCCGCTCGTCCTGGCAGTTCGATCCATAAACGCTTGGTAATTATCATGCCAGCTCGTTTTGGTCGAGGCATGTGCTACTACCATTTAAAGTGTATAGATTTAAATTAGAGGGAGTTAAAAAATAGTCAGGAGATTCTGGCTTTGGTTAGATGGTTAGTATGTTAGTCACTTCTGAAATTCTTTCTATTCTGGCTAGCATGTTCATGTTAGAAAATAAAGTATGATCAGAGAAAAGAAAATTTTAGTTAGAAAATAAAGTATGATCACAGGAAAAAAAGGGCTAAAAAATTATTCCTTCAACTTTTGGTTTGTCACACTCTCAATGGAGAAATAAAATGTTGAAAATGAATCACGTAAACTAGCTTTTGTGACCCTATTTAAATTTTTTTCCTCTCTTTTTTTGTTTGTTTGGTTTTACATCAAAAAATTAGAAGAGAAATGTATTTGACGTAATGTTTTTTACAAGTACTAACTTTTGCGTTTTTTTTTTAATTTTATTTTTTAGATACTAACTTTTGTGTTAAACATTAGAAGGACATGATATTAATACTGGGAAATACTCAAGTTATCTGTTAGACAATTTTACTTAATGTCTATTGATTATTGATTTTAAGATGAACGGATAGAACAAAGTGCTGCTTATACTCTTGTAAACGATAGTACAAAAAACAAGATGGAATTGGTACAACAATGGTCAGGACCAACAGAAACACACTGTTCTATGAATCCTTGGACATTTGACAATAGCAGTTAACATAGACTGTATTTGGTTCTGCATTTGAACCACATAACGTGTGTAATTTAATTACGTAAATTTGAGAAACTATAGAGAATAACTTTTTGCTTTGATAATGAAAAGTTGACGTGAAAACATAAAAAATGAACGCTATACCAAGAAATAGGACGCCATCCATTGTTTTTTCTCTTTTGCCATTTGGCAGTGAGTCGTGGATGGACCTGGATTCATTGCAATTCTCATAGTCAACAATGCAGTCATGATCTAATGGCTAATTTTTAACAATAAAATTGGGTTAAAATTAAAGTTCAAGATTATTTCTCATTCTGACTGCTGGGAGTTCTCATTCGTTCCAATTCGCACACACAACTGACAAGAGCTATGATGCTGTCGAAGACACCAAATTCGCTGTCCAACGATGCCATTGCCGGCTACGAGAAAATAAAACTGTGAAAGAGAAGAGAAAAGGAAAAAGAATTAAGAAGATGCAACTTGCAAAGGATTTCTCTTCCACTCTAATGATATAATCATATATGTGCTGTGTCTAATATATGTTGCACCAGTCTTCACATGAAATCCTTCTCTCTGATGCATTGTAATAAGAGTAACTGCATTACCTAAATAGAGTAAATATCTTATTTGGAACTTTATGAATTACTTCCTTTTTCTCGTTTATTTGTTATTTGTAGACTATTGTCTATTTGATATATATTTATGATCGGTTTGAATTTTATAATTGGTCATTACTCTTGAAATAACTTTTAAGAATTATTTTCTTATTAAGACATTCGATTTTCTTCCCATTCAGTATTTTAATTTATTTTTATGCTTTTAAATAAGTATTATTTTTTTAATTCAGATAATCTGAATTTAAATTGAATTTTGATACACTAAACTATTAAATTAAGAGACAGAGAAATTATATATATAAATTCATATAATTTTTTTCTATATAAATTTTCTTTAATTTAAGAAAATCATATCTCTATAATTTAATTTCGCATAATACTAAAATAGAATCTTAATCATTACAATTTTTTAAAGATGTATATATCATTCAATATTTCAATTAAAATGTAAAAGGAGGCACCTCTTTCCATCCTTACAAAATCTTTTTTTTCTTTGGTATATCTTTCCTCCATTCATAGAAAGACAACTGTTCCTTCGGGTCCTTTTCCGGTCGGGCCTCCTGTTTACAAAAAGAACATGTCTTAGTCGTTTAATGCAACAAAGTTGGTTGCATTGATGAGGATTATATGGTTGTGTTTTGATAGGCAGGAGTAATGATCTAATAAACGACGTAGTACGTTAGGAGTTGGAAAATAACAACAAGAATGACAGCAGAAGTGGCCATTTTTGGAGTCCCCTACAAGTTGTGTGATGGTCCCGTTCCAGTTACCAACACTACTTGTTCAAAGCAACCATCCATTTCTTGCTGCCACCAATTTTTAGCCCTATAACCTTTTTCCTTTTTCAGACGACTCATTAATCTTTCCTCTGTCGTACTCATAGACAACAAGTTATAGATTCTGGGTTGTAGCGTCTTTGGAAACTCGTTTAAGAAGGAATTGCGTTTGATAAATTGTTTTACTCAATTATTTTTGTATGTTTGTGCGTAATTTTCTCTCTCTATTTTTTTATATGATTTTAATTTCAGTCATTTCAAATTTTGCCGAAATCTACAAAAATGAGAGACTTCGATTCTTAAGATTATCGAGAATTTCAAATCGTAAGTATAATTTCGTTTCCCTGAATGATATGATGTATGGATATGGAGGAGTTATGCCCTGAAACATTTGAAATTCATTTAAATCTATGCATATCCTTACAAATTCCATTAAAATATTTTTGTATATTGTGATGGAAAAATCGTTTTTGTTCAATTAGCTTATATATTTTTTAATTAAATTAAAATTTACAAATATTTTTTACATAAATTAAAGTCCAATCAACAACCTAATAAACAACTACTAATGTCGGTTTCACTCCGACATATATAACTTCTGTCAATTAAACATGTACTTATAATAGTAATACGTAATCCTTAAATGTATTACTTTCTGATGATTCAATGGCAAATTCAAACTTTTCTTTAGTAAAGATTCATGGCCAAAAGTTGAGATCTTTGTACATCTGGTAATAAAATTACAAGAAATTCTCCTAATTAATCACACGTCAAATCTGCAAATGAAACATTTTTTTTTTTTCTCGAGTTTCTTTCGACTTGTAATGCGTGAGCATGACTGAGTCAATGCGGAGGCTCCTCATGTCATTGACAATGAGAAATTGTTAATATAGTTATGATTTGTTAATGATGAAATCAATGAGACGAACTAATATGAATGAATAGCGTTGATTATATTTTTTGATTTTTTTTTACTAACCTTTGGTCGGGAACTCTCATCCTAAAATTATAAAAATATTTTGCATATACATTAATTAAACTCATAAGGTATTATGGACTTTTAATCTAATCAATCAGCTCTTCATTCTGGTATTTAACAACTTCAGCTTTGGATTCCTTTCAAGTGGCCTCCCCGGCCCATTAGTGATTATATACATCTTAAAGACTGGGTAAAGACTCTAATCCTCCCCAATCTATTTAAATAGAAGGTTCGTGAGAGACACATTCTCTATAAGTCTAGGATGATGAGGAACAGTTCTAATCAATTTGAATACGATTAATATGATATTCTAATGCTGAAATCCTAATTAAAATTAGTTATTTTTTCATAATAAATAAACTGAATACCCACTCTGCAATGGTCGCATGATGAGATGAGGTGATCTTCCCTAAACTAAAGTCAAAAAACAAAACCCGAGGGGCCCCATACGAGCGTGAGCCAGAATTATTTTATTTCTAAAATTGCATTTTAATACGTTTGTGGGGCTTTCGGCTGAAACCACCAAAAGAAAAAAAGGAATCGGCAAATTGCAGAGATCGTGTCAAATGTGGGACGAGCAACAGCCACACTCCTTTTACCCACTTCCAAGGATTCTGATTCCGGCAATTAAACTTATTTAGTATCAAAATAAAATAAAGAAAAAACAATGCTCAGGGCATGGAATAGATGGAGTACTATAATTCTAGAATGCATCATCAATCATAGATATTACAATGGGTTGACTTTCAAGAAACATCTCCATATGCTTAAGAACTAATTATGTAGAACTGTTTATACTTTGAATCAATAATCTTTTACGTAGATCAACATGCCATAAATGATTAGTAGCCTCTCCGATAATATTTAGGATGTCTCTCCTTAGCTTTCTACTACTAAATGAAAAAAGAAGATCATAGAGATACAACATGTCTTGTGCTGAGCTTAGTTTACTTGGGTTGTTTCTGGTTTGACTTTAGCGGGAGAACGAGAGTTCCAAAGCGAAACACAACTGGGTTGGGTTATGGGGTGTAGGAGTAGGAGTCTGCATCAGTATCCTCTCCCTCTTGGGTTTGAATCATCACCTTTGTGTGGCTCCTTCCTTCTACTAACATACTATATAATGCGTGCTATTGCTATTGCTATTGCTAGTGCCGCCCTAACCATTTCCTTCTTGTCTTCTGCTGGGGCTGCCTTCCCCCCACCCATTTTCACCACTATCTTTTTTTTCTATTCAAAATTCCTGTTTGCTACCTGCTCAACTTCTTTATTTATTTGATTTTTTTTACTTAAAATAAATATTATTTCATAATCAAAACTCATGAAATTAATCTTCAACGTAAAAATTATTCAAATGAATTTTTTCTCTTTTAACAAATTATTTTTCATACAGGCAATCATATCCTGTTGCCATACTTAAAAAAACACCATTATACCTGGCAAAAGTATCAGCTTAGGCTCCTTCTGCAAACTATTTATCAATAGGGGTCTGTTTTCAAACATTTTTTTGGGAGGGTCTGTTTTTATTTACATTGCGTCAAAGACAAAGATACAATACAACAGGGAGTTGACACGTGACATTGAGTTATTATGTCAACAGAATTGCGCAATGGGTTGTGCCAATGTAAGTGACACAACCACTTTTGGACAGGCTTTTGGCAACGTGTGCAGTATAGACCTGTTGGAAAGGTATTGTACCATGTCAGTTGGAGTAACCCTTTGCTCAAATGCCCTAGGTACAACATATTGTGCCATTACTACTGGCGCAATACATGCTTATATAAACTCCCTCTCCCCCTTCCATCCACGCACACTTTCTAGTACATTGTTTTAGCATCTCTCCAAATTTCTTTCTCTTTATATTACATTGTGACAAATTTGTTAATATTTCTTCTGTGGGGTGAAAATCAGTAATATATTTATTAATTTATTTTTATTAATTTGTATTATTTTTTTATGTTATTATTATTAATGAAAATTGTTGATGACATTATTGATTTATTTTGTATGTTTTATTATAAAAATGAGTTCTTCGATTATTGTTCTAGTTTATTTGAATGGAAGAATATTTCAAAGTGATGACGACATCACATTTGAAGGCCTTAAAAAGGTTATTCAAATTAAACGTGGTGTAACTTTTGATGGGTTAAAAAAAAGAATTCGTGATAAGGTAAAATTAGATAAAAATGAAATTATATCTAGTATGACTTGTCGATTTTTAGTTACAGGAAAATATATTATATTGCAAATTTGTGACGATGAAGATGTTGAAACAATGATTGAAAGTTTTCAACAACAACAAGAAATGAGTGTCATTGAATTGTGCGTTGAAGTAGATGTTGTCGGTGCTTCTGCGTTGAATGTGACAAATTTGCTATTATCATGTGGGAATAATATAGCTGCCAATGAATCAAAAGTTCTAAAATTTGCAACAAATTTAGATGAAGATTCTGACGATGATGATTATATGATATCTAATTCATATGTTGAGGACTCGTTGGATGAGGAGGAAGATATCAATGATATATCTGACACAGATGAAGAAGCTGCCCGCATGATCCAATCCCTTGTAATCATGCAACCAAGAGAAGGTATATTTAATTAAATAATATTGTAATCTTATAATATTTTAATCTTATAATATTTTTTCATGAATAGTATACAGAAGAGACCTATATTGGTATATAGTTTTAAACCATTAATGGACATTAAATAGCACTAAAAGAGACCTGTTTTCATAAATACTTTTGAGAAAGAACCGTATATTAAGATTTTTTTGCAAGTGGAAGTGAGACTGCATTTTGGAAATCCGCTTCTCATTATAGTAACATTAATTGGAGTCATCCTGATGAAGAAGACATTCGTGGTTTCGATATGGCATCAACCTTCAATATTGGTCAAGAATTATTTGTTGGCATGAAATTTGAAAACAAAAATGTAGTGAAAAATACACTGCAACAATATGTTACGAAGGTGCACAAAACTTTTAAAGTTCTTGAATCAAAATCACAAAAATATGTCGTTTGCTGCCTAAATCGAAGTGATGACATCTTATGCCCTTTTTATATGAGGGCAATTGTATCTAAAAAAAACTTATACATAAAAAGTTACGCAGTGGGGGGGGGGGGACCACACACGTGTTTGAATATGAGTATAGCACAAGACCATGACAAACTTGATTCCGATTTGATTGCCACGTGCGTAGTAGGTATGATTTTAACTATTTTAATTATTCATGTTTGTTTATCATTGATTTGGTTTATGTTGATAATTAATTTTTGTTATAATTATTTTCATAGGGATGATTAAAGAAGATCCATCATTGAAAATTTCTTTGATTCAAGAAAGGATCAGTGGTATGTTTAACTATAAAATTTCATACAAAAAGGCTTGGAAGGCTAAACAAAAGGCCATTATGATAGAATATGGTGATTGGGATGAATCTTATGGCCAACTTTTGTCATGGTTGAAGCACATGCAAAATCATTGTCCAAGATTGTATTATCAAATATGTGACGATGATTTTGTAGTTGGCAATACTGTAATTCGTGAATACCGTCAATTCCATCGAGTATTTTGGACTTTTGATCAATGTAAAGAGGCTTTCAAGTATTGCAAGCCAACCATACAAGTCGACGATACATTCTTGTATGGAAAATATCGTGGGACGTTGTTAATGACAACATCACAAGATGGAAATGACCATATTCTTCCACTCGCATTTGTTGTGGTTGAAGGAGAAACATTAACAGCATGGTCATGATTTTTGACACACTTGCACGTGCAAATATTTTGAGGTGTTCTTCGTCGTCCACATAGTCTTGGATATTTGCAAACTTTGAAGCCAACTAGCTTAATTTCAATGTGTTTCCGTTAGCCAATGCATTAGCATTTTGCCTGACTCCAAGGTATTGTTCACACATATCAATCCCATCAATATTTGTGCTGCCAATTAAAGGATTGCCATCCACCGGAAGACCTAGCAACACAAACACATCTTGTAGTGTGATGGTGGCCTCCCCACACGTCAAATGAAAGGTATGTATCGTCTTCACCTTTCAACAAAGACATTTACAATTTCTCCATTGATTTTGATTCTACACAATTTTATTGTTGTGTATAATCCAGACTGCTGTAATAAAGGATTAATTTCTGCCGGTGGTTGTTCTATACCCTGATAAGTTGGAATCACTCGTCTCATTCTTAATTTTCTATCTGCATCCCCGTTTCAAATATGTTGGGACACATGTTGATTTTGCATCCACAACACATCATTTTCATGTGGTCCAGATACCACATCAAAACTGGATGAGGATGATGATGAACTTGTCGTATCAAATACACTGCATATTACAAACATGGTTAAAACCATATTAATAACAACATATATCACAAACATTTTAAAAATTCAATTTACAATCTCACATATAATAATTAAGTTACATGATAGGTTAAAAAAATCACAATATCAAATATATACAAAAAATTGTAAAAAGCTAATATTCCAAAAAAATTTCTAAACCAAAATCATAATTATTTTAAAACACAATATCACATATTTTAAAACATGTAAGTGTCATTAGCAACAATAAAGAACATGAAATAAAAATATTATGAGAGCGAGCAAACTAGAAGAGAGAGAGAGCAAGTTGGGAGGAAAGGGAGCAACAAAATGCTGACTAGGGAGAAGGAAACTGCTTGAAGAGGGGAGTGTTTGTTGTAAGTGAGGGAGCATGCATGTGTTTTTTAAATTTATAAGCAAAGAAAGAGAGTTGGGGGGAGGAGTATTGTGCCAACGAGTGTTCACGTGCCTACGTACGTGTGCCTACCTGTGCACCTACCACCTATGCCTATGCTGACAAAAAGTGGTTGTCTCACTGCAACCCATTGCACATATATGTTGATACAACAGTTCAATATCACATGTCAGTTCTCCTTGTATACTCTCCTGTCTTTGACATAATACAAATAAAAATAAATCTCTCTAAAAAAATTTGAAAACAAATTCTTATTAATATATAATTTGTAAAAGGAGTCTAAATTGATACTTTTGATCATCATACCTTGTAGGTGACATATATTTATTTATTATTATTATTATTTCGGTCTTAGTAATAGCATGCAATGAGGGGAAATTATAGTAAACAGTAAACAGTGGAGGGCAAACGGCAAACAATAAAATAAAAATAAAAAAATTAAAAACCCAAGTTGGGGTATCTTCAAGAATCTTTACATGTCGAGTTATATTCGTATTCCCTTTCTCTTTCTCAGCTTTACTTCACCAAGTTTGGTTCTGCTGTTTTCCTCCATACCAAAGAACGAGATCGATTGGCTTCGTTCACATGAGGTGGGTGGATGGAATCTTGCATATCATTTGCGGCAAAAGTGTAGTGTTGTTGTTGGGAGAGAATCTTTCTGAGCAGTGTCATCATTTTTTTCTGGTCCAACTCTCTCGTCTCTTTCGTTCCCCCTTTTTGATTGCGGATTTACACGGGTAAATATATTCTCTTTCCGTGAGGAGGGTGGGTGTCAAAATTTTCGGGTTGGTTCTGCAAAAATCACAACTTTTGCTATTTTAAAAAAAAAACTCTGTTCACATATTCAGTAGAAAAGAAACATCGTTTTTTTTCTCTCTATGTCTTATTCCTTCCATACTATTCGTTGGCAGGATAGATAGATAGGCAGGTTGATATAATCTGCTGTTACTGACATTATTATTGACAACTTTGAACAGAAGACTACGTTTGAAGAGTGAAGACAGACAGATATTATCCTATCCTATCCTGGACTGTTGTTCTCTTTTGACAAGACAAGAATTTTGAAGATCTGTTTGGGTGGTGAGACTTGTGGTTTTGGGAGAAAGTTGTTGTTTTTGTAGCCACCCATGATGGGAGATGGTGGTGTGATATCATCTGCTGCTACCATGATGGAAGCTCCACCACCTGATGGAACAACAACAACTTCAATGGATTTTGATTACATGGGTGAGCTTTTCTTAGATGGGTGCTGGATGGAGGCCTCTGCTGATGGATCTGATTTCTTGCTGCAAAGTCCTTCATTTTCCAATACCCTCTTTGACCCTTCATTCTCCTGGCCTGCCTTGGAGACCAACCACAATGAATCCCAGGTTGCTGCTTTTGGGAGTCAACAAGAAAGTCATAATAACAACATGGTTAGTGTTGTTGCTGGTGGTGATTATAGTCAGCAGTTTCAGTCTGAGACTCATTCAGTTGAAGGTGCATCTGAAGGTATCAGAAGGTGGTGGTTTGCACCCACACACACTCCCACACCTAGTCCAGGACCTGGGCCTTCTATAATGGAGAAGCTAATAAGGGCCCTCATGTGGATCAAAGATTACAATAGGAACAAAGATATGCTTATACAGATTTGGGTGCCAGTTCATAAAGAGGGTAGGCCGATTCTTGCAGCCGATGATCTTCTGTTCTCGCTTGAATCCAAGTCTCTGAACCTTGCCAAGTACCGCGAAATCTCTGTGACATATAAGTTCTCTGCAGAGGAGAGTGACTCCAAGGAGTTGGCGTGGGGATTGCCCGGTCGAGTGTTTAGGGACAAGGTTCCTGAGTGGACTCCTGATGTTAGATTCTTTAAAATTGATGAGTATCCAAGAGTTGACCATGCTCAAGAGTATGATGTGCGTGGAACGTTGGCAGTTCCAATCTTTGAGCAAGGAAGCAAGACGTGCTTGGGGGTTATTGAGGTTGTGATGACTACTCAGCAGATTAACTATGGCCCTGAACTTGAGAGTGTTTGCAAAGCACTTGAGGTTTTTCTCCTTTCCTATTTGCATTAATTTCTATTGTGTTATCGTTTTTAAAATACAGAAGTGTGTAGGTAAGTATTCCAGGAAAAGTTGAACCAAGGTTTTGGAACTGTGAGATTTTATCTTAGCTTGCTTTGAACATGCTATTTGCTGTTTTTGAAGGGATAAAGTCATAAAACTGCTCAAGAAATTTTCTTTCTATATCCCTTTTGTTCCTGGACACCCCTAGGATTCTGCAAAATATGCCATGTTCCTTTTTGTGAACCCATATTTTTATGGGTATCTGATGTTTGTGCCCTCTTGTGAGTTGTGATGAAATTGAATTGCTCTATTTTTACATGTTTCAGTATAAATGCTTATGACTTAAAAGTTAAAACACTTAACAAGCCAAATGTGAAAAGCTCATCAAAACTCATTAATAATAGTTTAATGATTGGAGGAATGTTGTTAACTTGCAGGCTGTTGATCTTAGAAGCTCAAAACAATTAAGTATTCAGAATGTGAAGGTAAATGAACATCCAATTCAGGAGTATTTTAATGAACTTAAGTTTGCAATTTCCCCTGTTACAACTGTTTTTTTCTTTTAGCAGGCATGCAACAGGTCCTATGAAGCTGCACTACCTGAGATTCATGAGGTGTTGAGATCTGCTTGTGAAATGCACAAATTACCTTTAGCTCAAACTTGGGTCCCATGTGTCCAACAAGGCAAAGAGGGGTGCCGGCACTCTGAAGATAATTATCTACTCTGCATATCTCCTGTGGAGCATGCTTGCTATGTTGGTGATCCTTCTATTAGGTCATTTCACGAGGCTTGCACTGAGCATCACTTGTTAAAAGGTGAGGGTGTTGCTGGGGGAGCTTTCATGACAAACCAGCCGTGCTTCTCAGATGATATAACTTCCTTAAGCAAGAAAGACTATCCAATGTCTCATCACGCGAGGTTGTTTGGATTGCGCGCTGCTGTTGCTATACGCCTTCGAAGCATCTATAATAGCACAGATGACTTTGTTCTAGAGTTCTTCTTGCCCGTAGATTGCAATGACATTGAAGAACAGAGAAAGATGCTTACTTCATTGTCCAACATTATACAAAGGGTTTGTCGCAGCTTGCGCGTTATAAGAGAAAAGGAATTGGAGGAAGCTAACTTGTCAGTTAATGAAGTGATAGCCCTTGCAGACAGTGGATTTACTAGGGATGAAATTTGTTCGGAACCCCAACAAAAAGGGATGGTTGCCTCATTGGATACTGAAGAAAAATCAAGTGAAACAATGGGTAGAAAATTCTCTGAACCAAGGCAGCAACAAGAAAGTCCTATTTTAAAAGGAAACCTTGACTGTGTTAGGGAGTGTTCTACGTCTGTTGAGGGTAACTTATCAAGTCCGGGAACAAGTAAAACTGGAGAGAGAAGACGGGTTAAAGCAGAGAAAACTATAACTTTGCAAGTTCTTAGACAATATTTTGCTGGAAGCCTAAAAGATGCTGCCAAGAATATTGGTGGTAAGCCTTCTACTCAACCATGTTTCCTTTTTCAGTTTTTGTGTGCAAACATTAGGTGCTAAACACATAGAATGAAACTTCATATCCCTCTTGTATTCCATTCTAACATGTCTACTAAACACATTTTAAATTTGGTGGCCCATTTTGGATTAGTTTCTAGCTTATGGGAACTTTTCAGTTATAAAACCCTACGTAAGACTTTTCTAAGTTTATAGCTACTATAAGAAGAGGGTAAACGAGAGAGCTTTTATAAAGAAGTTAGTGTTTAAGTTGATTTTAACTTGTGTGAGGAGTTTGATTCATCTCACTTCCTTGATTCATTTTATCTTTTCTTATAAGTAGTTATTGTGAAGTTTATCCAAATTGGCTCTAAGTTTCATATAGTTCAGTTCTCTGACATTATTTTTATTAGTTTTGCCCACCTGACCAAAACAGAAAAAGGTCTGATTACTTTCATATATACTAGTGTTTTACCTGTTAATTTTTCTGTGCATATCTATTAGTAGTCCTCTATTATAACCAACCATCTTTTAAATTAAACATTTTCCAGTTTGTACTACAACTTTGAAAAGGATCTGCCGGCAGCATGGGATAAAGCGTTGGCCTTCTCGAAAGATCAAAAAGGTTGGCCACTCCTTACAAAAACTTCAACTTGTCATCGACTCGGTTCAAGGTGCCTCTGGTGCATTTCAAATCAATTCCTTCTATTCAAACTTCCCGGATCTAGCTTCTCCAAATTTATCAGGAACTGGCTTCTTCTCAACTTTGAATCAAAGTGATAATCCAAACTCAACAAGCACGCAGCCTGAACATGGCTCATTGAGCCCAGAAGGTGCATCAAAATCACCCTCTTCGTCGAGCAGCCAGAGTTCCATTTCAAGCCATTCCTGCTCTAGCATGTCAGAGCTACAACAGCAGCACACAACTAACATTGCCAGTGACAAAGATCCTGCCACGGTTGGTGAATATTCTGCTGATGTTGTGTTGAAGTTGATCAGAAACGAGGCAAAGCTTAAAAGCCTTAGTCAAGATAGAGCAAAGCTCTTGCCAAGATCACTGAGCCAGGAAACACTTGGTGAACACCCGAAAACTCAGTATCAACTGCCTTTATTGAAAACCAGTAGCAGCAAGGTGGATTCTCACAGAGTAAAAGTCACATATGGAGATGAGAAAACCCGGTTTCGGATGCTGAAAAATTGGGTCTATGAAGATCTTCTGCAGGAAATTGGTAGGAAATTTAATGTGAGTGACATGAGCAAATTTGATGTCAAATACTTGGATGATGATTGTGAGTGGATACTACTCACTTGTGATGCTGATTTAGAGGAGTGCATTGATGTTTGTCAATCTTCCGAGAGTGGTACCATCAAACTTAGTCTACAACCTTCTAGTCATAGTGTGAGAAGTTCTTTAGAATTTAGATAACAGATTGATTGTAAATTATAAGATCTTTGTCATGTATGTGAAGCAGTCTTAGAAAAGGCACAATTCTTTTTTTGTGAAAAAAATTATTATTTTGGCAGAATGTAAGGATAAACTTTTGCTTATCCTTGTGCTCCAAGCAATAAGCAAATTCAGCTTTTGTTTGATTGGTATAATATAATACCATTTGTGCAATTGAATTCTCATTCTGAGTTTCTCCACTTACAAATATCTTAACTACTTATAGGGTGTGTTTGTATTTACGTTTCAAAGAAGGATGAACACCAATCCAATGATTTTTTTTTCCCTTTCACGTTTGATTGACTGCCTTGGAAAGTAGGATAACGATAATACAAACACACTTAAACTAAAATGCGATCTCTTTTTTCCTTCTCTGGATTGCACCTGAAGAAAATTCTTTATGTAGTTATCATACATGTCAAGGGCTATCTTCCGTTTTGGATGTCTTTTGGAAGGCAAATAATGGTATTTTGATAATTACTCATAAAGTATCGTTTATTTTAACCGAAATCCTTAAATGAGAGTCGTCAAATGTTGTATCCAACGCAGCAATCATGTATTTAGTTGTCGTTTCCATTATATGTCTCCATCACATTTCCACTGGATTATCTAGATTCATGATGCACTTACAACTTTGAGATTTCACCTAACAAATTAATTAGTTAGTTGCTTTACAATTGGATTTGGATGTCAGTATTTTATCAAACTTGGAGGCCGTACGCTTTTAGTTTAATAAAGTTGCAACAAGGACGGATGCATAAGATAACAAATTGAGAAATACCAACCAGGGTTAGTATTGATGATTCAAAAATAAAAGATAGTAGTATTAAACGAAAACATTTTTTAAAAGCTTAAACAGTTAACGTACCCGTGTATTTTGTGAAAATAATTAATTATTTTTTATATCATGATTTATTTGTAATAAAGGATAAATGTTGAAGTATATAATAAATTATACAACTAATATGTGCGAATACGTAATTATTCAATTAAATTAAGTAGAAAAAATATAATTCAAATATACAAAATTCATCTAATTTTTTTAAGTCGATTTGATAAAATTAAAACACATAACAAAAAAAATTGAATGAGAATTAAAGTTGTAACAAATACCTTGAAGACATTCTGAAAGTTTTATTTCCATTAAGTGCCTATTTGAATTAGCTTCTAATTTTCCTAAATAAATTTTAAAATTACATTGAAAATTAAAACAACAAATAATTGATTTAAAATTACGTTGAAGACTAAAACAACAAATAATTGCTTTGGTGCAGGAAGGAATTCAAGAAGTGCAGGAATCAAATGCATATATTTTGTTGCAAGTTGGGTCAGATGACACCGGGCCGGGCTTATATAACAATACTCTCTTACCTCAGCAGTCAGCAATTGCTCTGGTTTTATTGACAACTAAACACTATATTCATGCAGTAATTCTGGTGAAACTTAATTGACATTATTATCCTAGTATATCCAACTACACTCTCAAGTTAATTGAACTTTCTTTGAACTCACGTTAAGAGATATATCCACCCAGTTATGTTCAATAATTACTGGCAATTGTGCAAGAAACAGCAAGGTGTTAGTTTTTAAGACAACTTTATGAACATCAAGGAGTACGAATAAATGTAATAAAAAAAATGAATATACTTGAACGTAGGATTTAATTTTGATCTGTTTTTTATTTTGTTAATGTATAACTTTTTACATTATAGTAACATTTTTACTGCATAGCTAATCATGTTTATTCAAAATTATTAAAAAAATTGTAAAAAAAAATCAAAGACTTTAATTATATTATAACCGAGAAGTTAAAGTCTTAATAATATAACATGTTAAATAAGTGTAACGTGACAATGAATGAAATTAAACTATTCAATATGTCTAATCGTAATGGATAATTAAAGGAGCGGTGCAAATAGCATACATTAAATATTCAATTTTTATTTTATGAATGCTTCCATCACTTTTAAATTCGTATTTTTATTTTATGAATGCTTACATCATATCATAGCATATAAAACATGAGAACTTTTGGAAGGACATTTGTCAATCTTTTTCAAAGTGTTTTTCTCTTCTTTTTTTATCATTCTCTTTTAGTTTTTGTTTTCTTTTCAAGGTTTTTTTTTACGTTGTTTCTTTTTTTTTCCTTTTTTATATTTTCTTTTCTTTCTTTCTTTCTTTATGTATTTTTTTTTTTATGTTTTTCCTTTATTTTTTTCTCTTTTTTAATTCTATTTGATTTCTGGATTATACTATATAACCTATCTATTTAAAGCTTAAAAATATACATGTATAATAGAATATTAATAATTCATTTAATTATATATACACTCTCATCAACAAGTCATTTATTCAAGGAATATTGGGTTGATCCCTTAAGCAATATTTTAAATTTGAGTTTTGCGGATAAAAAAAATACATATTTTAAAGAAAAGACTATATTAAAAATTATTAGACAAATTTTTCGATAAAGGTTAACCATTAATAAAACTAGTTCAACATGGTGACCCAATAAAATATATACACTTTCCCTCTCTCATAAGTGAATTTTGTCCGTCGACTTGTAAAAAAAAGTGAATTTGTTTAAGTTGAGATCTAATTATATTTTTCTATCAAAAACATATAAAGAATATTTATCTCGAACATGTATTCTATTTTAAAAATTACTTTTCGTTTGAATTTTGTTTTTACTTCTAACACTATCCAGCTTTTTTTTATATTAATACTATTCAGTTTTTTTATATTTAGAATAATTATGTTAAGCTAAAACAATATTTATAATAATGTAATAGGACTCCTTTTAAATTATATACACAAATAATTTTAAAATTCTCAACATGATCCGTGCAATAACACGGGTTCCATACTAGTCATTTATAAGTTCGTAGTTGGTGACTAACCTACTAGTGTTGTGATGTCTAAAGTGTTTTCTTAATGCATTATATATTTGTATTATATTAGCGATTTAGTCGACTCATTCTCTTGCGTCACAGACTCCAGTGTGCCTTTTTTCTCTGCCTAAGGATGAAAATTGCATGGTGCTATGCCTCATTTCTTTATGTCAGCTTTCTAGTAATTACACCAAAAACCATTTTTTGTTGTGCTCGTGTTTGTTACTTGGGTGTCGTGGTTTTGTACAAGTGCGTATGTTGACCCAACCTATCTCATTAACTATATCTAGACTAAGATAAATTTTGATGGATGAGTTTTAAAATTAGACATGATGTATTTTGAAAATTAATTCGGGACATGCTTTAGGTTGTTCCAACTCAATTTGATTTCCTGTATTCTCTCTCTCTATATATTTGAACTATTGTGTATTAAAAATAAACTATATGATTTAATATATAATATTTTAGAAGGGTGTAATTTTTTTTTTAATTGGGTTGAGTTTTATCTATTTTTTAATCTAATCTAATTAATTAAGAGTCCGTTTGGGGTGGATGCAAATTTTTAATTTTTAAATTTTAAATCTAAGTTTTAAAATAAAATATTTTTGATAAAAATAAAGTTGAAATGATTTTTAAACCATTTTTGAAATATTTTTACATTCATTTTCAAAACCAAGAAAAAAAGTTGTGAAGTTGATTTTTAGTTAAAATATATTTTTCACATTTGACAATTATACTTTTTGCTGCCACCACCATTTGTATCGTCACCATCATCATTACCACCACCATTGTTATCGTAATCATCATTACCATAATCATCATTGTCATTATTACCATACAAAAATACTCTTAAATTAATTTTAATACGATATGAAACTTTAAAAATAAGTTTATTTGAAACTAATCATATTTTAAAAATTAGTTAAAAAAGTTGAAACTAAAATTGGATGTTATTTTTAAAAAATTTAAAACTCAAAATAAAAAATCACCCCAAATGAACCCTTAATTAGGTTAGGTTGAGTTTATCTTTTTTTACTCAATCCAATTTTAATTGGATTAACAATCGGGTTGGGTGAATAAAAAATGATCACTTCTTTTAAGTCTTAAAGAATTCCCAAACTCAAAAATATTAACGGATATTTTTAAATATAAGCATTCATAAAATATTGTATTATTTATGAGTATGATAAAACATAAAAAGATAATCCATAAATATATACTCACAATATTATTTTTAAATCATGTAATAATAAGTAACTCATTCATAGTTATTCTAAAAAAGAAAAAAAAACTCATTCACAGTGATAAAATATAAAATTATGTATGAGTGCTTATGGCAAGATTTTATATATTAGCAATTTACTTGTTAGTATATAAATAGTATATTGTTATATGTTTGTTTACTTATGTGGCCTGAGTCAAGTTTTTGTGGGATCAAAAACTTCAAACTTATTATCTAATACAATTTTAGTTGAGTTCTCTAAAATAAAAACTAATCCAGCCCACCAAAACCCATTTGGATTGGATTGGGCGAGTTCAAGTTCCCAGAGTGTAATCCACTTACATCCCTAATATTTTATGTTAAAAATTTACTGATATTTTAAATATCGTACTGTATATTAAAATCTGAGAGAAGAAATTGCCTCACCAGTCATCCCCATCATTAGAAACCCCACAACATTATCAAGCAAGAAGCGCAAAAAAACCCATGAAAGAAACCTAAATTGGTTATTATCACTATAAATGAAATGTTAAAAATTCCACTGAACAGAGTATAACTGGTGTTAACTTGTAAAGACCCGATTATAAAAAATTAGAACTATAATGATTTAATTAAAAGTTTCCAAACTATAAAGAATTTTAATTAAAAAAAATATAGATACTAAATCAAAAAGTTAATAGCATTAGGCCTATAGATTCAATTAACCTTTTAATTTGTTTTTCACAAACTTCCACCCTAACCTTACAAGAGATTGATTATTAAATAGGTACAAGGGTCATGATACACAACTTAGGGGGCGGATATGTCAAAATTGCTGTATTTCCTATCTTCTGTTTCGCCTTTAAATTTCTGTACTTTACAGATGCTTCTGAAACCCATCGTCCAATGAGTGTAAGTTTACAGCTATGACGAGGTTGATGAACGATCTTCCCCTTGCTCAATGATTGAACATCTTGAAGGTGGACCAAAGACGCTTAATAGCACCTGCAGCAGAAGAAAAAAAATATGTTTTCAGTCTCGAGAACAAAGTTCAAAGACGGGCATAAAGCCAACTAAGTCCTGCGAATAAAGTTTAGTTGGGCACTTCGTCATCGATTTTCTCACAGAATGTACAAAGGTTATCTTCTGGGGGTACAAGTATCTTACGAGTTGTGGAGCATTTTTGGAGTTCATCAAGTAAAAGTAAAAACAAGCAACTTATTGGTCCTTACAAAATGGATTTGGATCGTCTAGAGCACTCATTGCACTTTAGAAAAGAAAAGAACCAAAAGTCAACCGTTGATAAGAAATTCCATGCTAGTTCACATCATGAAGGTTGGTTAGAGGATAATGGCAGCAGGAAAATAATGGACACAGAGATTATGGTTTGATCAGAGAGACTAAAGGCTAGTTCACATCATGAAGGAAAAAAAAATAGGAGTAATGTAAATGTTATGGTCAAAGAGTCACGCTTTTGAAAATCTTCCAACCTTCCACGTTTTGTGTTTGAGTGAATAATGAAAAACTAACTTCACTCAATGAAAAAAAAAACGAATTCAGCTGCAGCTGTTCAGGCATCAATATTCTTTCAATTGAAATAAATAGGAGGAATAAAGAAGACATCACTGACCGGCAAGAAAACAAGTCCATGCAAGAAACCAAGAAGTACCAATGACAAGTACATCCGAAAGTAATAAATCTGCAAAATGTAAAGGATAGATATAGCAAATATATATAATCTCAGAGTCAGGCCATAAACTAAGGATGAACTCATAATACCACAAACACTTCTGTTTTTGAGAAGCAAAGAACAATAACTCCAACCAGCTTTGTTAGTGTGATACCACTGCAATTGCATAAAGTAAATGTTGTTCAGAAATACACTAATACATAAATTTAAGATAAAACAATATGCGGATGCAAATGCTGATGCAACACAATTGCCATGAAATTTGCGTTGAAAACAGCACAAGTTTATCAGATAAATATGTTAAAACACAAACTGGAAGGAATAAACTATGCATGATTTTGTAAAAAGAGGTCATGAAGGATCACTGCATCCAGTCTTTCATAGTCAAGACTCAAGAATATGTTGTTCACTATTTCCTTCACAGAATTAGAAGTTACACACTTACACCAAAGAGTGGAGAATGACTTCTTCACTGCACATGCATGTGTGCAATTCAAGAAATTGAACAATAAATTTTCTCTAGCACAAACTTACCTGAACACCGAAGCACCCATTGTACCCAAAGCTTCCTTAGCACGTTGATCTCTGTCTCCACTTGCTACCTGTAATAATAAGGATTTGGTCATGTCGAACTGACAGAAACTAGATCGTAGAAAACATGATAAGGGCATGTAGCTCAGTGTTACAGAATTTGATGCTTTTGCTAATATTATTACATAAAAATTTACATATAGTCAGTTAAAAT
The DNA here is from genome assembly GCF_004193775.1 of Glycine soja. Lineage (NCBI taxonomy): Eukaryota > Viridiplantae > Streptophyta > Magnoliopsida > Fabales > Fabaceae > Glycine > Glycine soja. The sequence continues at coordinate 1,342,438 of NC_041007.1, read as the reverse complement.
TATTTTTTTTCTCTTTCTATCCCCTGCATTTATGAGACCAAGTTTTACGGGAAAACTCAACATTTGGGAGAGGGGTTATGGAAGACACAGAATGACTAATTACAAAGATTTATTCCTCACTAAATTTCACTGAAATCAAGAAGAAAAAATGATAGATTTAAAATTTTTAGATGGCATAGGTTAAACCAAGTGCACACGTGTTGGCAAGGTAAAAAGGAAAGCAGAGTGGTACTAACAGTGAAAGAATGAGTCATATGCACACAAAACTCAACAGCAATGCCCACTGACATAACAAGGTTGACCACCGAGAGCGCATTCAACTGGATATTCAGAATGGCCATCAAACCCTACAAAGCATAATCTTGTAGGTAACAAAATAACTAGGTGATTCAAAATTCTAGATATCAAGCACCCACATAAATAGTACAAACAACGAACTATCACGTGTCAATTAGCAAGAATGTGAAAAAACAAAGAACAGTGACAATGAAGGCAAAATACCATAAGATCAACAACAATCATTGCCAACACCAACAAAATTATTGATGAGCTCCATAAACTGCATAAAGGTTGAAAGCAAAGGAGGATCAAACAAAGATTTGATTGATTCATCAAACAATAACTCGTCCATACCTTTATTTAATTCAGGAAGTTAGAAGAAAATAATAGCTTAAACCATTTGCTAAAATAAAACTCGTGCTCACCTGCTTGTGAAAATCAAGCACACAATAAATACTGCACCTGTTGCATCATTGTATGATTATGTTAATGTTTTGCAAACTATACATCAACATGCATTGTAAATAAATTGTAGACTGTAATCATTAAATAAATTATTGTATAATCTATTTTTTTGCAAAATTTTCTTTAAGATCTTATTTTTAGTCTCACCTCCCCCTCAACCCAAAAGTTTTTTCCATGATGATCACGTAATTTTAGAAATGAAAGTAACAGTCTACAGCAATGACAATGTACAACAATATTCAAAGATTGACCAGTTTGAGAAAGCCACATCTAAGTCTTAATAGTCAATACTTACCAATAGCTATAGCAAGGTTGATCAGTGCAGTCTTCCATATATGAAGGTATTGCTCAAAAAACATATAAAACACTGAATATGGAAAAATCTCAATCTGCATGAGAAAAAGAATGTTAGTTTGGACATGGAAAATGTGGTAGAGCTAAATCTTCTACTTCATACTTAGCTCATTACAATTAGAATTACCTTCTGCAACCAACAGCCAAAAATACTTGAACCAGAAAGTAGAACTGATTGATACATTACCTTCAAAGAATCAGAAACTCTTGAACTGAACTCTCGAGCAGCCCTCATAGAATTAACGTAGTCAACCTAAAACAAATTTACAGTTAAAACCTGGAGTCCTTTGATACAAATGTAATTATAGAAAAAATAACATATAAATGCAACCTGCTTGTTGAGTGGGGTATGATAAGTACGGAATGACGATGCTTGAATAATGCCGTTGTCATAGCCTGGCAACCAAAACACAGTCAGATATTCATACCTAAGATATTACACACTCTAGAACTTAAACTGATTCAGCTTCAGGACAAAAAGAAGAGAACATGGACATAAGAAAAATCTTCAAATTAATTAACCTTTCAGTTCAACACTGCTGGTGTAAGCTCCATGACCACCTTTTGCACAATCTGCAGATGGAAGAGAACTAAGAAACCATGGCAGCTTCTCCCTAAATTGTGTTGTAGATGGACGATCATTATGGAGATCAGAGTGACGAAAACACTGCACAATTTCCAAAGCATTTGATTAAGTTCTCAGAACAGAAACAATAAACTATTCAAACAAAGACATAATAAAGAGGATGAAAAACATCGGTTTAATTACCGTTGTGCAATCTTTACATGTTCTTACTGAAACACAAGAGCTTTCCCCAGGGGCACAGCAAGGAGGCTGGAAGGAAAAATTACTGTCAAATACAGTAAAATTATTATATGCTTTGACTGCTTTAGAAAATCTTATCCTCCACCTATATCTTTTCTCTCATAATTTCTTTTTACAGAATAAAATATTAAGGGACTTTTACTCCATAAATTTTATTTACAAAGATGCAAGCATTCTCATCCTTTGGCAGTAATTCCATTACTTTGCAATTCATTAATTTTTCATTCTCCTATAGCCAGGATCATTAATCTTCCTGCATTATTGAGTACATTCCCTCTGATCATGACAAGTTTTCTATTAAGTCATCATAAACATATTCATATCAATCCTAACATATTACACTAGCAAGCATATATTATAACAGAATTAAGATTTTACAGATTAATCACTAGCTTACTATCGTGTGCACCTGACCTGATCATCAGGAGGGCAATAACTCCCATTTGTAAACTTCCTGCAACACCCAAATGCTTCTGGAGATACCCACACAAGAAAATCATCAAGCCACGAGGCAGCTGGCTTGGCAATATAACTTGTGTCTGGTACTAGGGCTGCTCTCACAATCTACAAGGTAAAGCGACAACATCCATCACAAGGAGTATCCAAGTTATCACGAGTATGTAGGGGAAAGATCAACAATTACTTCAGCAAACAAGTAGATGGATAGCATGGACTACCAGCTTAATACAAGTAAAATAACTACAAAAAGGAAAAAAGATGCCTCATTAAGAAATGATGGATTTGTAATGTCAAATGTGTGTGTGTGTGTGTCAGAGACAAATAAGCCAACTGCTCATGGTTTATACCTCATTTAAAAGAGAGTCTGAATTGCAATGGCTAATGGAGCAAAGCTGATTTGTATGCGTTGATTCTGAGCTGAGGTGAGGAGAATAATATTAGAAAAATTCATCCTTAACATTAGAACTTAGAAGTACTTAGACAAGGTTAAGCATCTGCATTCCTCATCCAGTGATATACATTCACATATATTCAACTTAAGTTGCTGAAATATTAATAGCAGATCTCTATTGAAGATGAAGTAAAGAATTCACAACTTCATAAAATAATGGGCGGGGGAAACAACTAGTGATTGATCCAATCTTGTAACCAAGGAAGATGTATTTAGTAAAGCAAAAGTTACTATGATTCATGCTAAGGTCAACAGTAGTCTGTTTTTTATTCATGTATATGCCTATGAGAAAAAAAAATACAAAAGCATGGCATTAAACGATAATAGAATTAGAAGATGGAAAATAGTACTACGACTAAATGCGGAAGTTGAATAAATATTATATCATGATTTAAGAAATTTATCCATTAGTAAGAAGATTTGGTGCAATACATATATGAATAACCATGCTAATTTGAAATGTCACTAAACTACAAGGTACATTAAATAACCATGCTATTATTCCTACCACTAACACATGCTCTCATGCATCCCTGCAAATTAAAAAACTCAGCAAATATTAATTTTCTATACAAAAAGGTGGATGCCGAACATAACATGATAGAACAAAAATACCTGTAGTTATAGTTTTTCACAACAAAATACACAGGAGGTCCAATTCTAAGATATTCTGAAACATTATTGAAATAACCCTGCAGAAAAAAAAAAAAATATATATATATATATATATAAAGTTTGAACACATGCACACGGATAAAAATTAAAAAGAAACATGGTTACATGAATATACGAGTCAGAGCCAAAAATGTAAACCTGAAGATATGAATCTCGGGGAAGAACAATTTCTTGCTCTAAACCAGGTTCAATTCTAGTGCTCAATGCCTGTGTAATTCAGATATAGATAAAATAAAAAGGGGGGAAATGCGAAAAAGAAAGAAAGCAATGCATTAGAAGCAGACAGGTATAGTTTAAATAATTTCAAAAACTGTAGAAACATATACAAAGACTTACAATGCTAGCCAATGCAAATCCCACAAAAATAGCTATGACAACTATTTTTACTCCCCAAATACTCAGAATGGGAGCATGAACCTCCTGAAAGGGAAAATGAACCAGCAGGATAAGAAACTAAGGAGATGATTGACGAAGTTAACAGCAAAAGTTGGACAAAAGATGTTATTAAATTCAAAAGCCATGTAAAAATCACTACAACTCAATGTTGACAGGAACGCAATAAAAAAAAAAAAAAAGCTTAAGGATAAATAATTAGATTGCAGACTGCTTGACAAAGATTTGTAGTATTTATTACTAGAAGATTACCAAAAAAGTTTAAACAGCTAAATTAAACAGTTAGTCCCTAAACTATTCAGAAATTTTCAAATAGGCCCTTATATTTCAAATTAGATCCCAGAACTAATAAAACATTTCTAATTGGGTTCCTGTCTAGTAGCTAGGGTTTCGTCACGTACAAGGATCTCATTAAAATTTCTCTATTAGATTCTTGTACTTAACAAAACCCTAACAGTGCCATAGCTAAAGCTAAAGACCCAATTAAAAATTATTTATAAGTTTAGGGACCTAATTACAAATTTTTAAAGTAAAGCGACTTATTTACAAATTTTCAAATATTTCAAAGACTAAAAGTTTAATTCAACATAAAAAGAAGATCTTTATATCAATCAAATTTGAATCCCAACAATAGTAAGAATGCTAACATACCAATTACTCTCTAAATGATTGTACAATTTATTATTATGGCTAGATTAAAAGTGAATCCAATATACAATGTGCTTTACAAAAACATTGTCAGATATGCTTAGTCCTCTATTAAATACCAGCAAGCACTTAATGTTAATAAGGATAACGACAATTACCTTCATGTATCGAGCCAACAAACCAGGTTTTCTTCGTCCAGTTCCTGAGATGTTATGAATACAAACTTCAATGGAAGTAACCTAAACTTTCAATTTTTTTAAAGTAAAAGATCATTCTGGTCAACCAAAGATACTATTAAACAGGAAAGAGGGAAAGCTTACAATCAAAATAAAAATAGATGCAGTGATAACCATGGAACAGATGGAAGTTTCATCTTCAATTAAAATTTTAGTATACCTATATCAGGGTCCGCATGCACTTTTACGCATGGAAAACATGGAAGACTAACTTTAATGGAAGTAACCTAAACTTTCAATTTTTTTAATGTCAAAAAGACCATTTTGGTCATCCAAAGATATACTTATTAAATAGGAAAAGGGAAACCTTACAATCAAATTAAAAAAAAATATATGCAATTATAAATATTTAAGTTTTATCTTAGATTAAAATTTTAGTTATACCTGTATCAGGGTCCGCATGCACTTTTATACATGGAAAACAATCAACTCTCTTATCCTCTGCCCGTAAAGAGTCAAGAACTATCAGAGCTACAAAAGCGGTAACTTGCAGGAGGAAGTCCAAAAGAACAGCCAATGCTGTGAAGGAAAGTTAAGGATTAGCATTTGACACAAAAGAAACAACTGTGACTGTTGCAAAGGTATAAAATTCCAAGAGGATACAAAAACTTACCAGCAAACATGGAGAACACACGGATTGCAGGCATGGAAATAAAACTCCCAACTGCAAATGCTAAAACCTCTGATACACTGGCCAATGTTATTGATGGTCCAACTTCAACAAGTGCATTGCTTATTCTTCCTTCTAAAGGCAACTCCAGCTTTTGTCTTTTTACAGCATGAACTAGTATACACATATTATCCACCCCAACCTAATGCACAGAGATTCAAAAAGACAAACAGGAAAAGAACGGTAAACATAAAAAAATGTGGGATGGATAGGAAAACAATCATTTGAAGAATTCCAGCTTTATTGATAGTGTTCATCTGGCAAACAGAACAATCATACATATAGGAAAAGATGCATGATTGATTATCTTTGTACTCATAAAGATAACTCTGGGTAGCATTCCATATGCTTGTTTTGTCTCATTCCCAAAAAAACATTTTGTTTATATATTAGCTAAATAAAGTAATTAAAGATCAGGTTATAAATGTAATTAACCAAATCAATAAAATCCAATAGTTTAGCATGTTACTTTTTTTCATTTTAAATTTTTTTGCATCTCAACTTCACTCTTCCTGAATTTCAACTATGATTTTGTTTCACATTTATTTAATTAATGTTTAAATTGCAGCAATATTTTCAGAGAAGAATAGAGAAACGTTTCTTAAATTAGTCAATCCTTTTGGATTCCAAAAATAGATCTTGAACACTTATCAAACCTATTTATTATTTACCCTAATCTATTATATAGCTATCATTTGATAACTTTGTAAGCAAAAGAAAACTTACAGCTAGGACAAGAAATGGGATAACTTCCATGATGATCAGAGTAGATTTTACACCAAGCACACTAAAAAATCCAACTGATCCAAGGACAGATAGCATAACAAGAATTACTCCAGAAAGACCAAGCATTACCTGCAATCCAAAACTATCCAATAAATATTTATGTACATCACAAAAATCTATCTCCACAACATAAACTACTCAAAATCATAACTTGATTTCCATAAGAAAACCCAATAAAGGATAAAGGAGAGGGAAGATAAATAAAAAATCAAAAAATAGAAGGGGAGAAAGATGGATTGATACAGTGGATAGGACAGCACCTTAGATGAAATATAGAAAGACGAAGGATGGAGGGTATCCCCTAAAGTAAGAGATATGTAAGCAAACATCACAAGATAGCTAACCTGCAATAAAATAAGGTACAATTGTAGAATTAAACAAATTACACCTACAAACAGAAAATATTAATTTTGGAAATACATGACATAGAACTTGTTCAGATAATACCATATATAATCATGCCTCAGACAAAAAAAAAATCAAGTACTTTTTAGGACAAATAAGTATCATCAACAAAAGAAAGGAGGATATTACCAATATAGTAATAGCATCTGCAGTACTTTCTCTTTTCAATTCTTCCTCAACAGAGCTTTCAGATGAAAAAGCCAGTGTCAAATTTCTTGATTGTACCATCAGTAACAGCTCATCCTATCACAAAGGACATAATAGATGTGGGAAATCAGGAAAACAAGGACAAGTAGTTAAGAAATAGAAATGTCCTGATTCCAAGATACAGGACCATGTAACATCACAAAGGACAAACAAGCTACTAAAACATTTTATGCATCTTTACTGTTCTTTCTGCAAAGGAAGAAGACCTAGGGCTCAGTTATGGGATGTGTAAATTAAGCCAAGTTTGACTACTAATACTCACCGGGAGTCAAACCCGGATAAAGTATTTTCTAGGGATGAATGAAATTGCAGCAACCTTGACCATTTATTTTTCTGCTGCAGCAAATTGGCAAATATAGCTTAAAATATACAGACACAGTTGACTAACTATGCAGGACTAGTGCCTGGCCCATATACAGGTCAAATGACTGAAGATACAAGTTACTTACTCGTCAATGAAAGGAACAAAAGTATATATACAAGATACAAACCTTCACCAACTGAATAAAGGTCTTCTCCCAAGCAACTGCTTTTCTGGTTCCATTACCTTCTTTATTAATAGCATTATTTACTGGATATGTTACAATGAATGCAGAAGCCTGTCTTAAATAAATCACATTATAGAGTTATCATATGCTCAAAAAAATTAAATTCATTCACAACATTAGAAGAAAAGAGAGAATACCTCAGAATAATCATTCCCAGAAAAACCTCCTAATACAGTGCTTGGATCCAGAGGAGCTTTAAATGCACTCATACATCGGTCTGCTGAGGAATAATGCTGAATGAACACAACATTACAAAAAAGGTCATTTTGAAATTATATTATATGGATTTGACTATTCTAAAGTGAGGAGGTGCATTAATAACCATTGATTAGAAAATCAAGGATTGAGATTTTAACAACTTCAAAGTTTGTGATACTTGTTATCTTATCATCTCAACTGTTAATTTTCTAATTAATGGATATAAATACACTTCATCCTCTAAAGTGACAGGGGGTCACTTTAGAGGAGTCAAATCCATAATATTTACACATCACCATGACTGTATGAATCAAAGATAGGGTTCATATTGATGCCTCTAGATAGTAAGAACGAGAAAACACCATATCATTCCTATCAGGCAAAGAAGCACAGGTCTTTCCCCCTTGTTATTAGTCTATAATCTCTTTTAAGAGAGATTTGATGCAATGTGCAAAATGAACTATATAGTACAAATCAGAAACTCCAACAACCATCCACACTCTCTCTCACACCCTCAATTCCAAAGAAAAATTCATGATATTCAAGAGGATTTTGATTAAAATGACATTCACCTCAATGCATTTATCAACCATTTGATTTGCCTGTATCATATTTAAATTAAACTTTAGTACAAATGCACCAAGAAGGTATTCCCAGTAGTAGCCCTGGTTCTAAATCTCTAATTGCTCTATGCAAGAAATTAAAAGCATGCAGAAAATGATATCATTGATTGCTGTATATAATTGTACAATACAGCAGGAGGTCTTGGGAATTGTATTTCATGTGAACACAGAACAACAGTATAATTACGAATTTCTACAGCCACAATCAAGTTCAAGATGCAAAGTTAACATTCGGTACCTCAAAACAGTAATTGAGATGCTCTACTCCCCCATAATCATCAAAATTTTTGGGATCCATTTTGAAGTACTGTTCATCAGAAAGGGGAAAATTGTTAATCATAAAAGCTAAAATCATACAAATTTATTACAACAAAGATGATGAAACATTAAAGTTCTCTGGCTGCGAATCAATAATTATACCTGAAGGACACTTTGAGTGGCACAATCTTTGTCTAGTGGCTTCATACAGATATCTTGGAGAGATACCGTCAAGCCAGAATAATTAGCACGAATTGCATCAACCTGGCAACAGCGTCCTCAACGTCCTCAATTGCAGAATAATTAGCACGAATTGCATCAACCTAACTACAATATGGAACACATACCTTTTTCTGTATTTCAAACAGAAACCTAATGTTGTCCTCTGTCACAATTCTTGGTGATGTACTATTCACATTATCTGGGACAGTGGCCAGAATGAGCTGCAAAGGAAAAATAGCCGAGTTATTATCAAGAGTTATGAGCAAAAATCTATTGCAGAATGCAGACTAATGTTAACTTATCACGAAGATAAAATTGATATCAACACAAAGAATTTATATACGGAAACCAGTAAAGCCTTAAAAGAAAGAGGAGTTTCTGTTTCCTTATAAACAAGTTTGTCTTTGGGTACATGTTATCCACTGGAAATACATGTAAGGAAGCTACAAGCAAAAGAATAGAAACATAATCCTTTTTTTTCATAAGAGAAGAAAAGAAGTAGCTGAATAAAATAAAATTAGCAAAACATTCACGTGGTGAATTTGTTGAATATTGTACTGATAAAAAAGCTGGCCTTTTGGTACATGTTATCCTCTGAAAGCATGTAAGGAAGCTAAAAGCAAAATAAATTAGAAATGCACATCCTTTTCTTTTCATAAGAGAAAAAAAGAAGTAACTGAATAAAATAAAATTAGCAAAATATTCACAGGATGGAGTTGTTGCATATTGTACTGATAACAAACTTCATAACTCATAAGTTGATCTGTATGGGGAGAAAAGGAAGAAAAAAACAGGGCAATACAAACCTGTTCAATTCTGTAAAATGGAGCAAGATGAGTATCAAAAAACTGCTTCTCTTGTGCTGCTTTACTCCCAGGTCCTACCCAGAGCTAAAAAGTGTAGGAAGTTATTTGCCAAAATCCACTAAGGTAAAAAAAAAATATATCAAGAAGATAAAAAAAGAAATGTTCACATATCAAGTAGCCTAGAAACTCAACCACAACAAATGATAACAGTATGTTAAAGCTACTTCTTCCCAGCCTGTGTATTTTTTGTTACATTAGACTTCAAAAGTGGTGCAATGGTTCATTATTTCCACTTCTTTATGCTCTAGCCAGACAATTTTTTAAAAGACAATAAAATTAAACAGAGCATTTTAAACAAAAGAGTAGCAACTATGTGATATTTACCTTCTCGGGTCGTGTCTCAACCTTGAATTGGATTAGACCTAGACAGAGGAGAAGAACTATAGCCAGAGATGAAGCCAACACCATAATTGGATGTCTAGCTACATATGATCCATATTTCCTGATCATATTAGCAAACATGAGGTCAGATGACATTCTACATGAGATGATATATGTTAATAGCATAGGCAGTAACCTGTAAAAATTTGTCATATATCCTTGTACAGCCGAGAGCCGGACTCTATTTCTGTTTTGTTGAGCATCTTCCATCATCTTATAATCAACATCAGTCAAAACAAAATCAGAATTGGACAAGCATGCATAAGGAAGGAAAGGAAGCAAAACTCATCCTTTTAAGGGAAAAAAGGAAAGACAGTTCTCAAACATGTTTACAATGAAAAAATAGCATATATACTAACATGAATCTGCATAGGGACGTTCTCATCCTTCTCCCTACTATGAGAATACAGCGCACCATCACTAATGACATTAGACATTGATTTTGTTCTGTATGTCGGTTTTCTTTCCCTTATCCGATGATACAATCCCCAACCCAAGAACACGCAAATCAGTATAACGTATAAGACTGCTAAAATCAAGTCAACACACTTCACCTGCAGATGCCAAAAGGTAAAACCATGTTAGTTAATAATACACAGTAGGATTCTCAAACCACATTTATTCATCATGATGAACAGCAAATAAATACACCTGGTAAATATCATAATCATTATAATATGCTCCCTTACCATTAAAGTCCCAATTTTCACAGAGCAGGAATCCTTCTTATTGGTGGTAGTTGAAGCTGAACTAGAGCATACTGAAGACGAAGGACAGTCACCGCAAGAACAGCCAAGAGAAATATCACCACATGAATAAGTTGAAACATTCATAGGTTTCATGTCAGATGACTCGGTTGCATTTGGCCGGAATGTAATTGCATAAGGTGAACCAAGACCATGAGGGGCAGCTTTTCTACCAATAAAAGCAAACCAGTCTGCCAAAAGCAATCCCAGTGTAAGCATCAAGCTTACAAGCAATGCACTAAAAAATAATTTTATACTAGTAAATAGTAATTCCTATCAAAATGAACCTTTAGATTTGCAATGTTGCTACTTATCACATGTTAGTTAAATTATCACAATGATAGTCACAGAAGTTTTTTTCTGCGTAGACAATGCTATATGAGGGTATCAATTTATGCTCAAGAGGGAAATCCAGCAATGTCACCTTGAAAATAAAATATAACAGATGATGTCTTAGTGTCTTACAGAACCAAATGTACTCTACTAAAAGTAAGATGCAAAGTTTGTTTCCACCATTGCATGTACGTTAGAGTCACAAACAAACAACAAAGAATCACAAACCATGAACTCTAATGCATCCATCTACTTCTCACTCTTAATATAATTCATGCCAGTATGCGCAGATTAATCAAGAGAATAGTTAAGGAGAGGCCCTGTGCATATATTTCAACAATATCTTTGGTACACCATGTGCAGAGTATGCATGACACATTTCACAAACTATTTCAGCGACAGGCTTTACCATCTAAAATTCTGAAGAGCTAATATATTTGTTATGTTTCTACAGTTCAAAACTGCAACATGAAATCATAGATAAGAGATGAGAAAGGAGAAACAATATTGCTTAAAGACTTAAAAGTACAATTTACCTTTAAAATTTTGAGCACCAGCACCAATAAATTGTAGAGCTCTAGAATTCATAGTGCCAAACTTTACCTCCTTGCAGGATTCATATAACCCTTCACCAAAAGCATCAGTTACAAAATAATCAATCCCGCCCACTGTCGAATTACCGCTAACCTGTAAATTGTAATGAATGGAGTCTTTTAGTAACAATTGCATTGTAAAGGTAATACGGTATCAATTGTGATTTGCATCCAAAATACAATAATATATAAAAAAAAAATGAACACGAAATAGGCTCTTTCTCAATTGCTCAGATTTATTAGCATTATTGAACCAGAGAAGAAGAATCATCTCAAAAGATGGTTATTATTCAGTTTATTTTGATAAAAACAATAAACATTAGAAGAGAAGACTAAAAACACAGGTAAAAAAATGTATCTTGAGAGGGGGGCTAGAACATATTTAAGATAAATTTCTTGTGGTTTAAAAAGAACGATAAATAAGAAAACTGCATGTTGAAAAGTACAATATTATAGAAATGTGCTGGATCTTACATTGTCAACTGAAGTCACATTGATAAATAAACTCTGGTTCGGAGAACATGTAAGCTCACAGAACAGATTCAAAAAGTTTCTTAAGCATGCTGGACAACCTACAAGAAAAGGAATTGCCTGCCATAATGTACAATGTGTTAAAGGCATGTGCACGGAATTTAAAAAATTGTGGCAATATTAACTAGAAAGATAGTATACACATATAAAGGCAAACTTTGATTAGTCAATATATTAGTATTCATAAAAACAGAGAGAGAGACTGTGAGATCAACTTAAATCTTAAACCATGAAGAATATGCATCTATAATTTATAAAAAAAAAAAAAACAGAGAGAGAAAGAGAAGATTGACCTGTTGGACTTGCGTCCTTAATGTTTCAAACTGAGCTTCTGTACAACAAACGTTCCCAGTAATTGTTGGACACAAACTTTGGATCTTTGATGAAAGCAAATCATCTGGCTGGGGAAAAGATAGAGAAAGAAAGTTCACTAGATCATGACAACCTTTAATGCTTTAAAAGTTCAAACTAGAAGATGGGATGCACCTTTATGCTTATGATAACAGAAATAAAGTTCAATATCACACATATCATATCCCAGAATAAAAATCTAAATGCAAAAGAGTTTCAGAAAATGAATCCTTTAGAAAGCAAAAGATATAGAGGCAAATGGACACTCAAATAATGATAAATGCCTCAGAAATACCTTCACAGCCGGGGAACCATGTGGGCAGTTCACTACTTTACCATCACTGCGCGTTCCACAAATGTCATACATTGCACAATAATCCTCGGAATGCCTTTCCCTGCATAAACGAAAATGGAAATGAAATTTTGTACTGTAGATACACGTAAACAAACAGGATTGTAGAATTGAAGCACGGTTACACGTGAATCAATTGATTTTGGTTAAGAAACCGACAGTTGCACTTGTGATTATACTATAAAGAGAAGGATTACCCCGTTGTGTTTGTATTGGAAGTCAATAGAAGCCTTGTGGACAAATCGTCTGCTTCTACCAAAGATAAAATTAGAAAAACCTGCAAAATATGAACAACATAAATTAGCAATCCAACCAAACAAAGTAAACAATGCTCTTACTTCCAAATCGGATTCAAGCCAGTAAAATAAACATAGCCTGAGCCACGTGATGAAATAGACCATGTCGTACTCCACAAAAATCATGTCTCCCCTAGTATCTTTAACAAGGAGTTAGAAGAATTTCTTGGTACTAGGCAACATTCCGGAAATCAACTTCCATTTCATTGATAAAGAACTGAATTATTTCATTCTCTTTAACTTTATTGGTAAGCAAACAGGGTATATAAAGAAATTAAAGAAAAAGAAAACACAGAACTGAATTATTTCATTCTCTTTAACTTTATTGGTAAGCAAACAGGGTATAAAGAAATTAAAGAAAAAGAAAACACAAGACGAGCTGCATCCTATGAATCTGACGAACGATGATGAGCACAGGCACAGAACTCCAATTCAAGAAACTCCGTAAAGAAAAATGAGAGAGAGAGGAATTGCCTGTAAGAAAGATAGTGAACAGAAAAACCCTAGGCGAAGGTCCATAACGGAGTTCCTTGTTGAGAGAAGTAGTAGTGGAGAGTGAGTGAACAAGCATCAACCCCGTTTGCGGTTGTATTGTAGCACACTGAAGAACTGAGAGTCAAAAACCGCATTTATAAGATTACAGTCTGGCCAACTCATGTAAAGACTAGGACTCGGCGTTTCTCTCGTGACCGTCGCAAACTTTGCGAATTTTAAGGGGGCAGTATTTATGTTAAAATATTCACTTTTCTTAACTTCCATCATTAAATATTGTTCTTTTTTGCTTTACGGAACAGTATTATACTATGATTCATTTATTAAATTTAAATGAGTTCGTTAAAGGGTGAATTTATTACAAGTATAAATAATGCATTAAATATTTTTAACTGATTGACATCTTATTGAATTCCTTAAAACAAATAGACATGTTATTTACTAGTATTATTATTAATATTTAATTTAAGTTTTGTTAACAAGTGCCCGTTAATAAATTAGAAAAAGAAGTATTTATTATAAGAATCGTAAGAGTATAATTGAATAAAAATACTTAGTTTAGTTAATTATATATTAAATTTATCAATTATTTATATAATTATCTTAAAATTATTTTTTTCTTATCTCTCTATCAAATTAATTATTTTTTATTGATATTTGAAGAAAAAATAATTAAATAAGGATATGTATGGGGAAAAATTAATGTATCTATGAATCAGAAAAAAAATATAAAAGCCATTATAATTAGGGACGGATGAGAGAATATATTTTTTCTGAATAATGAGAGAATAGATACTATCAATATCAATGTACAGACACAATCAACTTAGAAAATAATTATAAAAAAGACAAAAAAAAAATATAAAAGTTATTATAATTAGGGACGGATGAGAGAATGTTTTTTTTTTCTGAATAATGAAATAATGCATACTATGAATATCAATGTAAAGACACAATCAACTAATTAGAAATTTATACAATCAATTAATTAGTACTAAATGTGATAGTTTTTAATTATATGATAATGATAATATAAAAGCATTGTATTATTAATTATTAAAAATAAGTCAAATAAAAAATTTAATATAGTCCTTAAAAAATATAAAACTAGTTTTAGTCTCCATAAATTAAAAATAATAAAATTTTATGAAAAAATTGAACACACCCTTGATTGTATATTATAAATTATTAAAAAAATATTTATTATAATCCTTATTTAAAATGATACATGGAAAGATAATATAATCAATTATTATTTAAATTATATTTTCACTAAGATAACACCATGTATGAAACGAACAATCACTTTTCACTTTAACTAAAAAAATATAATTAGTTATATGTAAAATTTTGTTTCTAGTATTTAAAAATGAATACTGTTTGGAAAAATTAAAATGATTTTGTCTAAGATTAAACTTTATTTATTATTTTTCTTAGTAAAGTTATGTTTAAACATTTTCAACTTTTTATTATATGATTATAATTTTTTTAACTATTGTTATTATATTAAGAAATGAAATGCAAAATAATCCCAAGTCTGTTTTTGTTATTAATTTATGTCTTATGTAATTATTGTAAAGTAAAAAAGGAACAGGGATGAAATAAGAAACTCACAATTATTTTATTAGAAAAAAATACTATACTTATTAATTTCTTCATAATAGACAGATAAAAATGGAATTGAAATAATATGTTTATTTGACTTTTTAGCAACAAATATCTCTTATCAAAGTTTGTTTGTTTGACGTTTTTAAAACTAATATAGCTTATGTAACATGAACTTTTTATTTTTTTTTACATGCTTATGTAAGAGAAAATTGTTTAAATTTTGATAGTAACATGAAATTGTTTTAATTTCGATCGCAGACATTACATGGCGGCTTATTGACCAAGGAAAATGACCACTTATTTTTATTTTTAGGGTGTAAGAGATAGAGGGGGAGAAAGAAAACAGAAAAATAAAGAAAATTAAAATACTGTAAATAATATGATGCAATGAAAAAGAAAAATAAAAATAAAAATAAGACAAAATGATTAAAAAATACCGTAAAAATATATAAGCATTGCTTTTTAGGGAATGTATAAACATTATTAGAATATAACACTTTTTTTATTTTGTTTATAAGAATCGGACATATCACACATCACACAAGTATCAATAAAATTTAGAATAATTCACACTTTAAACGAGATAGATACCAGTATATATACAACATAGCATAATAAAATTGACAAAAATAACCAGAAGCGCAATTATACGCCTTATTTATTATACGACAGTCAAATTCCATCCCCTTGTATTCTTTTTCTTTTAATCTCAATAAATAGATCGACCGTTGTTTTTGTTTTTCCCAGGGAACTACTCCATCTGACTCTTATCATGAAAGTAATGGCAGCATATTTTGAATTTTTTTATCTCGTTATGGATACACAAAATTGAAAGGCATAAATAAATTATCATTGAATCAAGTACATACGTGGGGCAATATTAAAATACGAAGATATATGTCCTTTTAATTTAACAGCTCAGATGAGATTGCAAAGCTAATAATATAGTATCTGACTGTAATATTTTTAACTAAATCACATCCTTTAAAAAAATTGGTTTATTTTCTTTAAAAAATTGATTAAATTAGTTAATAGTATTAACTTGTTTAACAATTTGAGTTATTTTCTAAAATTATTCTTAAAATGATTGGGACTTGGTATATTTTACATTTTTTCACTTAATTGTTTTTTATTTAATTAATTAATGTGTGCTAGCTATTTCTTTAATCTTTTAATATTTATTATTATTATTATTATTATTATTATTATTATTATTATTATTATTATTATTATAAAATAATTATGAATTTTTTGATAAAAATAATGTTTGCAAGAAACAACTTGAAAAAAAAATCTTAAGAAAAGATAAACAATTTTTTTTTATAAAAAAAAAGGCCGTATATCTAGGGATGGAGGTAGTAGATCATAAGTGATAGAAAAGGATAAACTCAAAAAATAATGTTGTAAAATTGTTGTATGAGTTATTATTTGTATTTATAAACGAGTTAATAATATACTTTTTTCAACATATATTTTTTTATTGGTTAAAATTTATTACAAATTATAAAATGATAAGAAAAAATTATTTCCAGTCAAAAAAAGAAAAGAAAAAATTATTAAATATAAAGTAAGACTCGTGAAATTACATAATTTTTAGTAAGATTTAATCCACCAATGAGTATATTTTCTTTTATTTGGCAACTCAATAAATGCATTCATTTTTATGGGAAAAAAATACAATCATTAATAGATCTCACAATTAATTAGGATGAAAAAAATTAACAATAAAATAATTTTATGTTTTTTATATTTAGGAATAAAAAATATTATATTTTATTTTTTATATATAGGACCGAATTATATGACATAATTGATTAATTTATCCTTATTATCAAAGTTAGTTAATTTAATTGTTAGCAGTGATAGATTCAAAAACCTTGTAAAGGGAGGTTGAATTTTTTTTCTTCCTTTATAATTGTTTAAATGTTTAACTTTTAATAAATAATAATTTTCAAAAAATTACTATTTTTATACATCAAATTGAAACTAATTTTTATATTAAATAATGATAATCTTAATTATTATTATTATAATAACAACAAGCATACAATTAATTTTATATAATTTTATATTAGTTATGAATTTAATTATTGTAATAAAATAACCAATAATTTTATACTAATTAAAATTAATAATTATTATAATAGTAACACAAAAAATTAATTTTATATTGATTAACTTAAAAATATATATGTATATAGATGAAAATTTTCAAGAGGGGATCTTGAGCTCTGCTCGCCCCTTTTATCTCTGGTTACTAACATTAAATTGTTTATAATTTTAATGTTTTTTAAAATTTATTTTTAATTTTATAAAGAATCTATTTAATTAATTTTCATAGGAGAAAGAAAAATTTAAATATTTTTGTAAAAAAATAATTAATGCATGTAAAATAAAATCTTATAGTATGAGAAAAAAATTGACTGTATTTTATAAATAATAACTGAGGAAATACTCGTATTACTTAAAACAATTAAATAGCTTGTTACAAACATTTAATTACCTTATATTATAGTACTAGTATATCCAATGTTGTTGATAGTTGGAACTTGTGAAGCAAAGTAGGTGATCGAAAAAGACATGTCTTGAATCGGAGACAATTTTAAAAAAATAATTACAAATAAGAATCAGCCAACAATAGGAAGACACAAACTTCTTGTATCAATTGCTAAGGGCACAAGATTTTTTCTTTCCTGTAGTAAATTTTAATCAGATTATACATCCTGATTTCTGGTTTTGGAAGTTACAGCAAATACTTCCACAAGTCCTTTTATAATTGTCAGATTTTTTTTTAGAAACATGTTTTTACTTATTTGTCATTTTGAAGATTTAAAATAATATCACAGTATCCCCTAAAAAAAATATCAGAGTACTTTTTATCAATTACTCTTTCCATTCTATTTTAAATCAAATTTTAGCAAAACAAAAAACTATTGGACAGATTTTATAATTTATTTATGACAAGATAAAAAAGAATTTTTTGAAAAATAGTGCATATAGATTAATTTCCATTCTTATTCCCAAATTCCATCTATCTCTGTTGTCCTAAATTTATTTTACCAAATATTTCAAATGACATTTTTATTAATTTTGAATTTACTAATTAATTAATTTATTTAACCTTCATTTATTTCACTCCTTTTAATTATTTTATTTACATCAACTTAAATTTATTTTTTATATTTTTGTATTTTAAATTTTTAGAAAATAGCAATAACAAATACAACAACTTTTAATAAAACGGACAATTCTAATCGTTAAAAATAAAATAGATAACTCTTACTGCCTTCTATTTGGAGGAATGAGAATACATGTGGTCTATAGGAATAAAATATCAAAGCCACCTTTTGTCAAGTAAAAAAAAAAAAGAAGCAAACTTTACCACCTGAATGGGATATGGTTAAAATGAAGTAAAATTCTTCAATATTGTTTAACTATAAGTAATAATCCTCTAAAAAAAGTTTAATTATTCTTTATACTTTTAAATTTATTTATTTTAACATCTATGATTAATAAGTGATTTTTTTTAGTATTTTTGTGTTTATATTTTAATTCTTAAGAGGTTTTTCCATTAAAATCCGTTAGTTAAAGAATTTTAATGAAAGAAACGTTTTAAAAATTAAAATATAAATTTCAATGACTAAAAATTCTATTTATTAACTATAAGAATTAAAAAAAAACAAGTTTAAAAACTATAAAAAATAAATGGGTAATTAAATAAAAAACCTATAAGTACTAATGCTCTTCTGTACGTATTCTTTTTTCTCTTTTGACAGACGTATTATTTTTTTCTAATGATTACACAGTACACTTTTACTTTGAAAGGGTTGATTCTGAAATCATACAACATTGCGCGTATGATTAAGAGTTATATATGTAATTCATAACATTTATTTTGAAACTGATTAGCCCAATACTTCACGCAAGAAACATCTTTAACGTATCAATAATGGAATTTATGATATATTATTAATTTGCTTGCTGGAATCGATATGATATTGGTTCGCTTGTCCCGATAACATGTCGGGTAAACGTAAACGATATGCAGAATTCATAATTGACGTTAGAACAAGATTATGGATGAGGCACTTATATTGTCACAGGGTGGGATGAGATCATGAGAAATGTATGGTCTATGGTGGCAAAGAAAAAATTAGTGTTGTTGAGGCAAGGCCATCTTCTCATGCATTTCAAATTTATTATCCTAGCTAGTTGATATAGTATACCGGTTGATGTATTCTGTGGATAGGAACATTAAACAATTAAATGAATTAATCGATCTTCTCATGAAAAACCCCTATGCTAGAGAGACCGGCTTCTTTATGACGAAAAAAGAAACTATGGAAATATCTATATGATCAATTATGCTGGGCTTGAACTATGTTTTCACGTTCTTTCTGCGTGTGATTATTATTAATATATATAATGATATTTATTATATATATACATAATGATTTTTTTTTATCAATTATACATAATGATCTTTGTGAAGTAAAGAGGTATTATTTATAAATAAATAAAAACGCTACAATTATTATTGCAACGGTTATAAATTAATGACAAGAAATATAGATCCTCTAACGCCAAAAAATACGGTTTACAAAAAGGCACGTTTAGCGAAATCATAGTATTCGTCATCATTTAGTCGTATTGTTGAGGCTACCAATATCATCATTTCTTATTGACATTGGTTTTTCTGTTCATGCATATTAGGAGTGCATGGATGATCGATCAACTTTAATTACCTTATTGAAGACAGACATTCAAGTAGTGTGTAAAGGTGGACTACCGAGTTACCTTCAATTCCCCTCCACAAATATAAACTAGAAATAGAATAGTAGTATTCATCGTTAGATTTTCTGAAAGGAAGGCCAGAGACATGAGACATATCCATCATGAGAAATATTCACAATGTTATGGAGTGACTTGGATTTGTTCAATCACAGCATAGCTAATCAGCGTGCTGATACTTCTTTCCGCTTCTGCGATCACATCTAGATCGTTTACTTGTGCACCATATATGTCCATGCCTCAGTGTCATGCATCCAAAAGCAAAATAATTTGAAAGTGCTTTAGATCCGACGCTTCTCGTATTCTCGTGGAGGGTTGAAGTATTTAATCATTAATTTGGATTTTTTTTTTTGAAAGCCCAAAACAAATAAACAATATACTAAAGAAAAATTGGCACAAGAAGTGCCTAAGTTAAAAGCAATACAAAGAACCGGATTCTTTTTTCTAAATAAAAACAATAACTTGATGTGCTTGCATGTATTGATTTCAAAACTTTTAGCTTTTAGCGTTAGTGTTTTAAAAATAAATAATATTTGTTTACTTCAGATAAATATACTATAATCAATAAAATTCTTCTAAACATTTAACAATTATATATGTTTAAGGTTCACATTCGATATTATTGATTAAATTAAAATAATTAGATGTCAATTGATTCATATGGTTAGTCTTAATAATTACTATATGTAGTAGGAGTATAATTTTATTTTCTAAAAAAACATCTAAAATATAGTATTTATTAGCATTGGCCTTCATTAAATGTGGAAAATTAATTAGTTGGTAGCAGGCTAGAAGGGAATGTGTAGTTTATGCATGGCGGGGCCAGGGGAGGGAAATTGAGATGGTGAAAGCAAATGGCTACAGATATGATGATAGGCTATCATGTAGCAGGCTGCTAGTAAAAGAAGAAGATTTGAATCATTAAGTGGTGTAGTTAACAGTTGGGGAGCTAAGTAAGTGGGATTAATGATGGTGAGTGTGAAAGTGGAGGCAGGCGCAAGAGGAGTAAGATTCTAGACGTGGGACCTTACTCGATATCATTTCGCATTGCGCGACCAGTGACGAGTAAGTAAGTACGTACTACTACTATGTATGACTGGTTGGTTTAGTGAACTCATTTTCAAATAGGTGTTGGGTAAGCGAATTGGTGATATATTATTCATTTGATTTCAGTGACAAGTGTGAAAGGGGTGAATTGTGAGTGGTAGCGCTTTATAATAATGGGGCCATTTTGCTTTTGGGTTGTTTATATGGAAATTTTTTGGAGGACCCATTAGCCGTCATAATTGCCTCTCATCTGATGTTACTACCTATAATATATTTTTATAGCTCAAAGTTACACGCCTTGATCATGCAAATCGCCACACGCTGCTGCAGAGGCGCATACACACCAACACAACACAACCACGCCCTTACAAAAGCAGATTCTCAACTTTCAGTCCTCTCCAACCTAATTCCTAATCTCTTTCTTCCTCGGTGAAGTACTAAAAAGGGAGTCTATGCCCGTTAGATTTGTATCTTGCCTTAGTAGAAAGAAAGAAAAAAAAAAAAACACAACCGAAGAGAGGATTAATTTGAATATCCTCACTTAAAATGGCTAAATTAATAGTTGTACTAAATTTGTTTATCAATTAATAAAAAAATTAAAAACTAATTAAAATATTTTATCCATAATTCCAATATAAACATACATCAAGAGTACCTCAAATTTATTCATCTTTATTCATGTTTTTTTTTGGTAATTTTAAGATGAATATGTTCATCTCAACATAAATAATATTATGTTAACCTAATTTTGATTATTTTATCTCTGTTCCTTAGAAACTTATCTTACATCTTCAATAATAACATAATAATTCAGTAATTATTTAATCAGTCACATGTAATGTTCTATTCTGAAATTGATCTTTCTTTTACCATCATAATATCAACGTGAAATATTAACTAATTATACTAGTACTTCATCTTTATCGGATAGTTTTATTGATTGTCATTAGTGTTTTTTTATGAAAAAAAATGTGAGTGAAAATTGAGTTAAGTTTACAACTATGTTTTTTCAACTATATTTTTTATCTTAAAAATTTGAATATAAAATTTTATTTAAGATATCTGAGTTGAATTTCACTCCACCATGGTGGAAATTCACCTTTTAACTAAAGGGTGTCTTTGTTTCCAAGTAAAAAACATGTCAAAAAAATATTTAAGATAATTAGAGGACTTTTTCAAAATTTCACATAAGATATTAAAGAAAACAAGCCGAAAAATAAACTGAACTATGGCACATTTTTAAAAATTATCCAAATATGACGTTAAAAATAGGAACTGATGAAATAAAAATAAAGTTAAGATAGTTAAAATATTAATTTTACCTTTTAAAAGGAAAGGGTATATATTTTCGTAATCACTCTGATTACGCAGTGACAATGATATACGTCTTTTTAGTTAAAAAGATAATTTTAGTACTTTTGTTTTATAGCATTATTTGTTCCATGTTTTGACTTTTATTTAATTTCGATATTCTATATTGTTTCAATTTTGTCATTTCCATATCATGTTATTAATTTTGGTAGGTCCAATTTTGTCATAATTGATGAAGATGGACACAAAAGACAAGACGCCATACTTTTTTGCTATAAAAATCGTTATAATCCATTAAAATAATTAGAATACAAAATAAAGTACTAATTAATTATAAAGGAAGAATGATAAAAAAAAATAATTAAAACAAAAAATTTCCTGTTATCATAAAAATTGATAAATATATATTAATTATCATTGACGTAAAATATGATTTTATATAAATTTAGAAAAGAAAACATGTTTTTCATTTTTAAAAGAGTATATATTTCAATAAAGAAGAAAAAGATAAAAGGAGAAAAATAGTAATTAACATAGTATATAATGTGATGAAAAATAAGAAAAAAAAGTCTAATTTATTTATTGAGCATAATGTGAGGTATTATAAATTATCTATTATCTAACTTTGATTACCACGTATAAAAAGATTAAAAAAATAATCTTAAGAATTTAGGGAACGTTATACATAATTCAATTAAAAAGTGTGCCAGTTTTTATTAAATAGTAAATTCAAAACTACTCGATAAAAAATAGAATCCACGTGATAAAAAAGTAAACAATTCATTTCATGTACATGATTGGATGTTGATTTTTTATATATATTTTTTTAATAGTTATATATTTTCAAACTAAGTTATTAAATCTGCAAAAAAAACTATTTTTTATAAGTTAGAAACTAAAGTTATTAAATGTACAAGCAATTTATAAAAAGTAGCGTAACAAGAAAATTATAAAAAGTGAAATCCCTTATTTAATTTGCTCTTGAATAAAAGGTAATCATCCTGTTATTCAATGTTTTGATCCCGAAAACAAATTAACTGTAAGGGATTTTAATGTCTTGGTAGTGAAAAGAAATGAATTGACTGTAAGGGATTCATTGATCTTTCTTTTTATTTAAAGTGATATTGTATTTTTTAAAATAAAATATATTTAATAAGAGTAATTTTTAAAATAATATTATTTTCAGTGTTTTTATTTTTTATTTCAAGATATCTCTAAACTGTTTTAAGTTTTTAATTATATTTAATTCAAATAATATATAAAAAGAACTAAATAACATAAATCATAAAATTAAAATTTAAGAATGAACTAAGTTATATTTTAACAATTCTGTAATTTTATTATTTTTTTGACTGAATTTTACTATTATTATTATTATTTTAAATATTTTTTATAATAACTGATTTATATCTTATAATTATAAAAATTAAAATATAAAAAAAAATCTTAACCTATATTATATTTGAGTTCAGTTCAGATTTAATTGCTATGTATTATTATTATTTTCCACCTCTTTCCAAAAATAGATTTTTAAAAGCAAACACACAATCAATTGAATCAAAATACAGTTATTCCATTTTTATTTTTTTGGTTTACTGTTAAAGTTTCCAATTTCCACTAATCTGAACACCAGGAAAGTCACCAACCAACTATCAATTAAGGGAGGAGGAACCAATGTGAAAATATGAGTTTGGGAAATTAAAGCTGACGAGTAATAATATGTTGAGAGATTTCAAGTTCACCCACGCAAAAGAACCTTCTTTTATAATGGAACACTGACTTGGAAAACAACCCAACAGCAAAGAGAAGGTGGCATTTAGAAGCGAAAAAACTGCTATGAGCACTTACTAAACCATAAGCTCTACCAAACGTCATCATGGACCATAAAAAACCGTTCTTTATACGGATGAGAGTTTGAGAACAACTAACTACAATGCCATTATGGTTAATAGACCCCAATTTTGGTGACACAAATAAAATGTTTTTCAATTACAAAATCAAAGTATTAGTTTGGTTAAATGATGTAACCGATACTAAAGTGTGGAAGCTGTCCTTTAAGGATACTTGGATAGTTGGATAATACTACAAGTTACTGGTGGAAACTGTGAAAGGAGAAACAAGTGGAAGATGTCATAGCTGCTGTGATCCACCAAGCTTACCATAGTTCATATCATAATCTTTTTATTCAATATTGGTTTGGTTTGGTTTGCCAAAAAACAATTTAAAATACAAACCAAACCAATTAAATATAATTATTTTGGATTTAATTTTATTCTAAACTTGAACCAATTTACACACTTAAAACCCCTAAATCAAACCATTCATATAGAATGAACCTTTTCCCTCAGCCCCCTTTGCTTCCTTTTCTAAATAAATAAAATTAAAATAAATATTAAATTTAGAAGGGTGAAAATAAAACACCCCTACAAATTATATAATTTCATAGGCCGAAGGCGTGTAACTATCACGAAAATGCACCAGCTTTTTCAAGTGATTTGATTCATCTAAAGTGAAGGGTACACTATATTTTATTTTATCATAAATTTTACCATTGATTTTTTAATTAATAATTATTATTATATTTTATCCTCTAATGTGCGCCTATCATTTTGGAGGAACCAAATCCCTTTAAGTAAATAACTAAAAGCAATTGAACTGATCAAATGGCTTTTAAAAGTAAATATTCTCATTAATAATTGAGATTTGTTTGGAAAATTGATTTAACCGTAATTTGACTTGTAAATTGATAATTTTATGATTCTAATTTTAGAAATATTAATCATAACCTTTGCATGGTGCATATTCTCTGCCTAAAAAAGTTCATTATCCAAGCAGTTTTTTTTTCCTAACCAACATTTTCATTAGATTGTCATTTCTTATCTAACTTGCATTTGTCATACGGTTTTCCAACTTCTTTATATGGTACACTGAAGTCTAATTACCTTTATCATACGGTTTTCTAACTTCTTAGTTTAGTCTATTGAAGTCTAATTTCCTTTATCAGAAGATTTTCCAAATTCTTAATTTAGTTCACTTTCATCTAAATGTTTATAATTAGGTAGTTTTTCTTTTTTTTAATCACTTCAATTAGGGTTTCTGATTGTTATTAGGACTCTAAGATCTTTAAACTTGGATGATTTAGGTCAACTATGAAATTAATCTTAAATTAAAATTTAGTTAAACTTAAAATTTATCGTTTATTTTCCCTAAAGATATATCATACAAAAATAAAACACACATTTTTTTTTATACAAAAATACAGACATAAAAATGTGTATTATCAAACATCTGTTGGGTCGAAATTCTCCTATGTTTTTGTATAGATAAAAGATTAAAAAGATAAAATAAAAACAGACATGAGAGGTTTTCTATTGTCCCGTTGTTGTTAACTAATTTATTGAGGTGTCGGGAAATCTTTTTCTAGCCTCGACTTAAATTCTGTTGAATTAAATTTCCCATATCTTAATGCAAGGCCGAATCTGTCAGAGCCAACTATAAGTTTTTTGGGTCCAAGGTACTATAAAACCGACACAACCGACTAAGAAGGCCCAAAAGAGGTCCAAAATATTGTAATGCCATAAGACAAAGACCCAAATGTTGTACACACAGACATGATAAAAAATAATATAAAATGAGCTGATTATTTATTTTTTATACTTTAATTAAAAATATAAAAAATGAGAAGAAGAAAAATATTTTCCTTTTATTTTTTTATTACAAAAAAATAAGAAAAAAATGGAAAAGCTTTAATGTCTCTGTAATATGCCTGGTTAATAAAAAATATATTATAAAAGTAGAAAGACCAAAAAATTAACAGCTAACTTAATTAGAAGTTTTGTCATCTTATGTTTACAAGCCATGCTCACGTCTTCATATGTGTGTATTTTTTAATTTTAATTAATTTCAAACATTTTTGTCATTTTTTAATTAAAATTGAAAAGGTTGCATTTTTTTAAAATATATATGTAGTTTTAAATTTCACATTTCATCGAAACACACATAATAGTAAGTCCCAATGTTTTTGTTTAAGTTTCAACAATTCATCAAAAATTAAACTAAATTGTGATAGACAAGTACCTCGGACGTCTTTTTCCACTAACGTTAAGAGGCTAAATTATAATCTTCTTTCAATTTTTGATATGTGATTCAGATTTTTTTTATTTTTTTATGAATTTAGTTCTTAAATTTTAAAAAATTCATAATTTTGATACAATTAACTATTTTGCATACGTTGACGGTTTAACTTAATGGTTAACTAATAACGTGTTATTATTGTGATGGGTGAAAATTAATATTTAATAATTAAAAAATAATTTAATAAATAAAAAAGTAAAAAATATAAAAAAGTAAGCAGAATTGAATATTAAACCAAAATAGTTAGTTTTTTAAAATATAAGAATTAAAATCGCAGAAGAAAAAAATTATGGATTAAAAATTAAAAAAATCAAAACTAGGTAGTAAATTGTTTTAACGTGTGATTTCAACAATTATGAGAAAACCTAGAAATAATTGTCGAAAGTCTTAGTGTGTGTCCTCGTGTGAAAATTAGTTCTACTTGTGAACTAAAATTATATAACTTGGGTTTTTTTAATTTTTGTTTTGGTTTATTTTTCTGTGTGTATCACAGTCAATAAAACAAGCATATTTGTTAGGTGTCAAATTTATCCTTACCTTGTCAAATTGTTTTGGGATTGCATAAAGATATAAAACACTTATATATTATTTGACATCTTTAGAGAGAGAAAAGAGAAGAGAGATAAGAATATATTATAAGTGATACGATTTGATAGAATGAAAAAAATAAAAATAAAATATTAAAAAAGTATTTGTGATATAGGAGTGTTCATATATCATTATCATTGCTCTTTGAAATTTTTATCTATCAAGTAAATAAAATATAAATTTCATAATTTGCATAAAATAGGACTGAGTATTCTATAAATTTGAACATGCATTCTAAAAGTTTACAACTAAAAAAAAGTACCTATATGCACATAAAGTATAATTGAAGACTTATTGAATCCTTAAGAAATTGACTAACAATGTAACTGAAAAATAAATGGTAGATAGTGTATTATTGTGGAGGAGAATTAGTTCGTGATTTGGGGTAGCCATTGTTGTAATGAATCGATGGTGACCGACGCTGACTTGTTTGACAGACTTTCTTTCCTTTGGGTTTGTATTTTATGGCTCGAGCTTTTTCTAGGGTTCCCAAAACCTCTTTTGTAGACGGTCGTTTCTTTGGGTCAGTTTCTAAACATTTTAAAACAAGTTGAGCTATTTGAAATGCAGCCCTTAATGAATATTGCTCGTTCATCCTTGGGTCTATTATCTCTTTCAGTCTCTTTTTGTCATGTAGACATGACATAGTGCACTCCACCAAATTCTGCATACCCGCGGGCTGATTTGTGTCTAGAGCTGCCCTACCTGTTAGCATTTCTAGCAGAACAACGCCAAATCCATATACATCACTTTTAACATAGAGATGACCTGTCAATTTTGAATGTATAAATTTCTCATCATAATATATAGTGAATTTTTTGAATATTGTTATTGTGGAGGAACAAACATGAACAAATTATGATTTTAGAAAATTTGTTTTAAAATCCCAATTCCTAATAATCAAGTTCACTTTTCTAATCATTCCATTCCAAGTTAGTTGACATCGATAAAAATAGTAAAACAAATACGAACAATAGCTTTAAAAATAAAAATAAAAAACATACGAACTTAAACACTAGTTTTTGACAATTTAAAATTATTATTCTTTAATTAAGACTCTAACACATGAGAGCATATCAAATGAAAATTTTCTTATTATAAGAAATAAAAACTACAAATATAAATCGTTAAATCGTATATGAAAGATGAAAATTAAAAGAATATACATAACTTTTAAAACTTATTATGTGATCCTTAATTAAATTTTAATCTTTATCATTCATATGTTGTTTGACTTGAATTTATAGTATCTCTTACCTCATAATAAGAAGAATTGTTACTTGGTACATGATACATCATATTAAACTTTTAATCAAGTAATATATCAAAAATCTCGCACGCCGGCCAGCACGCGTGTACACTCATGAATTCATACACAAACTTGCACGCAGAGAGAAAAATGCACGCACACAGAGACACTTGCGCATGCAACGACAAACACACACATTACTATGTCTTTGTGTGAGAAAAGAGAGGAAGCAAATTGCATGGTACCTGTAGCCATGTATTCTGGGGCTGCGTAACCATAGGTGCCCATAACCCGCGTGGTTACGTGAGATATTCCATTGACGGGGCCAAACTTTGCCAACCCAAAGTCTGATAGTTTCGCATTAAAATCCTGATAAATAAAAACCCCTCAATACACATAATAGAAAAAATTCAAGTATATATTGTTGTCTCAATAAAAGATTCGAAGATTTGATCATCACATATACATACCCCATCAAGCAAAATGTTAGAGGACTTGAAGTCTCTATAGATGACAGACTCTTCTGATGTGTGCAAGAAAGCTAGACCTCTGGCGGCTCCTATGGCTATCTTGAGTCTTATATCCCATGAAAGAGGTTCTGGGCCACCTGCAAGTGTAACGCAACACGATCAATTAATTAATTAAACAAAAACCCTTATATCAATTTTGCTGTCACAAAATATGTATGTTGGTTGCTGGATTTCCTACTTCTGAAGAGGTGGCTTTCAAGGCTTCCCTTTTGCATGTATTCGTATACGAGTAGGAAGTGATTTTCCTCCCAACAGTAGCCAATAAGTTTAACCAGGTTTGGATGAGAGAATTTCCCCAAAAATTGCACTTCACTCTGCACCAAATATTAACATAAATATTATAATATTGTAAAGTGTTTTTACAACACTCATCAAAGAATTAATAATAGAAAAAAATTACATTAGAGAGGTTTTAAAAACTACAATAAAAATGCATAAGTGATACTTTTTGTAAGAAGACTTTTTACTTTGTTTTCTTAATTATTAAAGACTTGTGAGTGAGTAAAATAGAGCAGTCCAAACAACGAAAGACTTGACCCCTTAATATTATATGACTCGTGATACTTGACCTTCACAATATATTACTTTTATGCATTAAACAAATATGGGTTCATATTGTTAGTCCAAGTAATTACACATGGATCAATTCTTGCAATGGAAGACTTGGTAATTGTTTTCATTTGGAATCACAACCAATAAAAAGTTCATATTGTTAGTCCAAGATAAACTTTAACGTAAACTTTATAATTATTTAAGACAAAT
Source organism: Glycine soja (assembly GCF_004193775.1). NCBI lineage: Eukaryota > Viridiplantae > Streptophyta > Magnoliopsida > Fabales > Fabaceae > Glycine > Glycine soja. The sequence goes on along the minus strand of NC_041007.1, from coordinate 1,312,774 downwards.
TTTTAATTAACTATGTCTTAAGGATTTTCTTTTGTTTATATATATATATATATATATATATATATATATATATATATGTATGGGAAACAATCTTATTTAAAACACACTAAATACTATATGTGGATTGAAATAACCTTTTTTCATTAGACTCAAACTTGTTGGTATGATGAGATTTGGATGCTAATGGGTGTTTATCAATCAACTGTATCCATCACAAATGTGACAAATGTAACACTAATTATGATTGAGGGAGGTAAGAGAAATCGACGATTTTTGTTCAACATGGACTTCTGGAATTAAGTGGAGACACAATTGAAGCCACTATCAAATTAAGTAACCGGCCGGCACCATTTGAGGTGGGTTATGTATCTTTTATATACTAAACTCAGCATTCAGCAAGGAATCTTCTGATCTTTGTTAATATCTGTCTTAGATGCAAAAATATGCAATATAAATTGAAATTAGTTAAAAAGGCATAAAGATTAGCTTAGTGTACGCCACAATCATGAATAGTAAAGACTTTATCCTTTTGGCGCGCACTGACAAACACAAATACATTGAATCACCATGATAGAGGAATAATGAGGAATGCAAAAAGGAACATATATACCTGCCATTCTTGTAGACCCTGGAGGCTATCGGGGTTAGACTTCTTCACAGCCACGGGGATTCCAACACCAACTCTTGAGGGCTTGAAGGTGTTCTTATCAATCCACCCTTTGAAAACACGTCCAAAACCACCCTCGCCTAGGACCGTGTCTGGTCTGAAGTTTCTGGTCGCACTTTTCAACTCATCCAACGTGTAATTTATAAGATTCGTGTCTGGTCTGAAGTTTCTGGTCGCAGATACTAAAAGAACATAAAGGGATTAACTGAAACTATATAGCTTGCTAGCTAGCTAGGAAAATAAATAGGGGTTAATTTATTTTATGTGAATGATGCACACACACACACTTAATTGTATATATCAGATTATAATCAAGCATAATCATATGTGTACCTGGGGGAGAAGGGCGTGGATTATTGGTGGTCTTTCTGAAACAGTTTCCCATGAGCATGATAAAGTGGTGATACTAAAACTAAGGGAGCAACTGAACAAGTCTATATGATTGAAAATGAAGTTAACAAGGTTGTCTGAGTTATGATATAATAAGGGTGAGGGCGTTCCACGAAAGAGAGGAGAAATTGAAAAGAAAGAGCCGTGGCAGAGAGATCTAATTAGGCAATTAAAAGGAAGAATAGTACTTGTTGACTTTTTCTTTGTATGTGTTGTTGTCTCTCGATTATTGACTTGAAGCTTGTAATTAAATAGTCCCACACTTGGTTTCTTCTTTGTTTTCCCACGTGTGGCCTGGAAATTATTGAGGCAATTTGGTTGCAATTCGGATTTGTGAAATATGAAACATTTGAGTCCCCATATTTTGTCACGCTGAAGAGCCTCGTGGGCCGGGATAAGATATCAGAATCAGACATGGCCCTCTTCCAAGAAGACTTTTTGCAATGTCATCAACACTGAACATTCACACGTTGGTGTCTCGCGCCAAAGAGGAACTCCGTGCCTAGACAAATTCTTCAAACAATTCGTAAATTTCTAGCTTTTATATGTAACCTCATTCTCGGACATGGACCAGATCAACAAACACTTGCTTTCTTAGAACATTTTTTTGGGCTACACATCTTTCAAGTTTTTCGTGTTCATATAATTTAAAGAAACGAAAGTGAAATCAAAACCTTCTATATGGAAGCTAAGTGGTGTTCAATACTTGGTGTTACTGTCCGTCCACATATTTAAATTTAAAAATTGAATTGGTAAATATCATATACTGTAGCAGACCCATATAAAAATGGTTCGTTGAACTAGTTCAACCTCTCAACAACGAGAGGGAATAGATCCGAGGACCTTGACCTCTTAAACCATTCAGTCAAGACCGGACTTGGCTACATTACACGTTATGAAGTAAAATTATTATATATCTATACGCATACACATAATTAATATTTAAATATAATTATGACTTTAATTTTCATATATTATTGGTGTAAATTTTCTTTATATTTAAATAAGTTTAATGTCTATGATAAAACTTGAATTATTTTAAGGTAATTATTTTAAAAGTTAATAAATTATCATATCTAATAAATTATGATTAAATGATTGTGTAAATTTTTTTACATTATTAATATATAATTTATTTTTATTTAAATTTAGTATGACGAAAACAGGTCTCATTAATTTTATTAGCAAAGAAGGTACAGCTATATAACGTGTTACATCACATAAGACTTCTTCCCGTCAACTCGGAAAAATAATATTAGTTTTTTATTTGTTAAAAAAAATAGAACAAAATTATTTATAAAAGAACAAAAATGTAATAGCAATGTGATATTATTGCGAATCTCGACCATTATCATTTTTTTTCTTTATACAATTGACCATTATCACTCTGTTAAATGTAGATATTCGTTTGTTTTTCGGTTTCACCTTTTCTTTATTTTACAATATATTATTTACTCATCCATATTATCATTTCGTTTTAAAATTGTAATACAACAATAAAGAATATAATTAGCATTTTAATTTTTATAAAAACTGCTTAATATTTCTATTATTATCTCACATTGTTCAATAAATAATTATTTGTTTATTTTATAAAATAACAATTAAAATGAAACAAAAATTTACTAAAACTACAATCACAAGAGAAATGAAGGGAGTAATTTAACTAGTACAGTATCGTTTATATATACTAGATTTATTTTGATAGTATTTTTTGTAATAAATACTAATAACAAATCTCTAAGGTAATATTTGGTTTAAATTTCTTAAGTGAATTTGGGATGAAAATAGTAAAAATTAACGTGAATCTTACACATTTACACTCTAATTTAATTTAAGTATTTTTTTTTTCATTTTCACATATCTTTAATTCCTTTAGATCAAACACAGATTCAGAGAGGAAAAAAAAACTTTGTATATGAGTATGTGCTAAACGCGCGTGGAGCAGGGGTTGATTTTGCTTTTATGCTTAGGTACAAAACAAATCTCTGTACTTTTTCATGCATTAGTGGAGAATTTTAATCTGAAAATCCTGTGATTTTGTCATCATCACGTTACGATCAACAAGTTGGGCTATTAATGAGCTGCAGATGACAGTTTTGTTTTCTTTCTTCATTTTCACAATCGTTAGAACTTAGAAAATGTAGAAAGTCAATGGAAGAAACTAACAAGCCATGCAAATGCAATGAACGTTGGACATTCGTCATGCCACCTGGCCCAGTAAGTCACTTTTTAAGTCCATTTAGATCTTCGATATAACGTCTGAATAAGGAGGTAAGTATATTTTAAAGATATTAATTCAAGATAAATAACAAATTTTGTTAAGAATTACGATAAATTATATTATTATTTTTTATGAGGATGTCTCAAAAAGCATTTACATAAATTTCTGATTATTTTTCTAACAAATGTTTTAAAGACAATTCCTCAGGTTCTCTTTTGAATAAATAATGCTGTTATGTAATTTAACTCGAAGACTAATTGACGAAAAGAAAAAGCTCGGAGACTACTATGTTGCCAATTTCCCTGTAAATGCATGAATTGGTGGAAAAGAGAAGAACAAATATATATCATGAGTGTTAAATGGGATCCACCGATTGTTCTGGTCAGTTTCAATTGTATATTTGAGGAGGTACACTATTTAGGACCAAGGCTTTTACACCAAAAAAAATAAATTTTTATATGTAATAAAAAATTGAGCAATCCAAAGAGAAAAAAATGTTTGTACTTGCTTTTTTTTATAGTTTCTAGATTTTAAATAATTTCATTCCAAAAAATAAATTAATTAAACAATAATTAATTATAACTAATAATTGAGCTACATGATATAAGAGCAAATAGTTTATAAATTGAGGACAAATGTAAACACTGTTTAAAGCAGTGTCATCCAATAAAATATTGGCATGCATGGTAAACTTAATAACTTTATAATTGATTGAGCTGGTAATGTTGTAGGAATCATTCGGATAATTTAACTATCTTAAGAGTAAGGCATTACATTTTGTAATCAATTATTTTATTTAACTGACTATAACTTTTTTTATTTTGTTTTATCTAACATTGTAAATCTCGCCCCTTCTACTTTTCCCCGTTTGTGTGTTGATATATTTGCACGTAAATTTTAAATTTGATATTGTTGGTCGTAGTCGTAGAGCTAGAGGCCTTAGAGCTAGAACTTGGTTTTCAAGGAGGGAGTATGTTGAATCTCACTACTAGTAGGGTCACCATCACATGAAAGTTCACGTATTGCATTTGACATCATTCATGTCTTTTTTTTAATTGCTAATTTAACCCTGTGATCACATAATTTTAAAAAATATAAAATTCAAAAATCATATTGAAATTCATTTTAAAAGGTTATACATAATTTTGTCACAAAAACAATTCTATTATTTAAATATAATTTATATAATATTTGTTTATTATTTACTGAGTTTTAAATATATAATATAATATCTAACTTTTGTTATTTAGTGATAATGAAACACAGGGTAAAAAAAATATCAAATACATATTTCATCCAATTCTCTTGTAACCTATCTAACCGTCAAAATTAAGTCTTACGAAAATGATACTTACATCAACATTCCTGAAAATATAAAAGTAAATCCTGAAACAAATAGTCCTATGATTTTGGGTTTATGCGTCATAGAAGATTGGACGTGTCACCTTGAAGCAATTTAAATATTTGACGTTAAAATTTGACTAAAAATGTCTAATAAATGAAATATTCAGTAAGAACCTTCTCATTCCGAAAGGTTAAGATACTTTTAATTTGTTTCCAATATGTTACCATTATTTTATATATATATATATTAGACATGTTGTATGTGAATGTATGATCTTAACATAAAAAAAAACAACTAATTATAATATTAATAAATATGAGACTTTACTTTTTAATTAATATGCTCAATACACTTTTTTGCCTTTTTTGGAATTTTTTTTTTTTAAATATATATATATATATATATATATATATATATATATATATATTTTAAATTATATTTTAAGGTTTAATTTTATCATTTAATTATTAAAAAATACAATTTGATTTTTTTATTATTATATCGAATTACGTCCATTCTTTCCACAAACCCGGATCCATATCTACAAAACCAAATCCACGCCCACCACCCAAATTCGTAAGCGAGAGCGGCTTCGGTGACGAAGGACAACGAATCCCCGACAACAAAGGTTGACGGCGAAGATGACAGCGACGATAAAACCCATATCTGTGTTGTTTTCTCAATTTTTATTCTGATTGTGTTTTAATTGTTTTGATTTGAAATGCTTAGGATTTTGATTGTGTTGATTTGAGGTTGTTAGGGTGCTCATTGTGTTGATTTGGGGTGATTAGGATTTTAATTGTGTTGATTTGGGGTTCTTAGGATTCTGATTGGAATTGATTTGGGATAATCCGTTGATTATTTTTTTAAAATTATAATAATTAAACTGGGGCTTTAAACCGCAACTTTTTTAAAACTTTTTTATTTAAAAAAATAAAATAAATATATTGATATTTTTTAGCTGTCATGGTAAGCAAACTTAAACAGTCACAGATTACCGTTTAACGGTAACCGTTATCCTTGGAAGGAAAGGGTAAAATTAAAATGTTTCAAACAATTTGAGGGACAAGTTAAACATTTTAATAATTGAAAGATTAAATTGAATCTTAAAAAATATAATCAAGGGTGAATTGTGTAATTAAGGGAAAAATTGTATATAATAATATTAACAATTTTTTTCTAAAGCCAAGATAAAAACAACTATTTTATAAGCTCAATTTTTTATTCTTCAAAATAAGTCGATGTGATCCAAAATTTTATTTTAAAAATTGAGTTTTTTTAAAAGAAAAGAAAAGAAAGAGATAGACCAATTCAAGCATAGAAATACTTTTTTTTTAAAAGAAATAAACATAGAAATACTAACGACCTTGTATCATATCCTCAAAATTTTAGACATTATAATATAGTAATGATATTTATATTTTACATTTTTATAATTACGACTAATAAAATTGAACTTAGTTTCATCATTATATTTGTAAGAGCAAAACCAGTGTCAAGACACCCAACCTCAAGCTTAGGTCGTTGGAGTCCAACTTATCAAAATTCTTTGGATGAGATTTCTTACATATAACATACTAGCTAGCGTTAGTTGTAACAACTCTTACAGTCGAAGTAGCCTTAGCTCTTAGGTGATTGCTAAACTCAACAACTATGGTCTGAGACACCAAGTATGTAACACACTTAGAGCCGCATTACTCACTCAACACTTGTACCTCAAGATCTAGTCCAATCTCTACTATAGCATGATAAATTAACAAAAAGAAGAACTACATTGATATCTTTCAAAACTCTGTCACTAAGCTGATGTTAGTGGGTTAGATAAGATAATTTCAAAAGAAAATTAATGTAATTTTTCCAAACAAAAAAATAAAAGTTTAGAATCTTTATAAGTGTACCTTCCAAATCCAATGCAAAGAAAAGTGTCATCACTTTTAGCAGAAAATCGTGGAAATTGGGAGGGGAAAAAACAGAATGAAAAAAATATTGGGAGAATGAAATGTGAAGGACACGGAACTTACGCAAATACGCGTTATCATTGAATCGGTGGGAGTGCTACTTCGTTTGCTTTGTGTTATCTGTAGCTGACTTTGGAGATAATAAATAGACTCTACTTTTCTTCTAAGTTGGTCAGCCGCTTTCAATAGTCAGTGCAGTCACATCAGTATTTGACACTAACTCTTCATTTGGATCACAATATCTTTTTTTCTTCATTGTTAAGTTTAATTTTCACACATTCACTATTTCGAAAAATCAAATTCAATTGATTAAATAGGATAGGTGAATTTTTTAAACTATTCGGTATTGATAAAATAATTTAAACAAAATCGGTCATTTATCGGTGAAAATTATGGGAGACTTAATAAAGTTTAGTAAAATTTTAGATTATGAAAACTGTAAAATAATTTTACTTTATTCATTTTTCAAATAATCAAACCCAGTATTTCCCAACAATCAAGTCAAGAGAATTGTGCTGCTAAGAAACAAAAGGGCATGGCAGACAAAGTTTCTCCGTGTGTCGTTGCATGCTTTTTTATTTGCTAAAATATATACACACCAAGCAGGAGAAAATATAGCACCCATGTTCTTTGTCACCGTAACCTTCAGAGCAGATTGTAATAAGTTGACCAAGATAACTTGATTTTTATTTCACTTTAATTTATTTTAGTACATATACTTATTCATTCCTCAAAAGAAATTATTTGACATAATTTAATTTTAAATAAAAAAAGTCGCTGAATAATCTTTGATATTACAAATGTAGCATTCATATATATTCTTTTGGACACATCAAATTAAAGGGTTCAATTATTTTTTCGTCCATTAAAATTTGAAAATATGTTGCCGTTGGGATAACGCGGAGAAACTTTATTACTTGTTGAGTTAGTTATTCGCAACAAAAATTTTCACACATCACAATTAAATGAGTTTAAGAAATACTCAGTCGACTCAGTTTCATTTACACGTTGTAAAGACATTTGACACATTTCTCTCTCTCGCTATATATATATATATATATTCTCCAACTCACATATCAAATACCGACAAGTTATTTTCCTTTACCATGTCCTCATTCTTTGTGAGCCTCAGAAAGGAAATGGAGAACTCAGAAGATTTTCTCGGTCTCTCTACCCCATGTAATAATGCAAAGAGAGTAAGACTCCCCTTGATCGTAACAATCTTGTTTTGCAACATAGTAGTCTCCGATTCGTGTGCATTGTGACCCGTGTAAATTCATGCATTTACACGGAAATGCATTTACATAGAAGTTATTTTCGTAACAATCTTGACCCATGTAAATTCATGCATTTACACGGAAATTGGCAACATAGTAGTCTCCGAGCTTTTTTTGCAACATAGTAGTCTCCGATTCGTGTGCATCGTGACCCATGTACCCTCCCCTTGATCATAACAATCTTGTTTTGCAAAAGGTATTTGTGGTTGTGTGCATCGTGGCTCTCCGATTCGTGGCCCAAGGAAAAGGTGGAGTGATGGTTTTACTCTTTTTTCGAAGAGAACATGCAAGATGAGAGCTTAAGATAGCACATGCATGAACATTTGGATGCACATTATCTATGTTGGGGTTGGAAGCTGTATATGGTGATAACATGGGACTGGTACTAAGTGATAAAGTGGTTACAGGAGCATTTAGATGCATGTCACCAACAACATTATCTGAGTTGTGGTACAATGGTGTATATGGTTCCAACAATGGACTAATGAGTGAAATTTGTGTTTGCATTGTTTGGGGAAGGTTTATTGTAGGAGAGAGTCCCACTCTCTTTGCATTATTACATGGGGTAGAGAGACTTAGAAAATCTTCTGAGTTCTCCATTTCCTTTCTGAGGCTCACAAAGAATGAGGACATGGTAAAGGAAAATAATTTCTCGGCATTTGATCTGAGTTGGAGAATGTATATATAGTGAGAGAGAGAGAGAGAGAAATGTGTCAAAAATCTTTGCAACGTGTAAATGGAACTGAGTCGACTGAATATTCCTTAAACCCGTCTAATTGTGATGTGTGAAAATTTTTGTTGGGAATAACTAACTCAACAAGTAATAAAGTTTTTCCGTGTCATCCCAACGGCAACATATTCTCAAATTTTAATGAACAAAAAAATAGTTGAACCCCTTTAATTTGATGTGTCCAAAATCATTCATATATATTCTTTTGGAGAATATATATGAATGATTTTATTAAAATTAAATGTATAAAATAATTTTAGCTTACAAATAGTCAATTTATTTTACTTTTATATTTGTTTTCTTTTAAATTACTTGTAAAGAAATTTATCCAAAATAAGGCCTTAATGAATAAACCCCTGCTTAAGAAGAGAAAACAAATAATTATATTAGGTACTACAAGTATAATCCCTACCACTCAGTCGTGAAAAGAGAGAGAGAAAGATAATGGAAAGCACAAGGAAATTGGGGAATACAACAATTATTATGTTGTTGCACATTAAAGAGTAACAATTGTTTGCCTACACAAGAAAACCCAACTTTATGAAAGCTGTTGGTTTTAGCATATATTGCAACAACCTCTCTATAAGCCTGTACAAAATGGCGTGTTTTAATTTTTGAGTGAGTTGTGTAAATATTAAATAACAGTACTTTATAACAAAAAGCTTCAGTTTTGGTCTAAAGCTCAACAAGGCATCACCAGGATAGGTACAAGCTAGTTATAAAATAAAAAAATAAAAAAATAGGTACAAGCTACACCCATATTGCCGCTAATTTATCCTTAAAACAAGACCCGAGAGAAAAGAAGAAAGTACCGTATAAGCACAATCTCAAGCATATATCCCCGCTCTCTCTATATATACCATAACTTTCATTTATTTTATATCAGAGCTACCGTCACTCAATAACACTCCAGCTCCAGTCTGGTCTAGGGTGTTGCAAAATCAATGTCGGGAATAAGTTAATTAAAGCAATAACATATGACACTTTAAAAGCCTAAATAAGCATAAACTCATCCATTGCAATTAAATCAATCCACATGTTTACTAGTGCTATATCAAGAAGTTTATCTTCACTACTGCTGTGGCAATAAGTTAATTAAAGCAATAACATATGACACTTTAAATAGCCAAGTTGGTAGCTTACACTGACCAAACCGGTAAGGAAATCATTACCCAGAATCATACAGAAATGGGAGCTCAAGCTAGAATCAGATACCAGTAAATATTAATTTATGTCCATTTCAAAAGGAGGTTGTTGTGGTGAGCTGCACCACCATGTCTATGGACTTTAGGGATTACTATGAGAAGCTAGGTATTCCAGTGCAACAACAATATCACCAATAAGTGGACGGAATTTCGGTTGCTCCTGGATACACATAGCGGTTATAGCCATTGCCTGATTCAAACAGCGCAAGGGGAAGTTTTCTTGTAATAGAGGGTCAATCATTTGTACAAACTTTTTCCGGTCACTGAAAAATTGACGAGACTGTACAAGAAAAAAAACTAAACATAAGTAATCTTATATGCGAAGAAGATTCATTTAGATAAAGAAATCAGTAAAGCTAAAGTCATATGTGACATGTCAAAGAATCCCAAGGATTCATTATAATTTATGAAGAAGGCAGGAAACGCCTTATAACACGCTAGAGTTTTCATAATGATTAATGAGATGAGACATGCTCTAATTTCTAGTTTTTCCACACTTTCTCATAAAATTTTATATGAGAAATCTCAATATGCTAGTGAAAAGATGAAAATCTAAAAGGAATCACTTGCATACAAAGCTAAGACTAACATACTAAACTTAAAGGGGAATTTCTTTTTAAATAAACTATACAAACTAAATATTTACCCATGAAACCAAGTTTTGCTCTCCTGGTCTTCTATTAGTATCTATTGCCCTACGTCCAGTGATCAACTCCAACAAAAGCACACCAAAGCTATATATATCAGATTTAAGAGTTAATTTGCCGCTCATGGCATACTCTGGTGCACAGTAACCATATGTTCCCATCACTCTGGTTGAAACATGGGTATTGTCTCCAACAGGTCCAAGTTTAGCAAGCCCAAAATCTGACAGTTTTGGGTTGAATTCATTATCTAACAAGATGTTCGCAGATTTCAAGTCCCTGTAGATAACAGGTGGATCTGCTTTACAATGGAGATATTCAAGGCCACGAGCAGCTCCAACAGCAATCTTCATTCGAGTACTCCAACTTAGGGGTTCTTTGTCTGGGTGAGGATCTGAAATGAGATAAAGTTATAACATGATTGGTATATTTAATCGTTAAAAGATGGTCCTGTAAAAATCACATAAAGAAGAAACTAATTTAGGGGTATATTTTAAGAGGAATTCCTAATAATGCAACCTATTCAAAACTAAATTGTTCTTCTCAAAACTTTACATTTAGGCCAAAATATTTATTTTTCTGAAATTTATCACATCTTGGCCTACACAAAAAACAGCTGTGACCTCTTTTAGCAAGTACAGAATAGCCCAAGCACAAAACCACTCCCACTGAAAAACCAGATGTGTTATCAATTGCGGATCGAGAAAATGGAAGAAACCCAATAATCCGTTATATCATATGGCGGATTGCGTCTTAGGCAAGTAGTGGAAGTGGTATATCAGTTGAAACATAAAAAAGTAAACTGTGTGCAAATAAATAAAAAAATGCATAAAATTGAAATTGACATTAACACAAGTTCAATTCTAAGTAGTCAAATCCCAAATAGCGGCATGTAGCAGACCCCAAAACCACTGAAGTGAGTAGCAAAAAGCAAGATAGCCGCTATTGCGAAGTCTAGAAAACAACATACATAATTTATATCATACACATAAATACTCTAAAATAGAAAAATACCCAAAATTATAGGCAATCATGATTAATAAACAAAATTCATTGTACAATCACTGACATTTAAATCCAATACCAATTAAAAGACGAGAGCTATTGACTGTTGAAGAGTGAACACATTCAAATGGGAGACGAAAGGTCCCAGGGTCAACCTAATAAAACTAAAAGGGGTGCCGAAAAGACAAAAAATTAAAAACCCAAAAAAAGAGGGGAAATGGGGGGAATTCACAACCGCTTTTCCGGCTTCTCCAAACCTCCAATGCAAAACTCTTTTGCATCATCACAGGTCAAATTCACAACCACTACCCTATTTGCAGCAATAGCGGCGCAATTGACAACATAGGTTCAATTGGCTGGTGACTCACCAAAGATGACAAGAGGATGTATGACACATGCCACAACCACAACACCCATAGCAGTTGCAGTAGTGGACGGAGTCTCAATTACAGATCCAAGGAATTCTGCAATGCAATACCACTATAGCAGATATTTAACAACACTCTCAAAATCAGCTTAGAGCCCCTACATAGTTAAATTCCAAAAGAAGGAAACAAACAACAAGGAATGTGATTTTCTCAAATTTTTCCTCCCTTATTTAGAGGAGCAAAATCCTTCTTTTCCTTCCCAAGGCCTATACCCCTTCATATATCTGCATGCATACTAATGAATCGGGGACACTGTCCTGATGTAGTCAATGACAAAACTTAGAAAGCAAGGAACGTGCATGTTTCTCTCCATACAGGACTAAGTTTATGGACACAACTCTGCTTACACAGCTAAACAATAACCAGCTCCAGTCAGTTTATATTTAGTTAGAGTCTTTCATTGAAGAAGAAAGCGTACAGAAGCTAGTCACTCTATAAAGATATACTGCACTTATTATGCACAGGTTAATAGGTATAAAATATCAACAGAAAACAAATGATATATACTTAAGGTTAAAACTTATAAATAAACATACAAGGCTAACACAAATGAATGAATGAAAAAAAAAAGTTGTAATGTAGATTAAATACAAATGAATGAATGAAAAAAGAAGAAGAAGAAGAAGAAGAAAAAAAGCAAGCGACTTATAAAAAAATGGTGAAAGAACAGAACAGAAGAGTAAAGGTTTGATAAGGTTACCAAAAAGATGGTCTTCGAGTGAACCCATGGGCATGTACTCGTAAACCAAAAGCCTTTGATCTCCATCAGTGCAGTAGCCAATTAACTTGACAAGATTAGAATCGTGCAGCAGGCTCAACATAAGAACCTCCGTCACAAACTCATGAAAACCTTGCCTACCATCATGAATCAATTGTTTAACGGCAACATACTGTGATCACCAAATCAGAAAATCACATCACATTTAAAAAAAAAAAAAAAAAAAAACAGAGAGAGAACGATCTGAATGAATAAATAGAATTGAATTGACCTCTCCCGTTGAAAGACGACCCTTGTAAACCCTTCCAAAACCACCTTCCCCAAGTAAGTTCACTTCCTTGAAACCCCTCGTTGCCTCTGCGAGTTCGCGAAAACCAAAACTAGCCGCTGCCGTACTAGTTCCTTTGTTACTCACACTCTTCTTCCCCTTCCCCTCTGCAATCAAACAAAACAAAACGAATCATTAGAAAGAAACAGTTTAAAAACAATAAAATTGAGTCTCGGAACAAACCAGAAGAAGAAGTAGCAGATCGAGAGCCATTGTCAATTTCAACCCTTCTCACATCTTTCCCACGAGAAACAAAGCACGAAAAGCAACTCATCGTCGCTACAGACAACTCAATTTCGTTTCAATTAATAAGATCCATATATAAGTCAATCAGAGTATTTCTGATTTCCCCTGGATCAATTTAATTTAATATAACAAATAAGAATGAGGTTGCGCAAAATTCAAATGTAGTTGGCAGAGGCAAGCTCGAAGATAGAATTTAAGACGCGTAGGAAACAATCTGCATTTGTGTTTTGGCTGTTAGTTCTGGAACTAGATGGAACTCACTCACTGTGTCCACATTAGTAGAGTTAGGTATTTTTTATTTTATTTATAACTATTATATCATAAAGAAAATCATTTTAATTATTATAAATCATTATAATATTTTATTTTCATTTTAATAAAGAAAATAGTTGCTTTTTTGCACTTTTTAAGATAAAAATAAATCATAAGTCTTGGACTTTGCTTTCGTTTTTTTTTTTTTTTACTTTTTAATTATTATTCGATTTCTACTTTGGTTGCATCTGTGCGTCATTCTCCTGTCGCTCTCAATGCTTCTCTATGAGTGTAATGCGCATTTATAAACGTTACGGTCCCAGCCATCATCGCCTCCTTTCTGCTTTTACTTTTCTGCCCTCGCTCTTCTGCTGGTTTTGCAATCTTTCTTTTGCGTTCCGCAATCACGATCTAACCGTTGCCCAGAGTTAATCTATTAACAATGGCACAACTAGCCAGTGAAAAACCATTTTAAAAAGAGTGAACATTTATTTTTGTTCTTTAGATGTGTAATTCCCAGATAAATATATATCTGCGAGATGAAAATACTAATTCTCAAAAATATAAAAAAGTACACTACATATATTTGGCCATTCATTTTTCGTCACCATTAAAAATAATTATTTTACTAATAAATTTATGTCTATGTATAAGTAAGTTATAACAATGACGAATAAAAATTAACAGTTAATTATATTATTGCATTTTCTATATTTTTAGGGAATTAAATTTATATTTTTCATCATGACATGTTTATCCACACTTAAATGAGAAAAGTAACTATTTATCCTTTTAAAAAACACACTTTTCACTTTTCATTTATTTTCAAATTATTTGATAAAAAAGAATACAACAGTTTGTTAGCAACTGCTGTATGAATCACGGAACACATAGCACCAGGATCGATCTTTATTGTTGTTTAAAAAAAATTGAATTTGAGTCATTTAATACATAATTTTGTTAAATACTCAAAAGAATAAAAATTTCTGATTCAAATAGAATTGTTTTTAACAAAAGATAAAAACAAAAATATTGTGAAGCAAAAGTTCGGTGGTTCAGCTACTACCTGCATCATTTCTAGTATTGTGAATATGCATTTTTAATATAAATAACAATATTATTCATATTGAATGTTATTTGTGTTATTGATTAGAAAACGGTTGTGAAAAATATTATTATTATTCATTCCTTAAAAAAACATTATTATGCATAAAAGATATTTATAGTTTTAGACAAAGAAATAATATTATAAAAAATGGCTCAATCTAGGTAATCCAACAAACAACTCAATAAATCGATTGTGTAATTAGAAATTATCCAAGTGTCGTATTATTTTGTTCTTTTCACAGTTTAATTATTGAATATTTAAAAACACGTGTGTATTCAGTTTTTTTTTAATAATTTCATTTAATCTCACACATATATACACACATACATTGATACATATAAAAAAATTGTCATGTAAATATATACTCAGGAGAAATACCATAGTCGCTAATTAAGTTTAGTTTCCGATCCATATCTAATGTGTCTTATAATGAATTGCATGAATATGGCTTTCACAATTTCATGTATTACACGTGTGTAGCCTTAGCTATGTAGTATTACACAACCCATCGACCAAACTTGGATGAACCACTCATAAAAAAATAAAAATAAAAATTGGTTGAATTAGGTTGGCAGGATTTAGTAATAAAAGGTGTAAATAGCCTGGTTTTAAGTGACACAAAATTGTCTACTTTCTCTGGCCCAAACCGTACGGCCCATTTTGGTATAAAAATGTGTTGATTCCATCTGGACCACACAAATTGTGTATATTTCGTTTTATATTTTATACAACCAAAAGGTTTTTTTATTATGTACTTTTTCACATCACTTTTATTCTATTTAATTTTTACAAAAAAAAATTATAGTTAATCATAAATATAAGTTACTTTTTTTAGAACAACGTAAAATATATATATATATAATTGACAATATAAAACCAACTTCTTCTAATTTGTATTTTTGAATGAAATCTGCTAGTAGCACGTCATCTGAACTCATCCGTAATACTTGAAAACTAGTATGCTCCACATAGTGGAAGTATTCTATCTTCACATGAACCTTGCACTAAATTTTATCTTCCTTCAGAGAATCTATTTTCAAAGGGTACAATTCACCAGCTTCACCCTGAAAATTAAATTAAACTAGTAAATTATAATGACTAACTATTTCTTTTGTTTCACAAAAAAAAAAATATATATATTTCTCTTGTAATATAAAAGAGTATAGCACATTTACTCTTGCAATATATTTTTCTTGAAGGTCTTGGGCGGTAATTTGAAGAAAATTTGCCGCTAAAACTCCCAAATGCATCGCAAAGCAACAACTGATTGAAGGCTCCATCACCAAAAAATCCCCATCGAAACCACACGCAAAATCAGCCAACTTGTCTGCCTCTAGAAATATGAGTACCAAATCTCATAAGCTTCCTGATCTCACCGAGGCACAACCAACATTATCCCCCTTCACAACTTGAGAATCAACCTGAATGATGATATTTTTTAACCCTTTTTGGTGCACTAAACGCAAACCTTGAAAATGACCCATAACTCAGCTAGAAAAGAATTTGCTCTTCCAATTTTCCTCGCAAAACCACATATCCATCTCCCTTCATGATCACGGACAAGGCCCCCACAATCAGCATCAAGATGCTGTTCTTTAATATAATTATAATAATCGGTTATAAATTACATGGTTTATTTTAACAAAATTTAAAATTAATATTCACAATGTTTAAACAAAATCGCAATATTCACAAAATCTGAATTTTCTAAGTTAGACGCTTTATATTAATTAACATAGTTATATTTTGTTTTTAATTAAAAATTGAATATTTAATTAAATTTTGGGAGCATAAATACGAGACTGTCACACGGTATTATTCCATAAAAACAAAATCATCCTTTTTATATATAGTATATTAGAATGACTTAGAGTACATAGGACAACTTCAATTATAATAAATAATATTGGAGGGAATAATTTTAGTGTTGTCATGTGATACAATATAAGATGAATAAAGTATTAAGAAATCATGAAATTGAAAATTAATTCATTGTCAAAAATTTAAATTCTAACGAGTCTGTATGAGAAAATTGTCGTTGAGAGTTGATAATATATCTAAATAGATTTTTGAAAAGAGTTTGAAAATCCTAGTTTCTGACCGAGATAAACATTTGCAATCATACCCACAGAAAAAAAAAATGATTCATTGATAGCCAACAACTGAAAAGATAATGGCAGATTGACGGAACTGAACTCCAAGGACTTAAATACGGAATAGTAATTTTAAAATTTACTTGAAAATTCTAAAATATTACCAGTAGAGAGATAATCTGAATAATTAAACCCTTTTAGAATTAACAAGTTAATTAAGGGTTACCACCGTCAGTATCTATCTATCCGTGTCTTAAGACGGTCAAAATCAGCGAAGAGCAAGAAGTCCGCAACGCGTGAAAAAAACTCGAGTTTACTACTACTACTAGTACCTTTTGACTTCCACGTGTCATGGAAAGAAGTGCGTCGTGCCGAAGCTAAAGACACCCCATCTA
This sequence comes from Glycine soja, assembly GCF_004193775.1. Taxonomy (NCBI): domain Eukaryota; kingdom Viridiplantae; phylum Streptophyta; class Magnoliopsida; order Fabales; family Fabaceae; genus Glycine; species Glycine soja. The sequence goes on along the minus strand of NC_041007.1, from coordinate 1,295,761 downwards.
ATAATCCAAGAATAAACCCAAGATGTTGCAAGCACGTAAAGCTCACCATCCCGACGCTTACTTGGCGAATCACAAAAGTTGCACTAAAACACAACACAACAATCATCCACCATCCTTTCGTCTCTTTCTCTTTCTCTTTCTCCCCACGGCACAAGATTCATTCATACCCACTGTCACCTTCTCAACTCAACGTGTTCTGTTATATTATTACACCACTCATTCATTCTTGACTCTCATCCAGATTCAGCTCTGTAGTTTCTATATATATAAAGCCTCTCTCTCTTAATTACTATCTATAAACATTCTTCCAACACATTTTCACTTTTATTATAGAATCATATAATAATAATAATATGATTCTCAATAAAGAGAATGAAACCCGTTTCAACTTCCTTTTATTTTTCCCACCACAAAATTTGTGTCCCTTGGGTTCCAATATAAACAAATCAACAAGCTTACCCAAAAACTCGTCCTCGTTGTTTCCTAATTTCGTTGGGGAAACCATGCGACGGAGACCGCGCACCTCCTTCCTCGTCTCCTTACTCTCCATTCTCACCTTCGCTTCATTTTCCCTTTACCTCTCTCGCAATGCCATTTCCACTTGGCGCCCCTACTCCGACCTCAGAAAATTAAACGCCGTCACCAACCACCTCGTCCTTCACAACAGAAACAAAAACAACATCTTCAACAACCAATTCTCACGCCAAACACGGCGGGTGTCCTCCATCAAGGACACCTTATTATCCACCGTCTCCGTTCTCATCCCCGACTGGGAGATTCTCGTCATCGTCGCGCCAAACACGCCCTTATCCTCCTCCGACACACCCCACTGCCTCTTCCCCAACAATGCCAGCTCTCCGGCCAAATTCTCCGGCGTCCTCCCCTTCACCAACCGCACCACCTTCAAGTGCGACCTCCCGGAGCCGGTTCGCCGCCGCCGCATGTTCTCCCAGCCCATGCTCGTGACATCACCAACCTCGGAGACCGAGTTCCCGTCGCCGGCACCGGAGCTCCTGAAGTGGAACTTTCTCGTGTACGAGTCCTTCTCCACGGAAAACGACGTCGTCGTGTTCGCCAAAGGGGTCAACCATCGCAACGGAGACAACCGCTCCCCGGAGGAACTCCGTTGCGTGTTTGACCTCGGTAGCGGCGTCCTTAACGTCGCCGTTACGAGCTCCGTCCAAGAAGTGTTCCGTTGCCCTCACCCAGATCCATCCGAATTAGATTTCGATTCTCATTATGGCTTACCCAATAGAATCGGAATCTCCCTTGAGATCGTTTCAGAAAACACCGTCGTCCCCTCGGTCGCATATTACATTCCCAAGCCCGGGCTCAAGCCCAAGCTCATGACGAATGATCTATCCGTACAAGCCCGGCCCAAATATTTCTTATGCGCATGCACGATGGTTTACAACGTGGCAAAAGTCTTACGGGAATGGGTTATGTATCATGCCAAAGTCGGCGTGGAGAATTTCATATTGTATGATAATGCAAGTGATGATGATTTGTATGCCGTGATCGACGAGCTTCGAAAACAAGGTTACAACATTAGCACGTTGTTTTGGATTTGGCCTAAGACACAAGAAGCTGGATTCTCCCACAGTGTTGTGTACTCCAAATCGAAAGAACTGTGCAGTTGGATTATGTACGTGGACGTTGACGAGTTCGTGTTTTCTCCCTCATGGGGACATGAAACTGAAAATAGTGTTGTTGTTCCTTCGTTGAAAAAGTTATTGGCGAGGGAAATAATAAAGGGGGGGACTAGGGTGGGACAAGTTTCGATGAGGTGCATGGAATTCGGGCCTTCGGGGCAACGGCGGCACCCGGAGGAAGGAGTGACGCAGGGGTACACGTGTCGTAGGAGGGGGGAACAGAGGCACAAGTCAATGGTGTTGGTGGAGGCGGTGGACCCCAGTTTGAGGAACGTGATACATCATTTTCAAGTGAATGAAAGGAAAGGGTTCATGTCGAAGCAGGTGAGTGTGGAGGAAGGGTTGGTGAATCACTACAAGTACCAGGCGTGGGATGAGTTCAAGAGTAAGTTCCGAAGGAGGGTGTCTGCGTATGTTGTGGATTGGAAGCAGGAAATTAACCCTAATTCTAAGGATAGGACTCCTGGCTTGGGCTTCCAAGCAATAGAACCCAAGGATTGGACCCATAGGTTCTGCGAGGTTAGAGACCAGAGGTTGAAATCCTTGACCCGTGCTTGGTTTCGCTCCGTCACGTCCAACGGCTACAGAATGGCTTGGCAAACAAATTGATTTTTTTGTGTTACAGTTTACCATAGGTTGTGTTTTTTGTGTGTGTGGGGGGGGACAGATTATATTCTTCTCCGTCACCACCACCACCACCACTTCTATCCGTTTCTAAGCAAATTAAACGTTACATTCACATAGGAAAGGAAATTAACAAGTGGGTCGGGTGGATTTTTGCATGCCATTAATTTTCATTCTATTCTGTTTTTTCTATTCCTGTTTTTCTTTTTTCGCGTGGAATAGGAGTTATTATTTGTATCATGATCATTATTCTATTTTGGACCGATGCAGCACTTTGCCTTGCCACTCTCATCTATCAACAATAGTGCTGAGGCGGAGTTCGTCTCCGTTAATTTGCTTATCCCTTTTCTTCTTCTTCTTCGTTAGGAATTAGCAATAAGTGGTCCTTTAATCACTTCTAACGTGAAACAAGGATCAAGAAAATAAATATCACAAATAGCCAATATAAGTCAAAATGTGATTATTGTGAGAAAAATCATGTAAACAACACAGAGAATTTAGAACGCTGATAATATTTTAAGTAAAATTACTACTTACTACTTATTCAAGACATGATTTGTATCAAAATTATTACACAAGTACTTGAATCCGAGAAGAAGTCAAATATTTTTTTTTGTCTGAACACACATTCTAGATATTATTATGATTTCCAATGAGATAAATCTTAGGGAACAATTAAATGTTGTGATGACAAATGAGACCTAATCATTATTATTTATTAACCCACACCTTTCATCATAGACTTAGTGGTTAAGCATATACTATTTTTCACATTAGTTAAAATTAAATGTCTAAATCATTAAATAAATCATAGAATCAACTCTTTTTTCCGTAAACCATCGGAAAATTCTAACAATTATTACATACTATCTAATTAAAATCCGATTTACATTTGTTGTTGTACAACTTACGCAGCTCAAACGAATAGTATAACTTGTTTCGTAATTGAATTTGAATCCTATCTTGATAGTATTTTGTAATGAGAAAAAAAAATTAACAGAACTCACAAATAATGATAATCTCGCTGTGATTCTCTGTGTCTTTCTTTGATCAATACACTCTATCCTAAAGAAACAGGGGCATGATATAACATAGTGTTTTTGGATCAACTTACAAAGTTAATTTTTAAAGAAATTGATTTTAGAAAGTTATATTATTAGAATTAATCCTGAAGTGAAGTAATTCGTATTTAAATGTCTTTATTCGAAAAGTAAGTTGGAGCATATTGGGGATTTTATAATTATTTTTAAAGGTCAATCAAGATTTTATTAAAAGAATCCAAAGCAAGCACAAGATGTGCCTGAGCCAGGACAAAGCGAAAACAAAGAAAGCACCATATAGCTCTCATGGTACTGACAGATACAAATCTCCTCCCCATGAAGGAAAATTTATTTAAAAACCACCAGAAACCCATCTTACCAACGCATGAAATATCTACGCTCATAACATCTTAGAGACTCGCAACATATTGACAGACACTTGACAAATTCAGAATCACATCCTAAAATGCATCGATCTAATATATACTTATTGGGGAATTTATAATTCTCCACTATTTGTAATAGTTGTTAAACATTTAAACTTGATTTTCTTTTCACCACTATTTCTAGTAACTTTTGGATCCAACAATAGTGACTTTTGTTTCATATATACTCCTTACCAATACTAGCTATTAGCTGTTTATCATTATTTTCTACTCGTTTGTGATTATATTGCTGGATTTTTTATGCATGGTGGGGGCTTAAATAGTTATTTTAAGCAAACATGACTTTTTGATACCACAAAATACTATTCAACGCGTAAAGAGAGAGAAAAGTATCAAAATAGATCTTCTATTTACAGTGCTCGTGCTGCTAAAAATAACAAAAAGAAAAGGAGGGAGAGAAGGAAGGAATGGAGCAAGATGGTAGAGAAATAAAGTAAAGTTAGAGAGAAACAAAGAGGTAGAAAAATAAACTAAAGTTTTCTATACAAAAGAGACTAAAAATAGTTATTAATTTGTTATCCCAAACTTTCATTTCTTTGACATAGGCTTTGATATTTGATTTTGATAAATGCTACTTATAAAGCTAAAATGCATGAGTCCAAATTATATTTTATCTTTATTGAGTTAAATATATTTAAGATGCTAAGAGATCTTTTGAAACTTTAGTTTGTTTGACACGTATCATACTTTTTACTTATTGAGCTGCGTATATTTTATAATAGTTTTTGCAATATTTACAAACTCGTATGAGTAAACCATTAAATACATAATGTATATTTTTGAAACATTTTTCTTAATTCAATTAATGGTAAGTAGTGAGGGGAAGGGGGAAGAGGTGTAGGAAAATAGGGGAGGACAAAAGGGTCATTCTGTACGTTTTTAAAAAAGTAAGGGGATGAGAATATCAACTCTCATTAGAATATCAAGCCTTTTTAATCCAACTTGTTATAACACATTTTACCACCTCTAATTTAATCTCATCATTAAAATTCATTAAAACATTATACATGGGTGATTTATAGCATTTAAAAGATAAATACGAGAAATGTACGAAAATGAATATAAAATGAAAAGGTAGTTTATAGCCATTAAAAGATAAGCATGCCTGAAAAACTGAAAACTAAACGTGAATATCCTTTCTAATATATATAGATATATAGATATAAATAATTATTAATTATTATATGATACATTGAAGATGCGATAACAGGATTGTTTCCCAAAACAATATAGTAAATGGGGAGAAATATTGAACATTCAACGTCTCAATCGCACGTTGTCATAAAGACTTGACCGATACCAATTCAACTGTATACTTCCTGGTACGGCCAACCTCTATTATGAAGTCAACAAACAAAAATTCAGAAAAGGTTCTACTTCTAAACGCTTCTGAAATATATATATATATATAAAACGGCCCATTAAATTGTGTCTTTTCTTTCCTATAACATGACATTATCATTGTTAGTAAGCAATATGATAGGATTCAATCCAAAAAATTTAATATATCATCAGAGCTGTAATGCCAAATTGGGCTGCAACTGAGAACCAGCCTCTACGTTGGAATTAGATGAATTTGTAGTTCCAATCTCTCCATTTATGTCATTAGCAAGTGCAAAAGAATTTTGTTTAGTGGGAACTTCCGATCCCTGCCAAGATGATTTTCCAGCAAGCCCTTGAGACCAACTTCGTTGCTCAAATCCAGGTTCCCGTGCCAATAAATTACCGGAATCTAATTGACTTGATTTGCTTAAGTACTGACCCTTAAGAGAAGGACAAACATTTGTATGTGCAATGTGGTTGCTTATGGGGGGATCCATGTCAAACATTTGAGGAGCAACCCCAGCACTCGAAGACCCAGTTAGATCAGCAAGTCTTACCATCTTCATTTGGGATGGAAAATTAGAACCTAACCGATCATGTGAACCAAAATCATCAGAGTGCACCATGGATTCCTGCTGAATCCTCATAGGAGTTATGGATTCAGACCCACCAGGTATGTTGATTACTGGATTCAAGTCATTTTGGTAATTATTTATAGCCATGTCTCCACTTTGCAAGCCTGATCTATTTGCAAGGGGAAACGATCCAGATGGAGAAGAAAATCTACTTCTATAATCCTCTGGTACAGGATGGTCTGAAGTTCTACCCTCATCACGAACTGGGAAGTGTTGCCTCTGTGATGACCCGTCGTCTTCACTTACCCATCCAGGACCAAATTCATGTCCAGCTGGCAACACACCTCTGATTTTACTTGCAGCAATCTTCCAAACAACAGGACCAAGGTTTGCAGCAAAATGGGCTAGACTTCTTGCATAGCTATGCTTCATGTGTACTCCTACCTGGTATATAAAAAAAAAAAAAAGCAAAGCTGAATTTTGTAATCAACTAAAAAGCCTTTGAATTTGACTGAGCATAAGATATTTACGACAATGTAGAGACAATAGAAGATTTTTGAAGTAGCATGATTCACAAAAGATATTTGCCTATATTGCTTTCAGGTTTACATTTTCGGGTTGAAGAAAAGAGGAAAAGAGTGAAAAAGAAAAAATAGAAGCTCGTACAGCAAGAAGTTGCTTGAATTCATCTTCAACTGTGGACAACATCGGTCGTTCATTTCCTAAAGTCACTGGATTTTTGTAAGTATCACGCCTGGTCTCATCAACTGCAAACTGCTTCTTTCCATATCTTAGCACAGCTTTAACAACAGAAGCTGCAAACAAATACATAAAAATGAATAATTGCAATAAATAAAGTCATTCGTTAGTCCCTAGTTGAATCCAGAAGGAATGGGACAATGAGAAAGTGCGGATATAGATACTGACCTGGAAATTCATTCTCCCAATCAGAACAGCCAGTATACCCTCCACTGTTAAAAGTGCTGTTGTAGGCCCTGGCAGATGAATCTGTGGGCTGAAATTTGCTGGGTACTTTTCTTAGATTATAACCGTTGGAGCCACTACCAATATCCGCACCAGAAGCCAGAGTTGCATCAGAAGAAGATTCAGGACCAACACGCTCAGAAGGAGGCATACCAAGTCCCAGTGACTTTCTTGAGTGCTTGCCTGGTGGCCTTCCTTTCTGCACAATTTTGGGCTGTGGTTCACTATCATCATCACTATCTTGTCTCAGATTCTCAAAGTCCTTCCTTGCAATCTCTTGCATGGCTCGGGCCTAAGAAAAAGTATAATCTTTACCTTTAACAGACACTAAACAAACAATAAAAAGGGATGGAAAAATCTTAGTTTAATTAAAGACTTCACCAAACCTGTCGATGGTAAATGGTATCTGAGGAATTATATTGCATTGCATTAGAGCATATCAAGAACACATCTATCTGCAAGAATGAAGCAACAGTGTGTTTCAAATTTGTAACGGACTAACAAGAAATATTTTACACAATGATCAAACAGTAGTCCATGAAACCCAAACTCCACTCAATAGCCAAAACTTACACAAAGGAGTTTTGGACTAATTAGTGAAGATCTGCTTCAATATGTAAATTTCACCGAAATTTGACATATCAGTGAATCTAAAACAGGTAACATGCCATGTAACATTCATCACTTGGATTTATAGTGATGTCAGACCAAACAATGACACAGCAAGAAAGACTTGTTGAAATGAACAGATGACATATAAGGAATGACTGTCCTCAAATAATACAACTTACTTGAGACAAACGATGTTATAAATTATCAGTTTTCCGAATGTTGGCTTCACACAAGAAACTTAATTAATCTAACAACAGCACAAGTTCCAAAAATCTTAGTATCTAATCTACCAAGCTTCATATAACTGTCATGCATACCTTAGCCTCAATTCAGAAGCATTATGCTATAGTTATATCAAAGCAAGCAAAAACGGGAGGGAGATGAGCTCATTCACTTGGCTGATGGAAGATGGCAATTGTTCATAAACACTCAAGACAGAAAATGTAGTAGCGAGTAGCAACAATTACTCGGCACTGTGTGCAACATTATCTGAAAATTATACTTCTTTTGTTTCAATGTTTTTTTCAAAGTCATGCCCAATTTCGATCCAGAAACAAATCAAGTATATTCTAGAAAGCTGTTCCGAAAAATTGCAGCACCAACCTCAAAATGTTCCAAGTCGGTATATAGCCCATCATCCAATTTCTTCCTCACAGTTCCAAAATCCATCGGGTGTTTAATGATGTCATGATAATCAGGAAGCTGCAGCAAACAAAATTTATGAGATGAACATTCAAACAGTGAGAACTCAAAAGCAAGGACTCTAATATCCTATATGCAGCATCACAAAAAAAAAAATAAGAAAATTGCACCTCTTCTGGATCCACAGGCTCAGAGAACACCCCATGTGTGTCCTTTCTGCGAGAAGGTTGTGAGCAGTACAGAACATCAAATACCCAACTTAAAAAAAAAAAAAAGAAAGAGGAAAGAAACAAATAACACTACTACAAGAGACACACTTTTGAAGCCTGTCAAGGATAAACAGCAAGAGCTTTTTGTCTGGCAAAGGCGTAGTGGGACCGGACTCTCCCTGCGAACCTGTCAACACATAATATAAAAATCGCCATCAATATTCCCCCACTATGCCATTGCATTTGCACCAACATTCAGAAAAACATCTCATAAAACTCTTCATTTCATATTTTCATACAACACATACCATGTTTACTGTCAGTCGCTTTCGGAACCTTCCAATCCTGCAAGCAAAAATCACCCACCCCATCATCAAATACCATAAAAAGACATGTGCGTCTGATTTTATAACACACAAAATCCACTTTTTATCTATAGTCCTCAAAAAAAGAGAATCGAAATTCAACTTCAACCCCCCAATAAATTATTTTCCTTTAAGAAAAAAAAAAGCGCAGCACAACTCACGAGCAAGCTACTAAGCTACCACTATAGAGCCTTGTGTTGAAGGGAAAAGAACTAAAAAAAAACTAAAAAAATGAATAGCCCCAATAATACTCAGAGATAAGACAAATTGAAGCTTTTATGCATATCCGTGCATAAACGAAGGCTCGATCTGGCGTACAGCCAATAATGAAAGATTAAAATTAGGGCCAAAAAGAAAGAAGCACTACCCACCACCAGTGCCAGTGCCCCACATAAAAATTTCCCCTAAATATAAATTAAATAACACGAAAATTGAAAACCTAAACGGTCAAACCAACAAACACACACACTGGTTCCCAGTTCAACGAGTTCACCACAAAATAAAATTAAAAAGAAAAAGAAATACTAGTAATATTACGCGCGAATTCCCAAAAGATAATAATAAAATAAAGAAATAAATAAAAATTGGCGTTCTAACATGAAGAGCCCACAAATCGGAACAACAGAATACAGAGAAGGTTAGGGGGGATTGTAATTGAAAATTCTAACAATGAAACGCACCGTTTGGAGAGGGTCAATAGTCTTGCGCCTCTTGTTGGGATCGGAATTGAAGGGTTGGGAATTGGGAAATAATGTTGGGTTCTGGAGATGGGAATTGAGACCGACCAGGAGCTTGTGTTTCTTCTCCTTGCGTTCGTCCTCGTCGTCGTCGTGGGGAACAGCGTTTTTGTTGGTCTTGTTCTTGTTGTTGTGGGAATTGGCTGAATTGGAGTTGTTGCTTTGTCGCTGCTGGTGGTGATTTTGCTGTTCTTTTTTGAGAGATCGCTTTTGAAGATCCAAAAGAGAGGGGCGTCCCTTCTTCTTCCTCTTCGTCGTGGTACTTTCAGATACCTCGCCCATTGTTTCCTCCTCTTTTCTCGCTCTCGCTCCCCAAACCAAACCAACACCTTCTCTCACCCCTTTTTTTTATTTTTAGCAAAAACAAATTTATAATTATAACAAAAAAATAAAACAAAATATCTATATTCTCGTCCACGCGTGCAACTCACGTGCCGCATTTGTCTGTTTCTCCCCCTCTGCCCTCTGCTGCCCCTCTTTCTTTCAACACACCTAGTATTCGTTTGTACGTAAGGATAAAATTAAATGTACATATTGAATTGTAATTGAGCAGAATTTAGTAAATGTGAACAAAAATTAATAAAGTTTGGAGTATGTATTTAAGTTATAAATCCACAAAACCAAAGTTCATGTTAAAATACACCAAAAAAAGTTCTAAACAAAGTTTAAAAAAATTAGTAGCATATAATACACTTAAATTACAATTAATCAATCCACACTAAAACAAAGTTAGATTTTATATCTAAGAACTCAAATATAATTTCCTCACCAACATCCAAATTATGGTAATTTACAAAAGATTTTCATTCAAAATCAATCTTTGAACTCTTCTTCCGATGATTATAAAAAAATCTTGCATTCTATAATCTCTTTTGCAAATTTTATATCAATTGGTAAACGATATATATGTGAAATGAGTTATTGATTAAAACTATATATTTAAGAGAAAGATATATTATTGATTGACCTTTTTAAAAAAATAAATTATTGTTAGTGATTATCTTTTTAACTGAATTTATGTAACACAAATAGGATTGACTATAAACTATATAACCAAAAAGACAAAGTTACAATATTAAGAAAAAAGTTTAATTAAATATCCTATCTTAAATATAACTATGTATATTACAATAAATTAGCAAAACAATGTAATTGTATTTAAATGTCCTAATATAGTTGTTATAAATCCTTTTCAAAAGATTATATGTACAATTGTGGTTGAATATATTGTGATAAAGTAGTACCAAGTGACAAATTATATTAGCAAATTAGTGTTTTATATAATAAAAAATTTGAATATTGACTGAGTAATGTCGGCATAAATGTATATTTCTAAAAATATATATTAGTAGAATTTGTAGTATAGTAGTTAGTATTATCCTTCTTTAAATTTTTATATTAGAAAATATATTGTCAATAATTATTAAATTTTTGAATTGGAAGCAAGAGTACTAAATCTCAAAACATCATTTCTTAACAACACTTAAGAGAATATATCATGCGTCAATTCAAAATACACTAAATTGTTGTTGTGGTGTGTAAATCTACATAATTATGGAGATTTTGATTGGTATTTTATGGAAAGATAAATATTATAAATACAATGAATCAACTTTGAGATACTTATCATAGATTTTTAAAAATTTCCTTGAAAATTACATTCATGTGTTTGCATGTTTAGGTTGTATCCAGTTTTACATATTCGAGTAAAATTGTGAGAAAATTTATCATATTCTTTATAACTATAACTAATAAGGTGCATATACATGCATACGTATTTGTATACATGTTTAAAAATTATTAATGTTTATAGTTGTTTTTTTTCAAATAAATAATATATATACTAGACAGAACTAATCATTTATATCACAACCAAATAATTTGAAAAATCTACTTGTCTTTTATTATTTAAAAAATTATAGGAAACCAAACATTTTGATGAAAATCAAACAATAAAATAAATTTACTTATATATTTAAATTTTGAAAAAATTAACATGATAGAAAATGAAACAAAAAATTCAAAACCAAAATTTTTATATTTAGTTAACCACTTTGATATAATACTATTCTATATTTAAGTTTGTATAATAATAGTGTAAATGTGAGTTAATTAGATTTTTTAATAGAAATTACGGGTATCATCTACAAAATATAATTTTGCTCAACCAATATAGGGTTAATATCGACAATAAAACTCTATTTTACCCAGCAAAATTCAAATTTAAGTTGAGACCACATATTAAAACAAAAATCAAATTTACAGTTGATCCACATATTTTGTGGTTTAATTTAAAATATTTAACATGAGATATAATTGGTCCACATCAAAGTATTTTTTTTAATTTAGAAAACAAAATTAGACCCAAAAAAATAAAATAAAAATATCTAATCTTATGTTTATGTATAATTATTTTTTAAAAAAATATATAACATGATAATTGAGCAGCACAAGATATTGTATGTTATTTCTTATTTTTGTTTCTTAACACCATCTTATGCTTATTCCTGGTCCTCAATGACGATCAAAATTTTTTATCCATCAACAACTTTGTATGGGTCATGTATAGTGTGTTTTCGTCCAAGCCTACTAAAACAATTATAATTTTATAGCAATATATTTTTACATGTTTTTTTTTGTAATTTTAAATATAATTAAATTGAGTGTTATAAAATTATAATCTTAGGCCAAATATCCTCTTCGTCGTGGTACTTTCAGATACCTCGCCCATTGTTTCCTCCTCTTTTCTCGCTCTCGCTCCCCAGACCAAACCAACACCTTCTCTCACCCCTTTTTTATTTTTAACAAAAACAAATTTATAATTATAACAAAAAAATAAAACAAAATATCTATATTCTCGTCCACGCGTGCAACTCACGTGCCGCATTTGTCTGTTTCTCTCCCTCTACCCTCTGCTGCCCGTCTTTCTTTCAACACAAGGAAACCGTGCCTCTATTTGCTTGTTGCTACAACTGCAAGGTTTTAAATTGCGATAACAATTTTGATTTTTGAAGTTACCAAATCCTTAACATTATACAAAATTATCAATGACCAATGCAATTGTAATTATAGTCACGATATTTTTATTTTTATTTTTGCTACATAGTCACAGTGTGATTGTAGAGTGTCTAAAAACAATGATATATCACAGTTTAAATAACTGACGCCAAATACTTTTTTAAGAAAAGTTACATTCAAAAATGTAAAAATATTTAACTTGTATTTTAACTAGCCCTGGCATAAAAATAAAAACTAGCCCTGTATATTCAACTCCGGAAAAAAAAAAACTGGCGAGTAATATTTACTTTTGTATAGGTAACTCCTGAAAAAAAAATATTTGAATAGTTTTTATATAACACGGAATATCTTCTAAAAAAAAATATAACACATAATATAATTATTATTATGTTTATAAATTGGTATTGATACTTTTATGGGAAGTTTTTTTTATTTTTATAAAAAAATATAAATAATTTCTTTTATAGTTTATAAATTTGTACACTTTGCATTGACTCGAAATATTCATTCGGATAGAAATATTTTTCTCGTTCTTAACGTATTAATATATATAGTTTAAAAAAAGTATTAATATGTCTGCATATAAAATGTGTATCTATCATAATCCAATAATTTATCTGATAATTTGGATACTTAAAGAATTCTATATAAAATTTTCGTTCTAATGTGTTGTAAATATTTAGTTTTGTGACACCCGAAGCTCGAATGAAAATCCTGAAAGCTCAGTTTTTGGCAGTATATTAAGAGACCATTTGGAAAGCTGAATCCTGGGAACTTGCGGCATCACAAGAAGTCTCAAAACTTAGTTGCTGGCAATTTATCATGGACTTCACAAGGTTTAGGATGATGGATTCATAATGATTTTATGTGAATTTGATTCTAGATTGCGTTGGAGTTAATTAAGAATGGTGGTAACGATTTACACCCTCGTTATCCTCTGTTTTTTTCTCATTAAAAGGGTTATGAATACTGATTTAAACATATATTCTTGATATATATTCTTTTGGTATTAGTATGAAATACTTTTAAATTAATTATTCGTGTATGTCTTAAATTTGTGATCTTTATCTTATTAATATGATACATTAATCAATTGAACTAATTAATCAATATTAAAAAAAATATATAATTATATATAATACTAAAAAATCTAATGTATATTTAATAAATAGATAAATTTATATAATTAATTTTGTAACAAATAATTTTAATTTAATAATTTATTTTTTATAAATATAATTTTTTATTAAAGTTATGATTTTTATTTAAATCTATTATTTTTATTTAAAATTTATATATGTTAAAAAATATATTGTTAAATTAAAATTAATTGTTACAAAATTTATATGTATATTAAATATACATTAGAAAATTTGATTTTATATATAACAATATTAATTATTTTTTAACATTATTGACATATTAGTTCATTTGGTTAAAACAACATGCTATTTCTGATCCATCTTGTTTAGGGGTGAGCTGGTGCGTTAGTGGGACAGTCCATCATCAATTTAAAAAAATAAGGTTTAATATCTTATTTCATAAAATTAACTAAAATAAACAAATTTAACTAAAAATATAAAGTATATCAATTGTTTATCCTAACTTTAATTTAAATATAAATTTTCCTATTAGTATTAGAGAAATTAAATTTATAAAATAATATATAAACAACAATAAATATGTATTTTGTTTTTTTCATATAAAAAGGGCAATAGTTGGGGCTTTTCATTAAGGATGAAAGACTCAGTACAAGTGGGAACTTTTTCATGAACATAGTTACAAGAAAAAAATATTGATGCCTTTGCAAGAGAATGGACAGCTTGTCTCCTAATAAATTTTACCCTAGAGTTTGGAATACAAGGGAGGATAGCTTTACATTTAACCATGATAACATGAAAATATGAAATTTCCAGTGTAGATGAAGTGATGTTATTTACTATCATTTTACAGTCACTCTCAAAAATAAGGTCATGGTAGCCAAGCTCCATTTGTCCATCGAAGAGCTTGGAGGAGGGCACAAGCTTTAGTCTCTTCAGGTATTGGGACTCTATTGGAAAAGTTGATCTTTTCAATTAAGAAATCATCATTATGTATTTTAATTTTTGAATAACACTATAAGCTTTAAAAAAATAAAGTGACAACCTAAAGCTTGAACACCTATTAGTATTTATATTTTTTTAAAAAAATATGTATGACATCAACTCGTCATTGGCTCCCAGGTTAGTGGATTAGGCAAAATAGACCAATACAAACTCACGGGTTAAGTCACCTAACCCATTGATCCAAAGTTTACATTGTCACCTCTACATTAGTGACTTTTTGTTGCCTTTGTTTCCTTTAAGCTTTTTGTGTATAAAAATATATTTTTTCTTGTGTGAAATATTTGTTTGTAATTCAGTTTTAACTATATAATAAAATTGATGGTTAAGTTTAATATATATTTAAACAGTCTTGATCATTTGATTATGAGGACTTGGATAAAATTTATATTCTTCAAAGTTTTGTTAATATAACTTGTTAAATATAATTCTATTTTTATAAACTATGAAAAAATACAAAATTTAGATGAATTCAAGCTCAACACAATAAAACAAGTACCAACAAATACTATCATACATTTGACATTTTAAAACTAATAGGCAACAAAATAATCAATGGGATCATAGTAGTCTAAGGATGTTCGTTGGTTGGATACAACTCAATGTCCTTAATTCAAATCGAACCAATTAATTTGTTTTGGATTTTCTAATTTGTTCATTTCTAACTCAAACCAAACTAGTGAAATATGTTGTTGATTGGTTTAGGTGTCGATTTTAGATTTTGTAAAGCTGATGACCCAGGCCCAAATCAATGTATGTTGTATTATTGGTATCTCACTAGTTTTCTATATTAATTACTTCTAACCTTTGCTCAATAACCCTTAACTTTTTTCTTGTTGTGATGGTTATAATAGGTCCTTCGAGCATGTAGTTACTTCACGTATCTATGTGCTTCACCAACTGAACCTTTGCTTGGATCTAATATTAAGAAATCAACACTGCTTGGTTCGTCACTTTTTCTTGGTCATACAGAGTAAGAGTTGCCTCTAAAATCAGTAAATCATCAATGCATAAAAGTTTCATCCATACGACTTTGTGCTTTATCAAGTTTCCTTTATGTGTATTTCATCACCTGAAAAATTATTTTGCATCCAAGGGAAAACAAATCAGGCTTAGAGTGTAATAACATATATGATTTGCTATAGTACAAACCGAGTGTGTAAGTCAATTGTTGTAGGATTGTTTTAGCTTTATTAATTAATGGTTTAAGTTCAGGTTTTAAAAGTAATAACATATTGTATATTATGGATCTTTAACAAATTATATATATATATATATATAAACATTTTAAAATATACTAAAATATAAATCATTTGATTGTCTTCTTATTGTTGTTTAATTTTGATAAAATTTGACAAAAATAATTTTAATAATATGTAAATATAATTTAATGGTTAAATAAATAAAAATCACATGCTATATTAAATTATAAAAATAATATAATAATTATTAATGGTACACCAATGTAATTTAATCTCTCATTTATCTTTATATATAAGCTTTAGATGTCGTGTCATTCACTAGTGCCCTTTTTATTTGTACTATTGTTGGGAATTTTGTTTGAGCGTGGTTAAGTAATTGGACATGCTCAAAAATTGAATTTGAACCTTATAAAATCAAAATATAAATTGCAAACTTCGTTAGTGGAGGATTCTAGACCTAACCTTTGGTTGCCAACTAGAATAAATCTAAAGGTGTGGTTAGTTTAGAGAATATAAATACAGATGCAATGACTTGCATCTAAGCCCAATCACCGCACGTGCGCATCATGACCACCCAAATCCACCTTTGTGCGCACGCAACAACAACGACCCAACCATCACTAACCATCGCATCATCATGCATAACTCCACCCTCACCACCTATGTAGTTGTCGGCGACGATAGGTGTCACAATTTTCACATGTTGGCGAGGATGAGGGGTGGAGAAAACATCATTTTGGAGGCGTTGGGTGATGTCATTGAGCATTGTGGCAAGGTTCAAGGAGAAGGAGTGGCCACTGATGACGGCTTCCTAGGCACGGTGAACGCGCGCAACGACAACAAGTTTCATGATTTCAGTGATCTTTTTGCGTGGGTTGAGAGGGAAAACATTGAATTGGAGAATGAGGTTTAGGGTTAGTGTGAGTTTTTTTTTTCTTTCCAAAGAGGTGATAGTGATGTTGGGTGGTTCTTTTTCATCATTGTTGTTTTGTTTGTTTGAGTTGACGATAGTCAATGTGGTGATGGTTGTGTAACTTGGTCGGTGGTTGCGTAGTGTAATCAATAGTGGTGGCACGATGGCAGTGGTTTCTATTGAAGAAGGGGAGAAATGGAAGAAGGAGAATGAGAAAAAGGTGGTGAGGTGGCGTTGAAGTGTCAGTGACAAAGCACGATGTTGTGATATTTCATCTGTCACATTATATTTAATGAAAAAAAATTAATGATGAGTAATAAAATGAAACCTAAAATTTTGTAGATACTTAATTGAAAAAAATAAATGTTAAGTAATAATTTTAAAATGAGTTATATTGCAAGTACGAAAAACTTAATTAAACCTTTATTTCTTATATAAATTTTCACTAAACACATGAAATTCATTGTCTCCTTTTCATTTCACTCTCTGGTTTAAATCCTTACCAATTATTACCAAACAAAGCACTAGTTAGTGGAAATTGAAGAAGTGTTTTGTTAATGCATATGAGCAGTGCATCTTTGTTTTTTTGTTAGCCAGAATACGCGATTAAGAATATAGGAAGAAGGTGGCGTTTTGTTTGGTGTGGCGGATAAAAAAAAAAAAATCAGCGAAGAATAAGTGTTCCATTGGAATGGGCTTTGGTAGAGACAATAGTTGTCCAATAAACAAGAAATATACATTGGGCTTATTGGAGCTGAACCGGACCAAAATCACAATAGAGAACACCAGCAAAAAGGGGCGTTGGTTTGGGCAGCCAGCACAATGATAATACACCCAGCAAAATAGTGAAATTTCATTTTTACCCTTCCATAAAGCTGATATGGACTGGCAAATCCATAAACCTAATACGGATTTAAAAATATATTTTATGAATTAATTTAAAAATAATGGTCCATCTTGGAAGCAAACCTTATTATTAGCACGATGCTCTAATCAATTAAGCTAAGCAAATTTTGTTATAAAATAATTAATGTCGCTATATATAATAATAAGATTTTCAATATATATTTAATATACATGTAAATTTAAATAAGAAATATTCTGATCATTAATTTTGATCTAATAATTAATTTGTTTACATATATAAATTATAAATAAAATCATAAGTTTCATAAAAAATTATATATATAAACAAATTAATTGTTAGATCAAAATTAATTTATAAAATTTATTATCTAAATTTACATGTAAATAAATATATATTAAAATTTTTATTATTATATATAGCAATATTAATTATTTTATAACATAAGATGAGAACATCATATTAATAATATGAAAATCACACATGTTGAATAATTATATGAACCATTAGTCTAATTCGTATCATGTAGATGGATTGATATCAATTTTATACAAAGCAAATGCCCGTAAAAGAGGAGAATGAAGACCGCGGGAACGCTGAAGGAAACACACAGAAAACACAATATGATGGAAACGGAGGCATACGCTTAGGAATAACGCAGCCATCGCAAAATAAGCGCACGGATCAATGACATGGCAATAAATTTAAATTCCCGCCTAAACCCCTGACCTCCCCTTGATTTCATTTCGTTTGCAATTGAATTTCAATTTCCCTAGGGGCTTAATATCTCCGCTCACTTGTGCCTAGCCTTATGTCATAGTATTATCATTCATTCTCATCTTTCTCTCTTCTCTCTCCACCCAAACCCTAACTCCCGACCCTGTTCCCCTCTCGGTACGTATTTCCGCTCAATTTTTCATCGTTTTTCTGCAATTCTCTTCGTTTTCAAGCGATTTTCTTCGTTTTTCTACGAATTCACGCCGTAAAACTATCCTGATTGTGTGATTGCAGTATCCGTCATGAAAGGAGGAAAGTCCAAGACCGAATCTAAGAGAGCCGATCCCAAGTAAGTTTCACTCGCTTTTGATCCAACCATGAATTGTTTGTTTCTCTTACGATTCGACGCTTCTTACTGTGAAATAATCAAAAAAGCTAAGGTTCACGAATTTCCAGATCTGAGATCTGAGATCTCTGTTTGGTACGGCGATTATTTCAGATGTGTGCGTTTTACTATATTGTGGTTTTTTATTCTATTTATTTTGCTATGAATTTCAGACTTGCTGTGAATAAGAAGGGAGCCGCCACCAAGGCTAGGAAACCCGCCGGCAAGGGGAAGGCAGCGAAAGACCCTAACAAGCCAAAGAGGCCTCCAAGTGCTTTCTTCGTTTTCATGTAATTATTATATTTCTAACTATACGATCCATTCGATTTCCGATGCGCTCTCTTCTCTTTCCACCGAATAATTTTATCGTCAAAACTTTTATCATTGTCCAATTGTAAATCACGTTTTCTTTACCTGTTGTTGTTATTGTTTGTTTGTTTACCTTGGTTGTTTTCTGTAATTTATTTTTACACCTTAGTTGTTTATTGAGTACGCTATATCTCTTGGTCATGTTGGCGTGTTGTTTTATATTTGTATTGTGGTTGTTTTCTGAAATTTGTTTTGTAATTAAAGGGAGGAGTTCAGGAAGGTATTCAACAAAGAACATCCTGAAAACAAAGCAGTGTCTGCTGTAAGTGTATTTGTTGTTATTGTGTGTTGACAACATCATATAAATGGATCTCTCAGTTACATGACTTTAACTTAACATTTCAGGTGGGCAAAGCTGCTGGAGCAAAATGGAAGACCATGTCTGATGCTGTATGTAGTTCACTGTTTCTTGTTTATATGAGCAACAATTTTAGTTTTGGCTTTTGTTATTGAAATTTTATACATTGTTTAGGAAAAAGCACCTTATGTGGCAAAGTCTGAGAAAAGGAAAGTGGAGTACGAGAAGAACATGAGAGCCTATAACAAGAAACAGGTTGGTTCATCTTTGGTGACATGTTATTATTTACAGAAAGAATCTGTAATTTATTGTTCTCATCAGCCCAAGGAAAGTTGAATATGTGTTTATTGGTCTGTAATGAGCTGTTCTCATAGGCTTTTGTTTCATGTTGTCAGGCGGAAGGTCCTACTGGTGGGGATGAAGAAGAATCTGAGAAGTCTGTATCTGAGGTGAATGATGAAGATGATGATGAGGAAGGCAGTGGCGAGGTTTGTTTTCATAATTGTCTTGTATGGGTTTAATCGTTTTTTTGCAGTTTTCTTATTTTGTGCTGTTTATTTCATGCAGGAAGAGGATGACGATTAGAGAATGGACTGATAATTGCATTTATGTAGGTTCTGATGATTTTGATCATCTGTTGTAGGTGGTCTGGTCATTTCCTGATAAACATATTTCTTGCTTCCAAAAAATATTTCCCTGCTCCCTCCGTAAATTGGTTGTCTTTCCAAAACGTGAATAGTTTAAAGAAGGGAGTTCTTTATTTGTACTTCTAAATCCAACTGTTTAGTTAAGGGGTGTTTATCTCTTGTAGAGCTTTTAGTTTGATTTAGAGTTTTCTTGTTGAAATCTGGTTAAGTTTGTATCAATATAATTGGCTTATCATTCGCTTTCTGCTGTATATATGGTATTTATGTTTTGTTTAGCTCCTGATCTATGGTGTCACTTGATGACCCATGTTATACTGCTGATGCCATGTCTGTTGATACGTACCTGTTTTTTTTTTTTTTTAAACATGCTTTTTGGGTTGTGATGATCTGCTGTCTTTAATTGGCAGGGTGTGCCAACTGTTATTTTTTAATCCGAATGTCTCATCTTAATATGAAATTATAACTGCTTTTAATTCTGAAAACACTCAAGCCTGTATTTTATAATTTAAATTTGTTTAAATCAACAACTTTAAGGGGTCCGGATTGTCTTGAATATTTGCTGTTGTGGTTCGGGATCCGATTGTTTGGTGTTCTGTCTCTATGGATTGCTTGTTCATATTAGGCTTTTCTAATGTGGCGTGCTTGATTTTGTAGGATAATTGAGGAATGTTAGTAACATTTTCTGACACACTCTTAACTCTAAGTATCTCTCTTTTTAGATGTTAAAATTTATATTAGACGTAGATGTTGTTAATCCCTCAAATTACTCTTTTTAGATGTTAAAATTTATATTAGACGTAGATGTTGTTAATCCCTCAAATTTTGTGCATTTTTTGTTTCCTAATTTCTAGTTCAAATTTGAAAAATGTTTAGTTTCTTAAATTCATTTTTGAGGACTGAAAATACTTATTTATTCTAAGTGTAACCAACAATTATAATATATAATTTTAATTATATCAATGATTTTGATTGTTTTCTAATTTAAGTTACTTAATTTGGATTGATTTACAGGTTGTAACTCTACTGCTATGGTTTTGTTAGCTAGTAGTTAGCGTCTTTTTTTTTCTTTTTTTAAAATATTAATGTGGATTTGCTGCGCATGCTGTTCTTATCAAGGCTCTAGGTATTCTGATTAAGGTACTAGTTGTGTTGAGTTGGTTTATATGAAATTTCTTAGATTAGTTATATCGTTCTGTTTGTGTATAGTAGAATTGTTTGATCGTTTTTTCATTCATGGTTGACAAATGACCGTTTTCTATGTTAGGTTTTTGTCGCCAATGATGGCGTAGCATAATGTGCATTATTTTAAGAACAAATTTCTATCAGTTTGAAGTAGCGTGTTAATCATGTTCTAATAACTTTGTGAAAGTGAATTTTTTTAGAGTATTGGGTTTGTTTAAATTTTTAAAAAATAACTTTAAAATATGTTTGATATAAGTGATTTTTTAAGAAATAGATAGGATATGTTTTTTAAAATAAACAGATTTATATTTTTTAAAGTAAAAGCAAGATAGACATACATATTAAAAGTAAAAATTGCTTATTTTTATTAAAACAAGTGTTTATTTTAACAAATATTTTTAAATAAATTGATGTATTGTTTGAAATTGTTTTCAAGTGTAATTGTCTAAATTTTTTTTATGACATGGTTAATTTAATTTAGTGCAAATAAACTCATCAGAAAAAAAATAGTGCAATTAAAGTAAACTCTTAGGTATAGAATTTACTACCTGTTAAATTGTATAATAATTACATTTTTATAGAAATGCCGTATTATATTATTCCTCCTCTTTTAAGAATTTAAAATATATTTTTAATTTAATAAAGTGGAGTCTAGGTTAAATTTTTTCTTTTAAATTTACGAGGATTGAACAAGCTTGTTTGAAATTTTGTGAAGAAGTGTTTCCTATATCATCTATCGTGACTTTTTTCACTTTTATAATGTCTCTTTCTTTTTTCACGATTTCTCCTATCACTTCTTTGATTACTTTTTCTTTGCAGTTTTGAGGATTGAAATTTCTATCTTTTTACTGAATGAATTTGGATGAGGAGTTGATTATGATTACCACTTTTTGGTTTTATTTTTAATTCTAACTTTTATAAAACCTATTTTATTACACCTTCTAATAGAGATCAAATGAAAGTCTTCAAAAGAAAAATGAAGAGTTTGTAAGAGGAAGAATCTGATTAGGCTTGGAGGCCCAATAATAAGGACAAAGGCTAAGAATGCAAATGAGATGTCACTTGAACAAAAATCAACACCTACATATTCAAACTTAAAGAGAGAAAGAAAAGCTCAAGGAGCACTTGATCCAATTGGAATAATAATGTGTCAGTTATGAGCTAGCAATATTATTTTTCGATTTTATTCAAGTATTTTAAATTTGTTTAAATTGTAATAAAGTATTTCTTTGACACTAAATTCAATTTCTAACATTAGATTAGTCTACATTTAAAGTTTAAGATGTAATTTGGGTTTTTAGTTGCTAGCCTTTGCTTTTATTTTTAAAAATTTGATTTAGCCATTAACCTTATTAAAATGGAGGCATTAGTTGCCAATGAATAACATTGCACTCCCTTGCATTTGAGCATATATGAATAAGATAAGAATTTCACTCTTTTGTGAGTTTAAGAGTTATGCTTCTTGTGGATTCTTAGATTAAACATTCTTGATTTTATATAAGATTTTCATGCCATTGGGGTGAATTTTTGCTGGAAATATCATTCTTTGTAGAATGTGATGTCTTTTTTCATCTATTGTTGTTATTTTCTTACTTCCATGTTTTCTAATTCTTGTACCATTGGTATACAAACAGTGATGGAGCTTCACGAAAAATGTTAGAGTGCCAAAATTACTATGGTTATATTATATAAATTAAAATATTTTTATAGTGCCTTTATTGCAGATAAGTTTAAGAATTTAATCATATATTCATATTAATTCAAATATTAGCTATTTTTAACCAATTGTCTTTCATGGTACGAAAATCTTTTATCTATGATATTTACAACCCTTCAAGTTTTTTTTAGGCTTTTTATACCTTTGTTTGCTACTGAATAAAAAAAATCTATATATAATTTTGGTGAAAAAATTGTAATAAAAACAATTTTTTCTTACAAAGCAAATTTTGTATGAGAATACATAAAATAATTATTTTTTCTATGAATTTCTTAATAAATCTAAAGAAACAAAAATACTTTTTCCAAAGTTATAACACAAATTGTAGAAAATTTATGGAGAAAATTCAAAAGAAAATCTCAAAACTTAAGGAAAAATTGCACAAGAAGCCCGCACACAAAAAGAATCACTGGTCCTGGTCATTTTTATTCGTAGCAATACAAGAAGGTAAAAGACACAAATAATTATTTCGAAAAATACAAAAACATATTTTATATTATAAAAGACAATTAATCAATGAAATAGTTAACCTATAAAAAAGTGTTATTCAATCAAGCATAATGAGCGATGTTATAAAAACAAGAATTTGAAATGCAATATTAACATACAATTGTTTATAAAATTAATAATAACAAAAAAAAAATTAAAATATGAAATCTAACTAGGATCGTATTACCTTCTGCCCCTTATAAGATGATACATCAACCTAACTGCAAAATCCCTTTTTATTATGCTATTTTCCAGATATTTGAAAAAGGTTTTGATAAATTCAAAAAGGATTTTAGAAAAATTACTTTTCCACCCGTAAATATAGACTCTTTTAATTAATTCACACCCTTTTTATTGTTAATTTGTATTACTTTGTCAAAGTTACCCTTAAGTTTATTGAGACTTATAATCTCTCTTTTTTACTTAATTGCATTCACGCTTAATTAATTAGTGTGTGCTATCTTTTCACCCATCCTTATAAGAGAGTTAATATATTTATCTTTTAAATATATAGCATTTATTGTAAAATGATAAAGGATATTTGGATAAAAAATAATTAATGCAAAAGACAACTTTAAAAGAGTTTTACAAAAATGAATAAATAAAACTGAAAAAATAATTTTATATTGCGGGACGAAAGAAATATAAAATACAATTGAATTCTTTTGTTTTATTCTTTACATGCAATGAGGATAATAACAATGTGTTAGTACTCTTATCAAACAATGTCTACATAAACTTTCCTTGCATATGAAGATGCACAAAATTGTTTATGGTTGGTTGAAGTTGACCAAGGCTAGCATTGATGTTGTAGCTATAGTTTCTTATAGGGCATTAAGAGTTGTTTGTGTTCTTGGCGATCATTTAAACTTGATTTACTTAAAGATAGTGGTTAAATAATAACTAATGACATCATTTGCACATCAGTCAATATTAACAAATATATGATTTTATTTTCATCTTATTTTGTTCCTATTTTTTTTGTTTCTATTCCCATCACAATATTTATTGTAACTCTAGGTTTTTTTTTATCTTTTTCTTTCCTAATTTCCTTCTTTTTTCTCTCTCTCTCTTTTCCTTTTAACCAATCCATCTTAAAATAAGGTGAATGTTTATATTTTTCCTTTGCATATAAAGTACTATAATATCTTGTATAGTAACAAAAAAAAAACTATAATATCTTGAATGGGTTAGGAAACTTCGTAGCTAGTTGAGTAAGATTAATGTGGGCCTTTTGCACATTGCTTGGAGCTTGTTATAACATAGTAATGAAATACTCCTTTATTACAAGAGAGACATACCTAATACAATTTAATTGATGCTTCAAATATCATTTTCAACAAATGGATAATCTTTATATCCAACAACAAAATCATTGGTGTAAAAACTAAAAAGTGCTACTGTCAGCCTTGTTTAACTCAACATCTAATTCGCATCTTTTAGGCAAATCTGAATTTGCCAAAAATAGGCGACTATAAGCCACCAAATCTGCACCTCCATTGGCTATCACTTTGTTTCCCTCACTCCTATTGTAGCCACCAACAACAATAAAGTTTCGATTCAAGGCCTTTCGAATAGGCAAAAGGGACACGTCGGTCTCATGCTTTTCAAACATGGTGAGCATCCAGGATCTAATGACATGACACTAATGAAGCCGAATTTGCTCAAGGATTTGGTCATGTAAATGCCTAATGCTTGAGGATTGAAGTCTAACACGAACATGCTTTTTGGATTTTTGTGATTCCATAACATATGGTAGGATTGTTCTGGCACCGTTAACAAGAACGAGGTCATACAACTTCATGGCTCAGCCTCATGCTGCTTTGTATTATTCTCAAAGAACAACAAAGGGTGGATTTTTGATTGGGGAAGCCTCGGGGGTGTCAGACACTGCACAAGGGTAATCTTCCATTCTTTAGCTTTTATCTTTTGTCTGTTTTTCTTTCTCAAAACATTTCAGCAAAAGCGGAAAGCCTAACACGAACTTTGTCAGCTCCAATTTCATCAAATACAATCTTCACAATCATTAGTGGAAACCGACAACAATTTTCTAAGTTGCCTCCGTACTCTTCATCTTTGTCGTTCAAAGTGGAGTTAATTTTAGACTTAAATTATATAAAATCCATTCTAAAATACTTTTAAACAAATTTTTCTATGCTAGTAGTATTTATTACTATGATGTGTTAATAAAGTAAAATTTTGTTGAATGATTGATTTTGTTTTGTTTCTTATAAATATTGTGAACCTTACTAGTTCGTCACATATAAGAGACTAATCCTTTATACTGGACTCAATTCTCATTTGTGGATAAAATTATTTAAAGTATAGATGATTAAATTGTTAATTGTATAATGTGTATGTACGTAACATTTAGGGTGTCAAGTTATATTTTGAATGAAAAACTAGAAGAGTAATAATGCTAAGCAAAGCTTACCACCAGCTTCTATGGCATTTTTGGCTGCCATGTCATTGACAATCTTAGGGATTTGGTTCTGAGACACGGTGGAGGTGGGCATTTGGTGCCGCTACCTTGAACTACCTTATTTATACTTGAACTTTGGGGCTCCCTATCTGGTTGGTATATTATTGAATTAAACAAATGTTATCAGTATTTGTGACATATTTTTCTTCCCTTTTTTTGGGATTCACGAGAAAACAAGAGAAAGAAAAAGAAAGCCAAGTAAACAAAATGGAGAAGAAATTTATTTTTTTCCCATAGTTAAATGTAAGGTTTTGATCAACTTCAAAAAGGATTTTAAAAAGATTATAAAATACTATTGAACTGTTTTGTGTTTTTTGTTTATCGTTACATGTAATGAAGATAATAACAGTGCGTCAGTGCCCTTAGCAAATAGTGTCTACATAAACTTTCCTTGCAATGAAAATGCATGCAATTGTTTATGGTTGGTTGAAGTTGATCAAGACTAGCATTGATGTTGTAGCTATAGTTTGTTTTAGAGCATCAAGAGTTGTCTGTGCTTTGGCCGATAATTTGAACGTGGTTTGCTTCAAGATGGTGGTTAAACATTAGCTAATAATATCATATTTTCATATCAATCAATGTTATATATATGCTTTTACTTTCATCCTATTTTCTTCCTCTCTTTAGTTTCTATTCCCATCACATTACTTATTGCATCTTTAGCTTTGTATCTACTTTTTTCTCAATCTTCTGCTTTTAACCCAATCCATCTCTCATAAATAAGGTGAATGCTTATATTTTCCCTTTGCATACAAAGCACAATAATATCTTGTATGGGTTAGGAAACATCGTAACTGGTTGAGTAAGATTGGTGTAGGACATTTGCACATTATTGCTTGGAGCTTGTTATATCATAGTAATGAAATGCTCCTTTATTACAAGAGAGATTTATCTAAATAAAATTTAATATGTGCTTTTAACAATCATTTTCAAGAAATGGATAATCTGTATATCCAACAACAGGATCAGTGGTGTAAAAAGTGCTTCTATCAGCCTTGTTTAACTCAACATCGAGTTCAAATCTTTTGGGCAGGTCTGGATTTGCCAAAAACAGGCGTCCATAAGCCACCAAATCTGCACCTCCATTGGCTATGACTCTGTTTCCCTCACTCCTGTTGTAGCCACCAGCAACAATAAATGTTCCGTTGAAGGCCTTTCGAATAGGCAAAAGGGACACGTCTGTCTCATGTTTTTCAAACATTGTGAGCATCCTGGGCTCAATGACATGGCAATAAAGAATGCCCAATTGGCTCAAGGATTGTGCCATGTAAATGCCTAACGCTTGAGGATTAGAGTCTACACAATTACAATAATTGGCGAAAGGGGATAGCCTAACACCAACTTTGTCAGCTCCAATGTCATCACATACAGCCTTCACAACCATTAGTGGAAACCGACAACGATTTTCTAAGCTACCTCCATACTCATCATCTCTGTCGTTCACTTTGTCCTTTAGAAATTGTTCTAGCAAGTATCCATTAGCTCCATGTATCTCTACCCCGTCAAAACCTATAATCAATTATTCGTATATATAAGAAAGCAAAGTGGAATTAATTCTAGACTTCAATTATATGCAACCCTTTCTAAAATATTTTAATACAAAATTTACTATGTTAGTAGTATTTATTATTATAATGTGTCAATAAGTATTCTTTTTCCAGAAGCAATCTTGTTCAAGACAAGATATGATATTAAATGTGAGCACATGTCTGAGTGAGAATTTGAACCTTATTACTTTGTCACATTATAAGATACCAATCATTTTTACTAGACACAATTCTTGTTGATGAATAAAATTATTTGTAGTATAGATAATTTTAATTGTTAATTGTATCATGTGTATGTACGTAACGTTTAGGGTGTCAAGTTATATTATGAATGAAAACTAGAAGAAGAAAAATGCTAAGCAAAGGTTACTACCTGCTTCTATGGCATTTTTGGCTGCCATTCTGAAGTCATTGACAATCTCAGGGATTTCATCGGTTCTTAGACGACGTGGAGGTGGGTATTGGGTGCTGCTACCTTGAACCGCCTTGTTCGTGCTTGAAATTGGGGGCTCCCCATTTGGCTGGTATACTGTTGAATTGAATATATGCAATCAATATTTATGACACTTTTTTCTTACCCTTTTTCGGGATTCACGAGAAAACAAGAGAAAAGGAAAGAAAGACAAGTAAACAAAATAGAGAAGAAAGTTAATTTTTTCCAATTGTTTAAAGAACAAAAATAACCGTTCCCTTCGTTTATGAAAGTCAAACTTGAAAATAATTAATGAAGGTGGAAAATTAAATGGAAGAGTATAACGTAAGTGTTCATTTTATACTATTGCTATTATTATAAATAGAGTTGGATACCATAGTTGGAGACTCTTCCGGCGTGCCAGAGTTGGCAAAAGAATATGCCCCCATTTTCATGAACGGCTCTCACAATTGGTTTCCATGCTTCCACTTGTTCTCTTGTCCAAATTCCTGGTGTATTTGGGTACCTTTAATATGGTAATCAAAAAATGGGCAGAGAGACTTGAGATTTTTATTTTTTTCCATTGAAAGTGAAAGTAAAATAATTAGGTGTTTGTTTTTCCGTTGGAGAACTCCCATCCAATGTGCACCCATCCAAATGGGAAATAAAACACATCCTAAAATGTTTTGAGAAAGAATGGAAGATTACCCTTGTGCAGTGTCTGACACCCCCGAGGCTTCCCCAATCAAAAATCCACCCTTTGTTGTTCTTTGAGAATAATACAAAGCAGCATGAGGCTGAGCCATGAAGTTGTATGACCTCGTTCTTGTTAACGGTGCCAGAACAATCCTACCATATGTTATGGAATCACAAAAATCCAAAAAGCATGTTATGTACATTGTTAAAAATGGTTTGGGGAATCAATATGTTAAGTTACCTGTGAGATAGATTGAATTTTCCCATTTTGAATGGGGCGAGGAGAGGTATCACTTCCCTTCCATTAACATTAAACGCTTTCTCGTTCTCTTCCATCGTCTTGTTCATCCTCCTCCACCTAGTTCACAATTCACCATGAATATGTAGACTCCTCCGAGTCTTGATTCTTATAGTAACTCAAAAGAAACTTACATCATTTATAAAATATAACTTTGGGTCTTTAATTTCCCCCCTAATATTCAAAGTAAATCCAATTGCATTAATATGAAGTGTATATATATATATTTTTCGGATGAAATCCTGAGTATATTTTTATGGAGTATTAATTTTTATGAATCTGTCATAAATGCATTTTCTTCCTTGACTTTTTATTTTATTTTATGAAATCTTAGTTCTTTAATAAAAAATTATTTTAAAAGTTAAAAACTTAAAGGAATAAACTGTTAGTCGTTATACTTGATTATATTATGTTTTTCTTTTCTTTTTCACTATAGAGATTTATTCCCATTCTAGGAAATGAATCGTTTGTTGGTCAAATCTTCATTGAATCTTTTGAGTAAGGGTTGAAAAAGATCGAATAGCTTATAAAATACTTATTGCAAAGCCTGATTTGTCTCGTTCGTTAAAAATGTCAAATATTTTTTTTTTAAAGTTCTAGCTTTGTTGTCACCGTCGTAAATTAAAAATTAAGATAGCTCAATTAATACAATTG
This sequence comes from Glycine soja, assembly GCF_004193775.1. Classification (NCBI taxonomy): domain Eukaryota; kingdom Viridiplantae; phylum Streptophyta; class Magnoliopsida; order Fabales; family Fabaceae; genus Glycine; species Glycine soja. Next base: position 1,266,559 of record NC_041007.1, on the reverse strand, counting down.
ATAAATATACACTAAAATCATAATGATTCAAATCTCTTAATTTAAATTATAATGAGTTAACAAGTTAATTTTATTACTTTCGGTTGGTCACTGTAACATGTTGGATGTGTCATGTGTATGATCAACACATTAATTATTTTCTATCCAAAGCAACTCCAAGTGTATTTTTAGTTTGTTTTATTAAATATATAGTAGTATTTTGTCCCATAACATTATGATTTTATAGTTATAATCTCAATCTTAATATAAATAAAAATATGCAAATAATAAATATTTGGATTCTCTTTTTTATTTTCATTCTCATTTTTAAATATTTAATATTTTATTTATTTTCCTTCAAAAAAATATTTTTTTATTTATTTAATTGATTTATTATCAAGTAAATGTGCAAAAAATATAAAGAATTATACCTGCTTTCATCTTTCTAAAAGAGAAGCCATTATAAAGCTCTCAAATACATTTACTTCTTTCTCTTCAAGCAACTCATTTTTTGTGTGTTTTTAATCCTAATTTTCCTTGTTGTCTGAGACTTATATTTGAAGAATATTTGTTTGTCTAAAAACTTATTAAACTGAAATTTGAAAACTAACTGTGCAAAATGTGTATATTGTTGTGGTTAGTATATCATATTGTTTTTTTTTCATCAACTTATAGATCTTGAATATCATAAAAATTGAATATGAAAAATGAAAAAATTATTAATTATTCATGGAATATGTAAACTCATAAAGAAAATTTATGATGAATATTTATACTCTAAACAATAACATGTAATATTTTTAATGTTACAATTACTCCACAACTCAAATTAAAATTCCTGGATCTACTGAGATTAAATGTGTACTTATTCTGATGGATTTTCATTGAATACTAATTTATTTTCTTTAATTAATCTATAGTATATGCTAGTATTTAGTAAACTATACTTGATAATAAATTGTGAGAAAAAAAGACTTGATAACAAGTCTTAAATGCAGCATTTAATACTCCCTCCATTTTAAATTAAAAAATAACATAATATCATAAAATCGTAATGATTCAAATTTCCTAATTTAAGTCGTAATGAGTCCACAAAAGTTGTCTTTATTACATTTGGGTTGGTAAGTCAGTGTGTAACATGCTAAATGTGTCCGTTTAGAATATTAATTATTTTTTATCCAAAGCAACTCTATGTGTATTTTTATTGAAATTATACATTAGGCATTTTGTTAAATGTGTCCTTTTTTGTTTTTATAAAAACTAAAAGAAAATATATTTTTGTTGGTGAATCTAAAATTTGTGTTTAGTTACTTTATTCTTGAATTGACATAATACCTTCTTCTTTTCTTTTAGTTCATTAATTAATGTCCTAAGAATATTAGTTAGCAAAATCTTATAAGAAATAAATATCTAATTTATCAAGACTAATAAAAGTAAGTAAGTTGATTAACTTTAATAAACAATATCATAAATTTAAATTTTATTTCAAGAATACCTATTGAGTTAAATGATTTAAGTAGTGATTTTATTTAATGATATTATTCATTTTTCAATGAATAATTTTTTACTAATGAGTATAACTTATCTCATTAATAATTTTATAATAAATAAAAATATAAAAGGAAATTAACAATTAATACAATAAAAGTAATCATATTTTTATATTTTAAAAAAACATTCTTATTTATTTCTTATATATAACAACGAACATAATATTAAACTAGACTTGATAATAAGTCATCATTAGCCACCATAGAGCTTTAGTGGTCACCTAACTTCAAAATAGAAGTTAACAATAAAATATTTTCTCTTGACATAAAATGGTAAATAAATGTCAACGAAATGTAATTTATCAACACTACTGCAGATAAAATAAATTATATAAAAGTAAACCAAAAAATTATATAAGAGCCATTTTGTAATGATTTTATTTTATTATTCGATGCACTATTTCATTTCTTCTTCTTCTTCTTATCATTTTAGAGTTTTATGATTATATGCTGATAATATGTATCTTATCATGAGTACTTGAAAATGATTTTAGTATATAATATAATAATTGTTTTTAGTTATCCTCCACTGTTCCGCCAATTGATGTCCACTGCCGTGAAACACAATCCCCTCCCCTTTTTAAATGATGGTATGATATGGGGTTGTTGTGTATTTTATTCGTAGAGCAAAGAAACAGCAACAACGTTGGTTTTTTTTTTTCTCTCTTTTTTTCTTTTCCTATTTTTTATGAAAGATGATATTATTTGAGCTGATAAACACTAATTCTTTAAATATGAATTTTCACATATTTAAAATAATATTTTATATAAAGGAAATTATATTTATATTGCTTAAATTAACTATTCCTTAACATTGTGGTAACAAGTTTGATGTTCATGATACCAAAAGAAAAAGCAAGTATCTATTATAGGAATGTCTAACAGAATGAGTGGTAGGGTAAGGGAGAATTATAAAAAGAAATAAAAAAAACATCAAATGAAAAATGGAGGAAAAGTGGAGAACATTCTATTTTTTTAACATATCTTTTTTTATCACATTGGTCACTGGTGATAGGTCATAAGAGGTGGGTGGAGGATGAAAGCTTTCATGATACACTGCATTTATTTAGGGTATCTTAATTAAGGATTTGAATGTTCTCAATTTTGAAGGTGTAATCTTTTTCTAAAATTCTTAACTTTGAAAATTTGATAGCACGGATTAATTTCATCCGTTAAATCGGGAGAGAGGGAGGGAAGTGGGAGTGGTGCTTTGTTCAAGCACCTCCTACATTGGATTTTTAAAGATTCAGTGAATACGATTATAAATTAATCAGATTAAT